>NC_133388.1:127651210-127962512 GCF_047511655.1 Castor canadensis | reverse complement strand
TGCCACTATGATCCACAGGCATGGGGGCCAGCCTGCTGCAACTGGGTCTAACCTTTTGGATAGATAATCAACTGGACGCTTCCAGGGCCCTAGGCACTGCATTAGTACCCCTTTCACTATCCCCCTCCTTTCATCTATAAAGAGGGTGAAGGGCTTTAGAGGGTCTGGCAGCGCCAGGGCCGGGGCTCTCAGGAGGGTGGTCTTGAGCTCCTCAAAGGCCTTTGGTTAATCTGGCCCCCAGGCCCAAGGGGCCTTATCCTTAGTTGCCTCATATAAGGGTTTTGCCAGTTCAGCATACCCCAATATCCACAGCTGGCAGTAGCCCACCATCCCCAGGAACTCGCGGACTTCTCGAGGCGAGGTGGGGATGGGGAGTCTGAGAATAGTTTCTTTCATAGCATTCATTAACCATCTGGTTCCTTCTTTTAGTTCATACCCCAGATAGGTGACTGTTTGTCTACAAATTTGAGCCTTCTTTGCACTGGCCCAATAGCCCAACTTCCCCAGCTCCCAGAGGAGGTCTCTAGTGGCTTGCTGGCACTAAGCTTCAGATGCAGCTGCCAGAAGCAAGTCATCTACATACTGCAAAAGTGTGACAGAACTGTGGCTCCGGCAATATGAGTCCAGATCCTGATTAAGAGCCTCATTAAACAGAGTAGGGGAGTTTTTGAAACCTTGTGGAAGTCTAGTCCATGTTAGCTGTCTGGGGGTTCCCGTATTTTCATCATGCCATTTGAAGGCAAAAATGTGTTGACTGTTGGGTGCCAGGGCTATGCTAAAAAAAGCATCTTTCAAGTCCAAAGTGGTATACCAAACATGGGAGGGGGGCAAATGGCTCAGCAAGGTATAGGGGTTGGGGACTGTGGGGTGGATGTCCTCGACCCTCTTGTTTACTTCCCTTAAATCTTGGACTGGCCTATAGTCTTTTCCCCCGGGTTTCTTAACAGGAAGGAGTGGAGTGTTCCAAGCAGAATGGCAGGCCCGTAATATTCTGGCCTCCAGGAGATGGTTAATGTGAGGAGCAATCCCCCTCCGTGCCTCAGAAGACATGGGATACTGACGGACTCAGATGGGCTGAGCCGAAGCCTTGATTTCTATTACCAGGGCTCGATGTTCCGCCAGCCCCACACCTGCTATTTCTGCCCAAGCCTGGGGGTAGGTTTGAATCCAATAAGCCATTTCAGGGGACCACTCAATAGGTTTCGGGGGAGAGTCCCACAAGGAGAACAAGCGATGTTCATCCTCGAGAGACATGGTCAAGACTTGGAGGGGCTGTCCTTGTCCATCTGTCACTTTGATACTGTCCGGCTCAAAGTGAATGTGAGCCCTCACCTTAGTTAGCAGATCGTGTCCCAGAAAAGGCACTCAGGAATGACCAGAAAGGAATGGGTCACCTGATGCTTGCTAGTCCATTGATATGCCTTGGACCCAGTGGCTCCCTGCACGAGACTTATCTTCTGGGACAGTAGCTCAGTAGGTTTATTAAGGACTGAATATTGGGCCCCTGTGTCCACCATGCATCTCACAGGCTTCCCCTCCACATATACGGTTACCCAAGACTCAGGGAAGGGATCCAAGTCCCGTCCCCTCTAGTCACTGTCCATTCTGGCTAACAGGACCCGGGTGTCATTATTGGGCCTGCTATTTGGTCCCGGGCGACCCTGGAGTTTGGGACATTCCTTCTTCCAGTGTCTAGCCTGGGTCAATCTCTTTGGGGATGTGTGGGGCCAGTCCGTCCAGAACTCAGTCTGGCCAGACCCTGGACTCCTGCTAGCAATATCTTAGCCAGCTCCTTTTGCTGTTTCTTGTTTTCCTTACTTTGGTGTTCCCTGTCCTCCTTCTGAATCCTTTCTTGTAGTTCCTGATTCTCCTTCCTGATTCTATCCTCTTGTTCTTCTGGGGTTTCTCGGGTGTTAAAAACCCTTTCGGCTACTTTCATCAGATCCCGGATAGTCATTTCCTCAAGTCCTTCCTGCTTATATAGTTTCTTCCTGATATCTGGGGCAGCCTGATTTATGAAGGACATTATCACAGCTGACTGATTCACCTCTGCTAGTGGGTCTAGGGGGGTATACTGTCTGTTTGCATCATAAAGACGCTCAAGGAATGTGGCTGGGCTTTCATTTTCCCCCTGCATTATTGCCTTTACCTTAGCCAAATTGGTAGGGCGGCGAGCTGCCGCCTGGAGGCCTGCCATAAGAGTCTGGCAGTAGACCCAGAGACGCTCCCTACCTTCTGTGTCCCCATAGTCCCAATCGGGTCTGTTCAAAGGAAAACAATCATCAATCAGGTTCGACAGGGTGGTCGGTTGTCCATTGTTGCTGGGGACATTCTTTCTGGCTTCAGTGAGAATCCACTCCCATTTCTCGGTGGTGAGTAGAGTCTTAAGGAACTGCTGACAGTCATCCCATGTGGGACTGTGAGTATGCAAAATGGACTCAAACAGATCAGTCAGGCCTCTAGGGTCCTCAGAAAAAGGAGGATTCTGGGCTTTCCAGTTGTACAGGTCACTACTTGAAAAAGGCCAATACTGATAGGTGCGTCCCACATCGGGACAAGCACCACCCAGGGCCAGCACCAGGAGGATGGGGGCCCCAGTGGAAGTGGAGGAGGGCTCCTCCTCTGGGGTTTCCTCTCACTGCCTACGGGGCCTGTGTTCCCTAGCCGGTCTGGAGACCGGGGGTGCAGATGGGGAGGCTGACAAGTGGGGAGGCTCAGGGGGGGCCAGCTGCCTCTGGCTGGAGTGGCAGGGCAGCGGCATATGGCAGGGGATTTACTTCAAAATCTAAGTCTATCAAGGATGGATGGAGAATCGGTTCTTCCTGTAGAATAGGCTTTTTAGGGGAAGTAACGGGAATGGGGAGGTTCCCCAACATGGCCAGTATGGTAGGCTGGTCTGCAGGTGACTCATGGATGAATGGCTGCAGCCAGGAAGGAGGGTCCTCTACCAAAGTCTGCAACATAAGGATATAGGGATATTGATCAGGGTGGCCATGAAGACTGGGTCTATTAATGATGTCTCGGACCTTCTTAATCGTGTCCAAGGAGAAGGTACCTTGAGGAGGCCAGCCTACATTGAAGGTTGGCCATTCCACTGAACAAAGGGTGTTAAACTTACCTTTCTTAATTTCCACACCATAATTGTGTCCCTTAACACAGATTTCTGAAAAATGACTCAGAAAGAGGGTCTTAGGAGTTACCTGAGCCTGTCCCATAATGATCAGAAGAGAGGGACAGAGGAGACAACAATGAACAAGAGAGACAATTCCAGCAGACAAACAAATTAGCACAGGACTCTCTAACATGCACAAGTACCAGCCGGTCAACCAGACTACTCTCACAGGCTTAATTCCATTCACACCAGATTCAGGATCCTTACCCAAAGACCACCCAAATGGCGTCCACTGAGGACATTGGTGCGGTTCCTGACCATTGGGGATGTCTCCCACCACTTCCAATAGTGGAGCCTCCAGGGCTGTAACCCCTTCCTTCCACGAAATGAAAATTCTCAACCAAATTCAGACGGGGACTCTAAGTCCCTCCAAACGAAGGTGGCCAATCCTCCTTCCACGGTCTTTCTCAACTAAACCTGGGTATCGGAGGCCATTTGTTCCTCTCAGGGAGGGGCTGATATCTTGGTGGGACCTCCAGATGTTGGGGTCCAAGGTTGACCACCCCTCAGAGGAACAAAAGATACTCACGATAATGTAAGCAACAAAGAGAGGTTTATTTCCAGCTAGCTGGGGTCTGGGTATCCGCCCGACGCAGCGGGTTTCAACGAGGACCCCAAATGCAAAGTTCAGGCTGCTTTTATATTTTTTAAACATTAGTCATGGTCACACAGCAATTTTTATGGCCCCTGGGGTCACATATTTCTGGTATCACCCACATCCTGGTGGTGGGGCAAGATTACTTGAAGATTATTTATAAGGAATTTGGTAAACACCAGGTGTCTTAACTCATACCATTTAGCAAGATTAACCAGAAACAGTCCCTGTTCCCAGAAACCATCCCACCTCCCTTTGTTCCAGTAAGTGGCAGCTTGGGTCATGTTAGCCATGGCCAGTTTCAGGCTGAGTGGGCTGCAAGCCTCAAAGGTACCCTAACAGGAAGAACTCATGAATATTGGAAATACATACCATATCCCTCTCCATGAGGAGAGAAGAGTTACCATGCTAAAGATGCCAACTTGATATATAGGTTTAGCACAATTTCTACAACATTATCTTACAATTGATGTAGGAAGACAAAAGAATTAATATAGCTAAAACAATTTTGTAAAAGAAAACTAGAAGAAATCACAATCCTTGTTAATAGAGCTTACTATTTAGTCACAGTAATTAAAAGAGTATTATTGGGGGAACAATTAAAGCATAGATCAGCCAAGTAAAGCAAATAAGTAAGAAAAATATCTGCACAACTGATTTTTGGCAAAGGCACAAGCAAACTTGACAGAAAAAGTATTGTTCTGAACAAATGGTATTAGAGGCATTCATAGTGTTGAACATTCATAACTTAAAAAACTTACCTGAACCTAAATTTCTTATCATATACAAAAATTAGCTCAAAATGGACTGCATAGACATAATATTATAAATTACTTTGATACAAAGTTATAAATTTTATAGAAAGAAACAATGGGATTTCTCCTAAAAAGATACTTTAGGGAGATAGTTTTCAAGTCCATCTGTGCCTTTTTATGAGTGAATTCAGACTATTTACATTGAAATTAATTATTGCTGTGTTAGGAGTTCATTGTATTATTAATTGCTTTCTGTTCATGTCTTCTCTTTCTTATTCCTCTGTCTTTCCTTATTGTTCTGTGGGTTTTTTGAATATTTTATAATTCATTCTTCTTTTATTTATGCTGTTTCTGAGTCTATCCTTTTATAAGGTTTACTTATTGGCTGCTCTAGCTATTATAACATTCATATGTAACTGACTATAGCCCACTTGTATGTATATTTCACCATTCAAATGAAGTTCTGAAACCTTACTACCATTCAAGCTCTGTCACATTGTAAATATAATTATCTGCAATATTTGCTTTATGTACATTAAGTGTCAGAACAAATTATATATATTATATATTATACATTATGTAATACAATTGTACATTATAATGTACTATAATTTTTCTTTAATCATCAGACTTGATTCAAGAAATCTTCTTAAGAAGAATCATCACAATTTACCTCTGCTTTTATGTATACCATTTTTCCACTTTTCTTTCCAAACTTTCATTCCATCTTCTGCTGCCATTTTCTTTCCTATCAGAGAACTCCCTTTATCCATTCTAAGCAGTTCTCACTATTTCTTCCCTGACAGCAACTTTATTTGCCCTTTCTTGAAGGACGGTTTTGTTGAACATAGAATTTGCACCTGAAAAACATGTCACTTCCTTTTTCATTCCATTGGTTTAGATGAGAATTCTATTGTCATTCAAACTTAAGCTCATCCTAAAGCCATATGCTGCTTCTTCCTGGATCTTTTTCAGACTTTTTAGGTTTGTTTTTAGTTTTCAGACTTTAGTTGTGATGTGTCTTGGCAAGGGGTTTTCTCAGTGGATTCTATTTGAGTTCTCCTCATATTCTTAAATCTGTAGTTCATTTCTTCACCAATTTTGAAAAATTGTCAGGCCTTATTTCTTCACACATTATGTCATGCACATATGCTTTCACCTCTTCTTCCGGGATTTTGAAGTCATGAGTAGTAGATAATTTTTTATTGCTCTACAGGTCTAAGTTTCTATTTGTGTTTTGTCTGCTTAATTCCCTCAAATTAAGTGAATTCTACTAGTCTGTCCTCAGTTCACTGACTGTACCTTCTGTCATTTCCTGTCTGCTATTGAGCCCCTCTAGCAAGGCATTTATTCAAATTATCGAATTTTTCAGGAATATAATTTTATTCTACTTCTTCCATATTTTTTTGCTAATGTATTTCACTTTTCTCTCCTAATTATTTCCTGAATATATTTTGTTATAACTGCTCTAAATTCATTGCATATTCAGGTTGTGCTTCCCCAAAATCTAAAATGCTCCGAAACCTGAAGCTTTTTGGATACTGAAATAGCACCACAGTGGAAAATCTCACAGCTGACAGGTCTCAGTCAAAATGCAGGCAAACAGCATACAGTTTATCTAGTGTTTCTCTAAGGAAAAAAGACCCTCTCAGCCCTTCTGCTGTAATACACAAACTTTCTTTCATGTAAAATATTGTTAAAAGCATGATGTAAAATTACTTTCAGGCTATGTGTATTAAGGTACATATGAGACATAAGTGAATTTCAGGTTTAGAGTTTGGGCCCATCTTCAAGACATCTCACTATGTGTTTATTTGGTAAACATTTTAAAATCCTAAAAATCCAAAACCTGAAAAGTTTCTGATCTCATTTATTTTAGGGATCCTCAGCCTGTATCTGATTCATCTCAATGTTGGCTTCCATTCATTGTCTCTTCTCACTTAAGTTTTTGATTTTCTTGGTTTGGCATATGACAGGTGATGGTGGACATTTTGAACACTGTATGGTTGACATTCGATCTTATTTAACTCTTCTGTTTCATCAGGCAGTTACATGTTTAAACCTTCTGTGTAATTTCTGGTAGAACTCTCCACCTCTAAGTCAGCACTGTGGGTAGATCAGGGCCTATGCTATCAGCAAGGTTGGAAGCATTTGCTTTGGCCCTCCTGGGTTCTGATGTGATCACTGGTATGAACACATTGGGCCACCATGCCATTCAGTATGAGTCTCCCTACTACATCCCAACTCTGTTTTGTCTTCCTTGATATACTGTCCAGTGAGATGGAGCCATTCTGTTTTCTTTCTTTTTTCTGTCTATTTCTATTGGTTGTATAGGTTGAAAGGATCTCCTGATCCCAACATGTATAGGATTAATAAAACCATGGAATTAATTTTACAGTTATTCAAGTTTAAGGCCCTCACACTGTCCACTTTATTTTTCCACATGTCAGAGTTCTTTTATGATTATGTGGTAAAAATACCAAGACTATCTAGTTTTATTTGCAGGGAAGAGAAAGGGAAAAAAATTCTATGTAATTTCTTTTCTTATATTTATCTTTTATTCTCAGTAATAACATCATAAATAATATAATTTCTCATTCCTATATTTTATATCTATGCTCCAGTTATTGATTCCAGATGTGATTGACAGGTTTGTAGCTCAAAATGTACATGCTAGCAAAGGGATTGTGGAGAAAACAAATATTCTTGCAAAATATTTTAGATGAAATGAATACACATGCTATTATAAATTTGAGGTGTACAAAACAACTGAGTCAACGTTTTGAATATGGCACTCACACACACACTTTTTAATTTCTTAGTTATATTCTTCTACACTCTTCATTAAAGAAAATGCTTTAATGAAGACCATGATGTTAGACTTTTATAAGTAGAATTCCTAATACTGTTAATTATTGATTTTAGGACCTTCAAGAAGACATGGTGTTTCATAATAAATAATTCATTTCACTAGTGTAAGGTTGAAAATGTTTGCCATAGGACCATTCAGAGGATTTCTTTTATCAATCATCAAATTTATCAATTATCAAAGAAAACCTTTGTAGCCACTAGAAGTTGGGATTTGAAGTTTTAAATGAAAACAAGAGTATTTCCATTCACATCATTTCCCCAACTCTCATGAGCCACCTTTTTATCTTTCATCTCTCTTAATAGCCATGTAATCATTTGCTTATTAAACAAATGTTTATTGAGTACTTATCTTTCCCAAGCACTGTGTTTAGCACTGAGAGCACAGCTGAAGTAGAGAAATGGGTTTGGCTATGGCTCTTATCACTGGCATACATTCAGAGCAATGTGTGCTTTCTGTGACTTCTCCTTCGCTCCTCTTCTTCTGAAGATGAGATTTGCTCTCAATCTTCTACAAATATAAGAAGTTAGCAAAAACATCTTAACCTCCAAAGCCCATTCTCTGCTTGCTTTCTTTCCTTTCTTCACATTCTCACCTTCCTGATTCAGTCAGTACAACATTAAATTTAACTGGATTATTTAGCCACTTTGTCTTTTGTTTCAATGACAACTTGGCTCTATATAAAATTTTCAAACATCTAGGAGACATTAATATCCAAGATTTTCCAAAATCTTTCAAGCCTAAAATGCCCCCAAACAGATCTTTCTTTTTAACAAATCCTACTTCCAGAGTTCTGATGACTCTAGACAGGCCTCAAAATGCTGATGGAATGTGAAATCACAAGACTTTTGCTACTGCCCTGGGAGAGTAGATACTGTGTACTGAGCCTATGGACAATAGTAGAACCCTGAGGACATCTGACACTTCAGAGAAAAGTGACTTTCTATAGAAAGGGTTGTTCAGGAAAAGGAGAGACAGGAAGAGTGTACAAAAAATGCAATGTCACAGAAGTGAAGGAAAAAGAGGTTTCCAAGAATAAAGAAGAGCTCAGTGGTGTGTCCTGATTCCCAGAGGATTTGAGAAGCAAGAAACAAACTGTAGAGATTAGATTTCAGAGTAATTAAGCTTTACAGAGAACCACTGTAGAGAACTGGTTGAGCCAAAAGCTGATTAGCATGAAACTGTAAAGTCAGTCAATGCATGCGGGTAAAGTGAAGAGAGCAAATGCAGACATGCTTCTAAAGAAATTTGTACATATATGGAAATGTCACAGTGAAGCCTTTTGGGAAATTAATAATGCTAGTGAAAAAAATAAAATAAATTAAATTAATTGGCCAAAGAAAAAATAAAAAGAAATCTGAACAAGAGCAGTATTGTATAGACAGAGAGGGATGTGAAATAGGATAGAAAATTTTCAACATAAATGATTGAGTGTGTTTAATGTTGACAGGGAAAGAATCTTGAAGTAGTTAGAGAGGGTCAAGTCAAATACAGAGAAGAGTAGAGGATCAATTGAGAACGAGTGTTTTGTGTCTAGGGCGCTGGTCCAAGCAATAGTATCGTGAAAGAAATTTAAACCTTTAAAACCTTTTCCCTGATATTGGAGGAATTAATATTTTCTTCTCAGTTCCCACTTGTGCTCCCTTCAAGGTTTTATCTTATATCAAGATTTTAATTATTTTTAGGAAACAATTTTTATTACTAAAATTTATCTATATGTGCACACCAGGAAATTTTCTCTATTGGACTTTTCCTTCAAAATGGCAAAGAATCCTGCCTGTACTACTTACATTTGTCAAATTGAGCTTCAGTTTCCCTATTTGAAAAATGAAAGTGCTATCTACTTCATAGAATTATTGTTAGGATTAAATGGCCAGAAAAATGCCAGAAACAGGATAAAGGCTCAATAATACTAGCTGTGATCGTCAACTATCAAATCAAGTATAAATTCCTCACTTGTCCTTCAGAAATTCTACTAGCAGTTACTATGTCATATTTATCTCAAAGCTGATCAGGTGGGGCCCTCACTAGTCCTTGGAAAAGTAATCCATTTATTAGCTTTTAGTGTGCCTTCCTTTCTTTTGGGAATTCTCTTTTCTTGTACGTTTATCCTAATTTAGTATTAAGTGTAATAACTTAATACTCCAAATTTCTATAAAATATTATTTAAATATTCCTGTATTGACTAAAGTTTATTTTTAACTCAGTGATTATGACAAGAACATCACACAGATCATGTATGCTAGAACTGCTAGAGCATTTATCTATAAATATGTCATTAACTTTTATAACTATTAGACTTGTCTCCCAAATAAGCTGTAAATGTGTGTGATTATGTACCTCTCACATTGCCTATGGTAGTGAATGACTGATGAATACCTAAGGGGTGGTCAACACAGCAAGCGCATCTCCTGAACCTGAAGTGTGGGTAGGAAATAATCTACCTTGAAAATTCATGGTCCTAGGCCTTAGGTTAGGACTTAATTTTAATGTACCTAGTCGGTTTAGTTGCCCAAACTGAGAAAATACCCTAAAGTTTTCAAGTCTATTATAGACAGGTGAAGAAGTAAATAAAATTCTTTCTGGACCCAATCTGTACATAATAATTCAAGAAGTGAAAATCTCATGAAAAAGGCCACTATAAACAAAAGTGAGTTGTGTTAAAAAACTGACAGCAAAACTTCAGTATATATAAAAACTTGTAATATGAAATAGGTATGTTACTTATGCTTAAAGAAATAAGAGATAAACTATAAATTAGGAGATAGAAAAAGATATTGTTTTTTTAAAAGAAAATTTGGGAATCCAGAACAAAAGAAATTTTACAGTTAAAATTATCAGTGGTTTGGTTAAGTACTCTACTTAGAATTAGCTGAAAAAAAAATCAGTGAACTAGAAACAATTCCTGGACTATACCATAAAGGGATAAATGGTAAGCACTATGAAAAAGAGGTTCTCTTCTGGAGGACAGGATGAGATACATAACATACAGACAATTTGTTTTAAGAAAAGCTGAATAATGATAACAAAGAAAAATAATATATTTGAGCTAATTAAAGTCTTGAGTCACTAGTTTAGGAATTCAAAAAAAATTCCAAGAAGAGAAATTTAAAAATAATGATAAACCACTTTGGAGAGATCATGATGACTCTACAGAACATCAAAACAAAAAGAAGACATTGAAATTAGCACTACTCAAAAGATAGATTAAATTTTAGGAATGACAGGCTGAGGGTAGACTTTTCAACAGAGTAAAAAAAAGCAGGATGATGTTGAGTCAGGCACAGTGGTACACATAAACCTGCAATCTCAGCACTCTGTAAACTAAAGTGAGAAGATTGCAAGTTCAAGGCCAACCTGGGCTTGAGATCCTGTCCCCAATGTGGGTGTGCAATGAAATAATAGCATAATAACTCCAAAATACTTTAAAAATCAAAATCAAATTTCATATCTAGCTAAACTCTTTAGAACTATAGATTAAAACATCTTCAGACAAACAGAAACTGAAACTACTATCAGTAAACCCTCACTCATGGACATTCTAAAGCATGTACTTCAAGAACATGGAAATAAAACCTAAACTGAAAATAATGATAAGCAAAATAATTGCTGCACAGTTGCCAAAACATGTATTAAATGTCCTTAATTAAAAGGCCTTATTCTGAGGATATAAAAATGGAAATTAAAGATCAGACAATAATGATTTATAAAGTAGAAGCAATCAATAGCTTACCAAAAGTGAGGAAATGAGAGTGAGTGAAGTTCATCCAGCTACACATCTAACACCATCAGTGTATAAGTGATTCTGTTAGGTGTGTATTGATAGCTCAATGGATTTAATTGAAATTCCCTTCATATGGAAGTGCTTACAGCCCTTTCTTCAAAGTGCTTACAGCAGTCTCAGTTTTAGATAAGAAAGAAAGTGAGGATTGGGGTTTTCCACCATGGTAGTACAGGTTATTTTGGTATGGCTATCGTCTGGTTGGTCATTACCACAGATCATTATCTCAGGAACTGTCATGCAGAGGTTTGTTGATACCAAGAAGCTCTCTGCTGCTTAGCAAGTAGCTTTGGTCCTTTGTTTTAGGATGTTCATCAGTCATCTTGTTCTTGGGATCCAAGGTAACTACTGTATAGAGAAAGACTCAGGATGAGCTCAGCAGGAAAGAAGTAAAACAAAATGGATTCAGAAACAAAATGGAGTTAGCTAGGGCAATGCCTATGCCCTTCTTCAAATCTCTACTGTCAATCATCACTCCGTTTCTACAGGAATGGAGCTGAAGGTAGGACCCCATTACAATACTTATCTATCCTTTTATTCTGAACATTTTCATGTCCTTTGCTTTCAATGTGTCTTCTGTACCTGTTTTTAAAAATAAATCTTCACCATTTTTAGCAGGAGCAGCATCTTTGTACGTAAATAGTATTTGATGGATTTTAAAATATCTTTTCCATAGGGTTGCTCAGATTTTTTTTTAAATTCAGACTTTCTAAAATCATTTTCTTTCTTCTTAAAGTACTTTCTTTGGGTAAAGAAAAACTTTTAGTGATTATGATATTGGGTTTATGAGGTTAAATAAAGGATTCCTCTTAAAAGGACTGGATAGTAACAATGAATACATAATCCTTGGGGACAGATAGACAAATTCAGATCTTGACTCTGACTATAACTAGCCATGTGATCTCGAAGAAGGGCCTCAACTTTATGAATCAAGCCCTGCGTGTGGTCAACAATGTCCTGGGAAGACAGTGACCAAAGATGAAACAGGATGTCTATCTCTGGAATAGAGAAAAAACACGGTAAGTCTAATTTCTGCCCTTCTTATGATTCAGTGCTTCATTCTTCTTATTTTCTTTACTCTTGCCTATTTTGTTTTATCTTTTAACTTTGTATTACTGAAGTTTTAAATTTTATTCCTATGGAAAGTGAAGGTAGAGAATAATTAACTGTAAAACATTGAGTGTCTTTGGGATTGCCATAGAGATGACAGCATAGAAAAATCAAACAATTTTATTAAGCTATAATTAATTTTAATAAAATATGATCTTTTAAACACTGCAGGAATGAAATTCAGACTTCTTTTATGAAATAGTAGCTAAAGGTTAAACATTGGTCCCTGTTCACAAGAGAAATTATTTGTTTTGTCAATATGCACTTTTCTCCATTTTAACTACAATCATCTACCTTCTTTATAGTTATTTTAACCTGTCAATACAAGATAGTATTTAAATTTCACATTCTTAGTATTCCAGAGTGGAGGTTCAAACTAGGTCAAAATTCACCTATTGTCACCTGTAATCAGTGTATAATGTCTTGCTTGAGCTGATAAATAGAATATTAAATATTAAAATGATTGTGCTAATTACTATTTTCTACAAGAGATGTTATATATAACAAATATGACATATCTCTACATGCAGAATAATATAGTTTACATTGTATAACTCATGATTTCTACATTGGAAGTATGTGTATATATGTAAGCACAGCACCTGTCTTAGAAATACGCATTGCATAAAGTGAAAAATTAGCATGTTTAAATAATCTTGACTGTTCTATGTAAGTTAAGGAAGTCAGCTTGCTTTCCGGGTGCCTTGTAAGGTAAGTATTTATCTTTGAACATAATCATTTCTGGAGGGGTATTCAAACCATGAAAAGAACATGGCCACAGAGACTTCCTGAGACAACCACACAGACATATTTCCCATTCCACTGTCACTGCATGCATCAAGCTGTCAGAATCACTGTCTGAAGGGTATCAAATCCAGGACCCCTTATGGATGCTGAAACCCATGAATGCTCAGGTCCCTTGTATAAAATCACATGGTATTTGTATATAATCTATGCACATCTTCCTGTATACTTTAAATCTTCTCTAGTTTACTTATTATTCCTAACATAATGTAAATGCTAGATGAATAGTTGTTATACAAGAAAAAGTCTGTATATTCAGTTTTGATGCACGTATTTTTTTCTCTCAAATATTTTATATCTGCAGTTGGGATATTGAGGAAGGTGTTCTACCTACCTCATTACTACAACAGAGATGAAAATAATAATTTTACTCTTATCAGTCTTGATAATTATGCCATGTCAAAGGAATTCTGTGAGGATTCTGTGGTGTTTTTGGAGGAATTAACCTCATTTGTGTGGGTGCCTAGCCTATATTAATAGTCAACAGATAATTTTTAATAGTATACATTGCATATGTTCAAAAACATTTTAAAAAGCTAATGTGATGTCCTCAGTACAAAGGAACTAATGCAGAAACTTTAAAGTGATGGAGGCCAATAGGAGAAGAGGACCAGGAACTAGAGAAAAGGTCAGTTCGAGAAGAATCAACTTAGTATGTAACACATATGTATATGGAAGCAATACGAGGAATCTCCCTGTATAGCTATCCTTATCTCAACTAGCAAAAACCCTTGGTCCTTCCTATTATTGCTTATACTCTCTCTTTAACAAAATTAGAGATAAAGGCAAAACAGTTTCTGCCTGGAAGCAAGGGGTTGGGGGAAAGAGGGAAGGGGCAGAGAGAAACATTGCAAACATTATATGCACATATGAATAAAAGAAATTTTTAAAAATCCAATGTGATAGTATCACCATGCTAAACAAATTCTTCTTGATCCTTTTTACATCTAAAGAATGGTGGCAAAGGAGATGTGTATCTGCTCTGACAGGTGCCCTTAGGGCCTTCATTTTCCAGGGTTTCATACTGTACTTGTGTTTGACCCATTCTGCTGTAACACAATGCATTTTCAGGAATGGCATCATAGGAAATTAATGCATAAAGTAAGATACTTATTTACTTATTTATACGAGATCACACACACTATCAGAGAGTAGACTGCTAATATTGACTGACACAACTGCTCTTTCCAATTATTGGGGCATTAAAAGTTACGTTGTAAGCATAGATAATTAATTACAGACTCTGAAAAAGCTTAATCACTCATTCTGCTTCATGATATGGTAAATTTCTCTAAGGACTGAGCTATTCATCTCTTCCAAATATACCTCTTCTTGGGCACTGCTTAGTAAACACCAGTAGTGTTCATTCTGTCTCCCTCCACTCTAGGCCCATGGAGAACCTCTGTTATAGAACAAACCCAGCCCTTATCATTCTCACACTCCAATGTGTTAATATGACAGTTTTTCAAACAAGTTCCAATATAATTGTTGGGTCCTAAGCATATTATCTTTATGACTAAAGGTTGAGTTTATATTGCCCAGCTGAGAACTTTTATTTTTTATATTTTTTGTAAAATATATAACAAAATTTGCATTTTTCTGATTACTATTTATCTTTTCATGTGCTTATTGGCTGCTTGTTTATCTTCTTTGAAAAAAATCTATTCAGATTCATAATCCATCTTGTATATTTTTTACAGACCTTACTTTTAGGCCAGTGTTATAGTTACAGCAAAATTGAATCAAAAATGCAAACATTTCTCATATAAATTCTTGTAAATATATATACACAACCTCTTTCATCACCAACATTCCACACAAAACTGATATGTCTGCTACAACTGATGAATCCACATTAGCACATCATTATAATCCAAAATTTCACACATTTTCTAATTAGGTTATTTGTATCTTTATTATTAAATTATAAGAATTCTTTGTATATTCTGCACACAAGTCCCTTAACAAACATATGATTCTCAAGTTTTTATCCCACTCTGTGGCCTTTCAGTTTCTGGGTGATGCCCCTTGAAGCACGAAAGTTTTTGATTTTGATGAAATAAAAATGATCTACTTTTGTTGTTCTTGCTTGGGTTTTGGTGTAACATGTAAGAATCTTTTGCCATATTCATGGAAACAAAGATTTACCCACATATTTTCTTCTAAGAGTTTTATAGTCTTTTAGCTCTACAATTGAGTTTTGATCCATTTGAAGGTATCATTCATACATTTTGTGGGTGAATGTCCAACTTCATTCTCTTGCATGAGGCTACGCAGTTGTTGCACCACCATTTGTTGAAAAGATTATTCTTTCCCATTGAAGTCTTGACACCCTTTCAGAAAATCAGTTGAGCATAGACTTTCTCTTCTGAATCATTGTCTGTCTTCATGCCAAACCATACTGACTTGAACACCATTGCCACATAGTGAAGTTTGAAATTTGGAAATGTAAATCTTCATATCTCATTTTCCTTTTATCCAGATACTTTTGGCTATTCTGAGCCATTTGCAATCGAATACAAATTTCAGAGTCAGCTTGACACATAAGCATACTGGGGTTCTGATAGGGGCAGCATTGAATTTGTAGGTGAACTGGAAGGCTACAAATAAAGGGAAAGTATGAACAATGTTTATGCTAGTAGTAAACAAAATTATATTCTTCTGATTCATAAATGTGGGATATTTTTCCATATAGTGATATCTTCAACTTTGCCAAACAACACTTTATAATTTTCAGAGTGTAATAGTTGTAGTTTTTTCTCTAATTTTTTCCTAAGTATGTAATTTTTGATGCTATTTTTAATGGAACTGTTTTCTTTGTCTTATTTTAAATTTTTCATGATAAGTGTAGAGAAATGCAATTGAATTTTTGCATAATGGTCTTATACCCTGCATCCTTGTTGAACTCATTTATTGGTTCTAATAGTTTTTTAGAAGATTCTTTGGAATTTTTTATAGAAATATTACGCCATTTATGAATACAACTAGGTTTACTTCTTTGTTTTCAACATGGATAGATTTCAATCAATTTTCTTGACTAATTAGAATCTCAGGTACAATGTTAAGATGAGCATGCCCATCCTTGTCTTATTCCTGATTTTAGGGAAAACATATCCAGTCATTTAGTAATTGGTTTTTTTATAAATTCATGAATTCCTTGCTAAGGCAAAGAAGTTACCTTCTATTCCTAGTTTGTTGAATGTTTTTATCATGGAAGAGTATTGGATTTTTTCAAATCCTTTTTGTTAAATGTTATAAACATTTTCTGTGCTTTCGAGATAATGATATAATTATTTTGTTTTTATTCTATTGGTATATTACATTAATTTTCAAATGTTATATCAACCTTAAATTCCTGAGATAAATCCCACTTATCAAAGAGTATTATTCTTTTTATATGGTTAAGTAGTATTTTGTTATTCTTTATATTCATTTTCATAAGATGTATTCATCATAGTTTAATGTTCTTTTCTTGTGGTAACTTTGGGTTTGGTATCAGAATAATATTGGTCTCACAAAATGATTTGGGTGAAGAACCCTTCTCTTCTACTTTTTGGAAAAGTTTGTGAGGAAGTTCCATTAATTCTTCCTTAAATGTTTGGTTGAATTCGGTGGTAAAGCCATCTGGGCCTTAGGCATTCCTTGGTAGTTGGTTTTTTGATCACTACTTCAAAATCTTCACTATGGAAATAGATCTGTTCACATTGTTTTTTTTTTTTTTTTCAGGTCAGCTTTGGTGTCTTTATAGGAATTTGTCCATTTCATTTAAAGTATCTAATTTGTTTGCACATAACTTTTCATGACATTCCTTTATAATCATTTTTATTCTTATAAGTTCAGTTAGTAATGATACTTTTTTCTAATAATTTGACTCTCTCTCTCTTTCTCTCAATATACACCAATTTTGTTGATCTTTTCAAAGAACCAGTTTTCTATTTCATTCTTCTTATCTGTTGGCTTTCTATTCTCTATTTCATTAATAACCTCCCATCTTTATTATTTCCTTTCTATATTTAGGTTTAGGTTGTTCTTTCTCCAATTACCTTAAGTGGAAAGGAAAACTTATATTAGTTTCCTGTCTTTTCTTCTTTCACCATGTAGGCACTTACAACTGTAACTTTCCCTAATAATCACTGCTTCAGTCACATCTCATAAGTTTTAATATGTTGTGTTTTCATTGTATTTTTATTTTCTTGTTAATCCTGATGATTTTTTGTGTAATTCTATTTTTGAAAGAAAGATATTAAGCTCTCCTACTTTTATTGTTCAATGTTTATTTCATCCTTTATTTTTGCTAGTTTCTGCTTCTGGCATTTTGGTGCTCTGTTATTAAGTACATAATGTTTATAATATTTAATGTAAAAATGTATCTCCTGTATCTCCTTTTCCCCTGTTTTGTGGTATGATTTTTATGCGTGTTACACTTATTAATGTTACAAACTTAATACATTGTTATAGTCATTTCCTTAGTCAAAAACAGCTTTGCTCCCATACATGCCCTCTGTGTTCCATTGACAACTATTTTGCAAATCCAGTGATACATTATATACATACATTTTATACGTTTTGATAATTGCCTTTTAAATTAGTTAAGAGAAAAATGAGAAAAAGTGCATTGATGCAATTGTTTATAATTACATAATAACTTCACCAGTGCTCATTGTTTCTTTGTGTGGATTCAAATTAATATCTCTTTTTATCAGATTTTCATATGAAGAACTTCCTTCAGTATTTCTTGTAAGAAATGTCTGCTTATAACAAATTCTTTTAGTGCTTATCAGTGATTATATTTATTTTACTTTCATTTTTTAAATGATATAGGAATATTGGTTTATAAGTTTTGCCTTTGAACATTTTTAATTGTTATTTTTTATTAGCCTAAATTAATCTACAAAAGTGTTTCATTGTGATATTTGCAATGTGCATAAAATATACTTGGATCAAATTCACCCCAACTCTTTGGCTCCCTTTTACTTCCTCTTTTGGTGGATTTCATTGTGCTATTTTCATATATATATAAAATGTACTTCTAGAATATTCACTCTGTTGCTCTCTCTCTTCCCCTATTATCTTTGAGCATTTGTAGTCTTACTGCCTTTCTGCAGAGAAGTAAGCTGCTTATCTTACCTAGCTTCCCTTGTAAATGAAGAGTTATTTTTCCTTACTGCTTTCAAGATTTTCTCCTTTTCAGTAAATTTGGAGAGTTTTTACTCACTATTTCTGTTAATATTTCTCTACTTCTCCTCTCTCTTTCTCTCTCTCTCTCTCACACCTCTTTCTGATACTTTTATCATACTTTTGGTGTGGTCAACAGTCACATCCAAAATAGATCAACACTATTTTATAAGGCTTTCTTTGTTTTTCTTCATTTCTTTTTCTCTTGTCCAGGCTGCATTATCAACCTACCTTGTTTTGCTAATGCTTCCATTGACATTTGAAATCTACTGGTGAGCTCCTGTAATTAATTTTTCTTTTTAGTTATACTTTTTTTTTTAGAGTAGATATGCAAGTTTGCTCTATTCTATTGTGCTTTACTGCACTTTGCAGATACTGTGTATGTTTTAGTTGTACTTTTTAACTCCAAAATTTCCATTTAGTTCTTTTTTGATAACTTCTACCTCATTATTGATTCTCTCTCTCTCTCTCTCTCTCTTTTTCTTGCCCTTTATTGTTGTGCTGGGTGGGCGTACATTGTGGCATTTACATTTACAAAGGTTCTTACAGTGTATCAAATAAATCATATTTGAATTCCTCCACTGCTCTCCTTCGTCCCCCTTTCCCTGGATTCCTGTAACAGCTTCACAGTATCATTTTTGCATTTACATACATGTGCATACAATATTTGCATAATGTTCATCCTCCTATCCCTTTCCCCACCATCTCTCCCCTCCTGTCGGTGCCAAACACCCCTCTTCCTGCAGAACCTGTTCCACCCTCCTGTTCTTTGATTTTGTAAAAGAAAAAAGATAAGAGATAAAAAGAAAATATCACGCTTTTGCTAGTTAGAGATAAAGATCCAGCATTGTATCATCTTACCTTTAATCAAGGTTTCCTGTAGTTCCTTGAACATACAGCCAGTCTTTGACTTACAATGGTTTAACTTAAGGATTTTTTAACCTTACAATGGTGTGAAAGCAGTATACATGCAGTAGAAACTACCCTTTGAGTTTTGAATTTTGACTTTTTCCCAGGCTGGATAGATAGTGGGATCTCCTGCTGCAGTGATGGGCAGTCCCAGGAAGCAGCAGCTAGTGGCAGCTTCCAGGCAGCCATGTGACTATGAGGGGAAACCCTGATCCCCAGTGCACAGTACTGCTAAACCACATGTGTGGTAGATTAAAAGTATTCAGTACATTTTAGAACAATAAGATTTTTTAATTATGATGGGTTTATAGGGATATTACCCCATTCCTTGTCTAGTATTTTCATGGGCAGTTTCTGCTGTCTGACTTTATTTCTGGTATTTTGCTTTCCTGTTTCTTTGAATATCTCACAATACCTATTAGAGCTGGACATTATACATAATATAGAAACTCTGAGTACTGGCTCCACCTCACTGTCAGCTTACAGCCTTCTTGGCTTCTTCTTCTAACAAGGAACCCCTGATTTATGAGCCAGAACAGGATCAATCAAGACCCATTATTCTCTGCAGCCTCCTGGCCAAAACATAAAGCCTTAGGTTAGTAAGTGGGGCAGAGAACAGGAGCCTCGCTTCTCAACTGCACTTCCAGCCCAGAAGGGAGCCTCAGCTGAAGTAATTAGTGGCAGGATGAGAAACACTGTCATCCAGCTCTCCTCCCAGGAAGACAGCCCTTCTTGGAGCTGGAGGAAGAAGAAGCCCAGTGTTCTTGGCCTTGGCAGCCTGAAGTGCAGTTTCCACTTGCTGCTTGGTTGAAATACCACAAACTTTTGTTTTTCCTACCAATTTTATAGATCTTCTTGAATACATTTTTTTTCATTTTTATGCCATGAACACCATTTCCAGAGGCTTTAAATGATTGTTGGTGTTTTTAAAAGTAATTTTCCCTCATTTCAACAGGGCGCAGGCCCTCAGAGCTCTTCACACTGTTGGGCTGAAAGTCTATCCTCCTTTATAGCACATTTCTTCTATTTTATTTCATTACTTTATTTTTTAAATCAACACACAAAAATCATAAATATTTATGAGGTGCCAAGTGGTGTTTAGATACATGTTGATCTCATAGAGCTTGAGAGTAGAATAGTGATTATGAGAGGCTGAAGAGAGTAGGGAGGGGGAAGGTTGAAGAAAGGTTGATCCGTGAGTTCTACATTACAATGAGACAGGAGAAGTAAGTTCTGGTGTTCATAGCACAGTAGGGTGACTACTGTCAATTCAGATTATTGGTACAGTTTCTGTGTCCCAACTAAAAATGTATCTCCATAGAAATTAAACATCTGTATTAAATATCAGGGTATGTTCTTCATAGAGAATTATCATATACACACTTTTAATAAAGGAATAAAATTTAGGCAGTGATTTTAAGTGCAATAGAGCATACACTGTGTTTCCTTGAAAACATTCTTGGTGCTTATTTTCTAGCTTGTTATGCTGACCAACGCTGCTTCAGGTGCATTCTTGCAACATTTAATAATTGAGAAGGAGTAACACTAAAGTGTAAACCAGGCCCCATAAGTATATTGCCCTTACATTAGATATGCTTCCTATGGGACAAGAAGTAAATGAACAATCTAAAACAAAGTATTAAAACAGGTCAAAATGCATCAGAAGATAAAATTAATCCACTTAAAAATTTTTCATGTACACTATACAGCACTATACTGCAGACCTTATAAATGAACTGAAACTTAATGGACATTTTTTCATGAAAGATCAAATATAATACCCTTAAAATTTTTCACATTGAAATTTGGCAGTTGAAGTCCTCTGGATATTAAGCATTTAGCCCAATGATAAAGTTGTCTTTTGCATTCCCACTGTCTGTTAAATAATCAATACTGCTTTCAGCTTGAAATAACCCACATGGAATTGCACCTTACACAGAGTATGCGCTCTTTCATCTGAGCGCCAACAAGTGAGAAATGAGACACAGGAGGTTAAGCGATTTTCCTATTTTTCTCATGGTAAATTGGCTCCAAGTAATTTCAAATCAGTTTTCTTTTAAAGAAAAGAAATCACAAATAGATGAGCATTCCAGAAACCTAGGGTCAGGGTGAAAGTTTCTCTGAAAAGTTGAGGGGAAGAGAAACAAGAATGAAGAGAGGTGGGTCAAAACTTTCAGATGACCTGTGAATAATTTTTTAGGCCCTGAGAATTTTTCTTGGAATGAGAACTTTTTGGCCAAAACACACTTTCTTTATAGCTAAAATAATGTAACTGGGGTTTCTACATTTCTGTCTTGCTACGTTTTATTCACAACTTGAAAAGAACTGGTGAGTAATTTTGCTCAGATGTTTTCCAAAAACTTTTGGCTGTCACTCAATTCCAAAACTGCAAGTATTGACATTTTATGAAACAGGCCCCTGAAACTGCTGAGTTTTAAACTGAGCTTTTAATATGAGGAGATACAAGCTCTAGTTTCATAGTGAAACTTAAGCAACTAAGTTTAGTCAATGTTTTACATGAACGTCAAACCAAAGACTAATGAAAACAATCATGAAACTGGTGACATTAAACCTGAAGCTGTAGTCTTACTTGACTATCATGGCTGTTCTAATAGCATGCTTTTAATTTGGGGTTTTAATCTTATCATTGAAACCCAAATATCTGAAGTGATCTGTGAAAAATCACAATATGTCAGTGTCAAATTGTCCATTATCAGAAGCATGTTTTCTCTCCATGTCCATGCCATAAAAATATCCCAGACTTCAAACTATAAATCTGTGCACTTATCCATTCAGTGAGCAACAATGAGTTTCTACTATGTGTTAGGAACAGTGATATACTCTGGGAATGCAATGCTGACTAAAAAGCAACTTGTCTTTAAATAGTTAAATGTGGGAGAAATTAGGCAATATGACAAATGTTGTGTTTTTAGAACGACATGAGAGCAAAAGGGGTATATATAAACAATACAGATCCCAGTAGAATTGTGGAAGAGGAAGAGTTTTCCCAGGAGTCACCCTGCACAGTTAGAGTGAATAAACCATGAAGACGTAGGCATAGAGAAAGTGGGTGCATATTGAAGGATCATGCATTGCCGTAGTAGAGGGCTACTGCAGGTACGGATAAGCTAGTTTGTGGAAGGTCAAGTGTAGTAAAGAAATTCTACTTAGGGGAAAATAACACAGAGATTAAGTAAGGGTGGAAGAACCTGGTCATACTGCATTTTTAAAAGACCCCTCAAACAGTGATATGAAAGGAGGGATAGGATAAGCGTGAGGCGTTATTACAGCAACATGAGTGAGAAGTCACCTGGATAAGAATAACATAGTGCCAAAGGGAAAGGTAAAAAGCAGGTGAATGTGAAGATATTAAAGAAATAGATTTCAGGATTTGCCATCCAAAATACAGGATGATAATTGTTTTGACTCCTGAAAGTAGATGAAAATAAATACGAAAGTTAAAGAAAATAATATCCATTTAAATCACAAATGGTATGATTCACTTGCAAAACATTACATGAAAATGTTCACATGATAGATAAGTATGTGTCTAGAGCCCTAGGAAAAGGTTTTTAAGATACACATTCAGGAATTTCAAGAACGCATGATACGTGACCGTACCCTTCAACACCTCAGGTGAGCTCCCCAAGAAAAGAAGAAAATTGAACTTTAAAAATCAAATATATTTACCCCAGTCCCAACAAAAATATAAAAAATATGTAATGGACACGTAGATAGACAAAAGAGCACACGTGTGCCTAAATGTAGACAGAGGGTTAGCTGGAACGAGCAGATGGAGGATTAGCTGGAAAACCAGGAGCAATAAGTATCAGAGTAACAGAGAAGAATGCTTTCCAAAGGAAGTGGAGAAAGTGTCTCACTAATTCACTCATTCAACAATGCATTCATTGCACACCTGGAGTGAGCGAGCATATTCTCGTAGTGGAGGTACAGGCAGCACAAGAGAGAAAACATTTGTCCTCATGCTACCCTCAGACATATTTAACATGAGCTTCCTAGTTTATGATACCTAAGAAATTTATTTTACCTTTCTCCTTTGAATCAGAAAGAACCTCCACTGCCCTGATGCAGAGAATTTAAAAAGCTCTCTGGCATACACTCAATACAACCTCTAAATACATGAGTGCTGAGTTGAGCTATTTTCCTCAACAGGTCACTCATCTGAGAATTTGATTTTTTTTACTCAAGTTTCATTAACCTAAACATACTCCATAAGAAATTATCATTGCAAAAAGCATGTAGCCACCTTTGCCTGAAAAGCTAATATGGTATTATACTTTAAAAAACACATTACTTTTAGCTTTAATGGAAAGCAAAAATTCTAAAGGAGATTTAAAAATCAAAAATGAAAAGTCAAAACTGAGAAAGAAATTGAGAATACACTTTGTTACCCTGATTTTTGCTTAGCAATTTAATTCTCTAGGGATTCCTTTGACATTAAGATAAAAAAACATTGACTTTGACTCAAAATAATTTACTACCTTTTAAAGGATATAAAAACAAGAGATGATATTAAGATTAGGTTTAATTTAGCCATGCAACTCTAACTCGAGGGCCAATTAAAAAGCTTTTATGTACTTATTTTTCTATGCATTTTTTGATTTTGGTTTTATTTTGTGTGTAATGTCTTATTAATATAATATTAATGTTATTTAAAGAACATATTCTTTTATTTGGTATTTTGTCTCTTTAACCCTTCTTCACCCAGCTGCCCAACCTAGAACTTTTGAGCAAAATTGCTTTTTTGTCCTGAGATACATTTGTCCTACACATTAAACAGATAGGACAGAGGCTGGTTTGCACATCGCATTTGGAAGTAGAAGCATTTCAGAACACCTTTCCAGTTGTTACTGTCTTTGCCCTCCAGAAGTATGGTTTCAATTTTATCCTTGAAATATGAGTCAAGCTATGTTGCCAACAGATATTTTCCCCCTGTCATAACATTTCACTTATTCTGTAGTCTGCAGACAGCTTCTAGGATGCATCTTTTCCCCAGTCTTATTGAAACAGGATCTTCTTGCCATTTGAATTCATTTTTTGCTAGAAGAGGCAAAATCAGATCCCGTGTTAAATAAACAAAAGCACGTGGACTGAGAGTATATCATCAATGCCCTGTCCCCTAACCCAATCATAATAAAGAGCACTCACCTACCTCTTAGGAAAGAGTCACCATGAGTTATTCTGCCTTCCTGCATGTGCACATGCCCTTTTCTAGTTCTTAATGACTTGTCTACCCACCCCCAAATTAATCAAGCATGAAAAATGCAGAATGGAAACAACCTTAAGCAACATTTCTGCAGACTGGAACTTAATCAGTCTCTTTTCTCAGTTTTAATAACAGCTTGGTAAGGTCACAGATCTGAGGTTGAAAGTCCAGTGGAACATTTCTCATGCCTTAAGTGTAGCACTGAGGAAGCACATGCAATGTGCTCAACTTCAGCATTCTAAATTTGAGAAAATTTCCCATGTTCATGGATCAGCAGAATAATATTGTTAAAATGGCTATAATATCAAAAGCAATCTACAAATGCAATGCAGTTCCCATCAAAATTCCACTGTCATTCTTCACAGAGATGGAAAAACCAATCCTAAAATTCATATGGAAACATAAAAGACCCCAAATAGCAAAAGCAATCAAGAAGAGCAATAATATTGACTTAAAATCATATTGCAGAGCTATAGGAACAAAACCAGCATGGTGCAGGCATAAAAACAGACACATGGGTCAATGGAACAGAATAGAAGACCCAGAAATAAAACCACATAGCTTCAGCCATCGGGACTTTGACATAGGAGCAAAAACCATACATTGGAAAAAAGATAATCTCTTCAACCAATGGTATTGGGAGTTCTGCATAGTCACATGTAGAGGACTGAAACTAGATACTCTCTCCGCTCTTTAACCCAGGACAAAAAATCAACTCAAAAGAGATCAAAGACCTAAATGTAAGATCTGAAACTTTGAAACTACTACAGTAAAACAAAGAGAAAACACTTGAAGATACAGGCATAGGTAATTATTTCCTGAACTGGACTTTAATTGCCCTGGAAATAAGAGCAATAATTGACAAATGGGATTCATCAAATTAAAAAACTTCTACATATCAGAGGAAATAATTACCAAAATGAAGAGACAACCCACAGAACGGGAGAAAGTCTTTGAAAACTATTCATCACAAGAAGTATTAATATCTAGAATACACAAATGCTCAAAAAATTAAGCACCAAAAGAACAAATAACGAAATTAATAAGTGGAAAAGTAAACTGAATAGTCACTTCTCAGAGGAAGTACAAATGGAAAATAAAAACATGAAGAAATGTTTAACATTCTTAGCCATAAAGGAAATTCATATCAAAACAACATTGAGATTCCATCTCACCCTAGGCAGATTGGCAATCATCAAGAAAACAAATAGCAATAAATGTTGGTGAGGATGCAGGAAAAAGGAACACTTATACACTGTTGGTGAAAATACAAATAAGCACAACCACTATGGAAATCAGTGTGGAGGTTCCTCAAAAAAATAAGCATAGACATACTTTATGACCCTGCTATATCATTGTTGGGCCTATATTCAAAAAAATATAAGTCAAAACACAAGAGATGCCTGCACACCCATGTTTTTCCAGAACTATTCACAATAGTCAAGCTATGGAATCAGCCAAGATGCCCAAAAACTATTGACTGGACAAAGAAAATGTGGTATATATATATATTCATTGGAGTATTATTCAGTCACAAAGATGAATGAAATTATGTCATTTGCAGGAAAATTGATGGAACTGGAAATCATCATATTGAATGAGATAATATAACCCCAAAAAGCCAAATATCACATGTTTTCACTCATACACACAATTTAGACTTAAAATAATAATGGGACATGAGTGTAAAAGGGGGACTGTCTGGAGAAGTGGGAATTAGCAGGATAAGGGAGAGGGAAAGGAGAGTTTACTGGGGGGTGAGTATGATCAAAGTACACTATATATATATTATCATAATGAAACCTACTAAATACTTTTTGAAAAAGGGTAGCAAAAAGGAGAGGGATTATAAGAGTACAATAGAGGAAGTGAAACTGGTCAAAATATTTGTACATATTTAATGAAAATATCACAATGAAACATAGTTGTGCAATTAATGTACTATAATAAAAATTATGCAGTTCCATTATGGTAAACATTTTAGAGATATTTATGTGTTTTGAGTAAAATAAAAATGCCAAACCAATTGGTTTATATAGCAAACCAATTATTTTATACTGTTATCCTCACCAAGATCCTCACCAAGGTAACTATTTCTACTAAGACATCTCTTTAAGCAGAAAATTGCAAGTCTTGTTATTTTAAAGAATATTTTATTTCAAATCAAAATGAATTTGTTCCTTTACCTAATAAGATTTTATATATTATATGTATATATTTATATATAAAACAAAGGAAGACACAAAAGACAAATGAATTCCTATATGAAGTAAAAACTGAAGAATAAAATCTCACATGTTTTATAAGAAAATCTAGTCAGGGTATTTCTAAGGGTAGAAAAGAAAGAGTAATAATAAAAGAATCTTACCTTTATATAGCACATGTATTTGGTAGTTAAAGATGATTATATTAGAAATAAATCACTGAGTTTCAACCTCAGGAGCAAAAACAGTCACAAACCAACCTTAAGCTGTTTGATAACATAGTCATATGTATTTTTTAAAAAAATAACAAGCATAAGGAATGTGGAATTTGACCAAGTCAGTTTTCACTTTTGGTAAACACTAAAGGATCTTAGAGGATTGGAGGTTTTTACTCAAGGTTTGCTAAGACTTTTTATGGGCTTCTTTAACTTAAAATGTTAGTTTCTTTGAAAAAGTACTATGTCAAATATTGAACAAACTGAAGATGTGTGCTTACAGATATGGGGGAAAGGAATGAGACTAAAAAGGGGAGAGCAGAGTGTGATATCTGTTACAAATTCCTTTCAGCTTCATGCCTAACATAATATAAGAAGAATCATCACCAAAATGTGGATAGCAATAATCTCAAAAAAAAAAAAAAGAAAGAAAGAAAGAAAAAGAAATTAAGGGTAAAACAAACTGAAAGAAAATGAAAATAGCTTGATATAGAAGAGCGTAGACACATTAAAATCAAGAGTAAAAATAATCAAATTGATGCCTCAGGTGCAAGGAAGGTAGAAAATATTTTAGAGCTCTGAGAAACATTTGAGAGCTGAATTAAATAGGCTAAATTAATCTTTGAGCAATTTTCTTACTGGGGAAGACTGAATTCATTTTTTTCACCTTAGTGAATTTATTAATCTCCCCATGGGCAAAAAAGTCATTTACATTTTTTAAGTACAGAAAGATCTGTGGGTTTTCAAAGCAGCTTTATAAGATATAAGACATTATTACAAGTGTGTGAACAATTGGGTTTTTAAAGTCCTTTAAGTCTGTATTTATGTGTGATTTTAGAAATTCTCGTTACAAACCTCAATATTCGTAACATTGCTTTCTTTGGCAAAGTAAACAGAGCAGAATGGGAAGGTCAAGTAAAAATTTTAAAAAATGCTTTGCTTATTATTAAATAAAATGTGAATAGAGAATGCATTGTACCAATTATTCATTTAGTGTGAAGTAGAAAGAATCCTAGAATATTTCAAAATTATTAGCTGACTTACTTCATTTCTACTTTACCAAAAACTATCCATGTAATATCCTCGATATATGTGCACACACAGATGCACACATATGCACACTGACATTTAGAGTAATTTTCTTTTTTAACCCTGAAATAATTGCACAATGTCCATATTTGCCAATTAGACAATAAGTTGAGCCTCCAAATAAGTAATGGCAAGCATGCTTTAAATACAGAAATGTTGACTCCATGAAACTCCTGAATTCAAAGGAAGACAGTGCTTCCATTCCCAATCGATATTAACCTTCCTGACAGGCAGAGTGGCTCAAGCAGTAAGAGCACCTGCCTAGCAAACGGGAGGCCCTGAGTTCAAACCCCAATTCCACCAAAAAATTTAAAATTAAAATAGATATTAACTTTCCAAATTTGTAAATAAGAAATAAGAATTACTGAGAATCACCAGGAATTACTAAAATCTTAGACTAATGCTATAGTCTAATACTTAATATTCAATGTGATAATATTACCAATGGGGACTTTTGGGAATGATTAAGTCATGAATGGGCTTGGTGCCCTTACAAAAGAAGTTGAAGAGGACTGCCCTGTCCCTCTTGCCATACAAAAACATAACAAGGTGGTGCCATCTTTGAAGGAGAAACTAGACCCAATACTTACGAGACATCAATTCCTCAATTGCCTTGATATTGAACTTCCAAGACCCCAGAACTGAGAGCAATAAGAATTTCTGTTGCTTAAAATTTTTCCCAGTATTCTGTTATAGTAGCCCAAACAGACATGACAGTGATAAAATACTTCCAGTGTTCTCTAATTTCTTTCCTCCTTATTGTAGATATAAATTTTAAAGCATTTTATAAATAAGGAATGTTAAGTTTAATGTCATTAACAAAGAAGTATAGCCTATGGCATATATGTAAATAATGAAAAATTTCCATGAACATTTTTAGGTAGTATTGGAATAGCAGAACTTTCAGATCTCCTGTTAAGAGTGTGTGTTAAAATTTTCAATTTAAAGACATATTTTGCTTCAGAAACTTGTTACTAATAAGATATGTACAACATATGTGTATAAACTTATCAATATTTATTTTATTTACCACAATGACTCACCATTATCCAGATGGGAATGCAAGCACAGTAAGAACATGGCACCAGTAACAGATGACATCAATGGATGCATCAACACTACTTCTCTACGTGCTTCCTGGAATGTCACCCTTGACTTTCCACTCCATTGAATCAGAATTTCCTGTTTTTACAATAGATTTTATATTAGTGGATTTCTAATAACCAGTAGCATCTATGTATTATTTAAGTTTTCATTCTAAAATTAAAACTATAATGCTTTTCCCCATTTTCTCAGTTTCTTTACTAATTCTTCTTGGGATTCAGATTTTGGAAAACACAACTTTTCTAAGAAATGCTAGTAAAGAACTCCCCCACAAAACACTAGTTGGAGGTGTCTATATGTAAGTGGGTGTTGAGTATGTTTGATACACATTAAGCATTCCTTACAAGTAGCATTCTCTCCTCTAATCATTGTGATACACAGCCAATAGCCAACCTGACGCTTATATGACATTACTTCACTACCAGTATTCTTTCACAAAATACTGCTTGAATAGTTTGTCTTACTAAGATGGAATCATTTCTTATGTATTGATTGAGTACAAGGGATGAATGGATGAATGAAAAGTTTGGAAAATTTTCAGAAATTTACAAAACTATATCTTCATTTCAATTTTTGAAACTGAAAGGCTTGAATTATAGTCTCTTCCATATCCATGGTTTCCACATCTTCAGATTTAAGAAACTGTGGATTGAAAATATTCCTTCCCTCAAATTCTGTCCATACTGAACATATACAGACTTGTTTAACTTATCACTATACAGTACAACAATCATTTGATAGCATTTATGTTATATGAGGTATTATAAGTAATCTAGAGGTGATAGCAAGTATATGGGAGAATTGTGTAAGTTATATACAAATACCATGCCAAATTACATAAAGGACTTGAGCATCCATGGATTTTGCTGACTAAGGGGGTTCTGGGTTCAGTATCTGGTCCATTACAGATACTGAAGGACAACTGTACAGAGTTTTCAGAAATGCATTGATAATACTAGGTGAATTACAAAATTTTCTTACACATTTCAGCTAGTAGAACTTAGAAAAAATTGAGAAAAACTATTAAGGTTCTATTCATTTTTAGTACAAAAGTGCAATTTAGCCGTGGTAAAACTGAAAGGCTTGTCATGTATACCTGCCTCTTCTCAGACAACTTTCCCTAATGCCATGATTCATAAATATTGGAATGCAGAGGCATCACCCAGTAAATTTGGGTGTATGCTTTCAAATGCTATTACTGAGTATGTCAATATCCCATTGGGATTTTTTTTAACAGTCTAAAATGGCTATTAGATTCTTTTCTTGAACTAAAATGGATTGTTTATAGACCTTTGCTCTACATTTCTTAGGAGTAATTTTAAGTGGAGCCTCCAATTCATACTTGCTGATACTTATTCAGGTGTTACTTTCGTGACAAATTCCCCAGATTTATAACATTCCTGCCCAATTTGGCCCATTCTGTGGTATTTCAGACATGTTATAAAATTTTTGATGTTTGGTCATATTAATCCATATTCCGTCTTTGAGATCACATATTAAAACAAGTATATTCAAGTATCATGGTAATTTCAACCTATATTAGTTCTCCATGTATGTCAAATATCCTTCTTCTCTAACTACCCTCCCCAAATCATTTTGCACATGCTGCAGCCATTTTAATATGGGAAATATGGAAATTCACCAAAGATTTTCAAAATAAATTATGTTCACTGGTTCCTGTTTATTAAAATACTGATTTATACTTTAAAGATCAATAGTTGTAGGAATTGTAGTTATTTTCCCTTTCATAAATCATACTACTCTTATGGGAGAATTTTGCTTTTAACCTTCATTACAAATTCACATCTGACTACAATAGCAATGTCATTGCCAATTCTACAAAAGGCTTCAAAATGGAGAGGAGGCACATGCATGCATGTGTGTGTGTGTTCAAACTTGGATTCAACTTCCTGAAATATACCAACCATTAATTTTAGAAAAAAATGCAAGTTTCTACATTTTTGTATGAAATTTTTCAATTTGATAGAAGACAAGTTTAAAGAATTAAAACTAGAGAAAAACAAAATCTACTTAATTTGGCTTATAAAATACTAGTTTGGGGTCTCTTGAATGTAATCTTTGCTTTACATATCACAATAGATATAAGGTGCTGAGAGAAATAAAGAGTTAGATAGGTGGGCCAGGAAGAGGTAAAGGCCCCACATTCTAAGCAAGGAGCTGGTGATCCACTTCCAGTGCAGAAGAAATTATACAGACCTTAAACACAGGGTCTTCTTGAGATTGCTGTAGGCTGTTTAAACTACCTGAACAGAGTTAATTAGTTCATTATGAGGACTATAATGATAATAAAAATTTCTTCTGAATTCAAAGTTAGCATGGTTAAGTCAGTTGCATTCTAGATGTCTCTTTCTATTTCTATTTCCGTTTACAACACAGGAAGAAGAAAGCACAAAAAAGTACAAATTTTATTTCACCTTTCATAAGTACTAGCTGATATTCTGTGTTTATTTTTAAAATAAGGACTCATCTGCTGACTAGAGTGCAAAACTTTCTCTAGCCTTTTATTGTCTATTTTTCAGGATAATAATATTTTTCCAATGTGAACTCAGGAAATTCACAATAAAATGTATCCATTCTTGTGTGCAGATGGATGAGAAGATTAACTCAAATGTAAACCACATGCTTTCAAGAGCTGTAATTGCAGAAGGTGAATATTCTCTTAAAAATGCTTGGCTTCTATTCTGGAGGCAGTCACTTCAGAAACAGAATTCCCTTTGAAAGGTCCAGATGTGGATCTGACCAGACTGTATCAGGATTGCTTCTCAAATAAGATTAAGTGTTAAGCTGTATAAGGAGTTTATGTAAAGGGCCAGTAATTTCCTCTCAGATGTTATTCGCATAGTAGAGTTTGTTGAAATCTGTACAATAAGCTATTTCCAAATTGCCAAAGTGGGCAATCAGTGAGAACAAGGTATACTTTGTCTTTGGGGAAAACATAAGAAGCAAAAAGATAACTTAAAGCACTATGTACAGAGAATCTACCAGAACATTCTGGTGAATCAGTTTTCCTTGTGGGGATCCATCCAGATCTTATGGAGCTCAGAATCCTGCAGAAGGGGTTGACAGGTCATGCCTTGTTATGGGCCTCTGACTACAACTGTGTTTGGAGATAGGACTGCTAAAGAGGTAATTAAGTTAAATGAGGCTATTAGGGAGTTCTCTAATCCAACCTGACTGATAATTACATAAAGAAAAAAAATCTGGACATGTGGTGAGATACCAGGTTGGCATACACAGAGCAAAGAAAGGCCATGTAAGGTCACAGCAAGAAGGTAGCTATTTGCAAGATGAGGAAAGCGTTCAGGGGAGAAATCAACCCTTGATCAATCTTGATCTTGGATGTCTGCCTTCAAGAACATAAGAAAATAAATATCTGTTGTTTAAGCCACCAAACCCATGGTGTGTTGTTATGATAGCCCAGCAGAGTACTAATGTGTATCTGGAAGATAGGTTATAAGGCAACAGTCACATCTAGGCTTGCATCTGCTTTCACAATTTTGATTCTGCAGAAGGTGTGGAGGATTCCTCACTCCTGAGCAAGGACCATGAATCCTATGAAAGAAGTAGCCATTGATTATACCAGTGGGAAAATGTCTGTTTTCTATAAGATTGTTGCCAGTCAGATTTTAGAAGTTAGAAGCAGATAGTTAAGGTCAGTGATGTTTTCAAACCAAATACTATTAGAATGGGATGATTTGTATTCCCAAAAGAAAAAAATCAAGTGAGTGATAGGTGTGCCAAAACTCAAGAGAAGTGAAAGAATCATAAGAAAATGGAGCTTCACAACACTCAAAGAAATGAAAGGTTTTTGACTATAAACTTTTCTAAGCTAGAAGACAAATGTCTGCCAACAGAAAAGAAATTGTCTTGCAGTCTTCCTAGACATAAATAAAAGTTCCTGGATGAAGACATTTCATAGCTAATGTTTTCAACTTGAGCCATTCTACCAGGTGAGTGAGCACTTGTTTTCCTGGTGACTAATGACACTGAGCACATTTCCATGTGAGTATTGGATATTTGTAGATTTGCTTCTTTTGCAGCAACTGTTCAAATCTTCTCCCGTATGTTATTGGGTTGGTTTTCCATGTACTATTGAATTATATGAGTTACAGCAATAAGACTTTGGTCAATAATATGTATTGCAGACATGTTATCTCATTATGTGACTTCTCTCTAATTTTCTTAAGGTGTTTTGGGGGAAGATGGTATTGGGGTATGAGGGTGTCACATTTGCTATGCAAGTGCACTATGACTTGAGTCTTAAACTCAACCCTTTTTCACTTTAGTTATTTAGTTATATAGGACCCCATGCTTTTGCTAAGGACTGATCTCAGGTCATGAGCCTACTACCTAGACTGCCTGTGTAGCTGAGATTACAGATGCATGTTATAATGTCTGGCTTGTTGGTTGAAATGGGGTTTTGCTAACTTTTTATCTGGGCTAGTTTTGAACTGTGATACTCCTAATCTCCACCTCCTTAATAGATTAGATAACAGGCGTGAGTCAGTGTAGCTGCCCCTTAATGAAATTTCCCAAGAAGCAAATTTATGTAATGTTTTTGGTGGTTCTGGAGTTTGAACTCACGGCCTCATGCTTGTGAGGCAGGCAATCTATCTCTAGCAATGCCTCCAGCTCATAAATTTATTTAATTTTGAAGAAGTCCAGTTTGTTTTTCCTTAATGGACAAAAATTTTTATCTCTTAAAAAATATTTGCCTACCATAGTATTGAAAAGATTTTCTCCTATATTTCCTTCTAGAGGTTTAATTATTTTAAACTGTTACATTTAAGCCCATGATTCACTTGAAGTTGACTTATAACTATGGCATGAAATGAATCAATGTTCTTTTTTATTTCTGTTCTAATATCTCCTGTTTGAAAGTATACTCATTATTTATTAAATGCAATGACATTTTTGGCTATAAGCATTATTATATGTTACTAAACTCTTGAATCTCTTCCACTGATTTATATGTCTATCCTTATGTCAATGCCACATGGTCAGAATTACTGTTTCTTTAAAATAATGAAATACACATTTAACTAATGTTTCCTCAGTGATCTGAAACAGTCATTGAGAAGGAATCAATGGCATATAATTAATGTTTGAAACTATTATTCAAGAAATTTGGGGGGAATAAAAGAAGACAAATAGATATTAAATCATACAGAAAGCTGACGTATCTTGATAAACCTATTAGACTTCAAAGGTTGGAAAGAATATCTCAGGGCTTCAGAAAAAAAGTCTTTTAGAAAGGGAAGAAAGTCTGGGTAACAAACTCTTCTTCTCAGCTGCCACACATGAAGGAAGACAGCAGTGGATCAGCATTTTACACAAATTCTACAAAACAAAATAAGAGCCAACAAATATGAGACCCAGCAAAACCACTGTCACTTAGAGTCAACTTTATTGACCATCACCTTCTTGAGAGCTGCATTTGAAGCAATACAAGGATGCAGACACATTTTTAGAGATTTAGTCAAACTAGGTCAGAGCCATGGATTTTATATTCAGCCAAACTCTTTTTTGAATGTCTAGGATATAGGGAAATGGCTGTAAACTTGCAGGATCTTACATAATACTCTGCTTATGGGTCTATTCTAAGAAATCCACTAAAGGATGAATTTCATTCAACCAGGACTGTAGCAAAGGACAGATGAATTTAATTATTGATATCTTGCTGGGGTGTGAATGGCTGTATCCCCACAAAACTCATATCCTAAAGTCCTTACCTGTAAGGTGATCATATAAGGATGTGGGGCCTTCAGGAGTTAGTTAGGTCATAAAGGTGGAGCACTCATGAATGTGATTAGTGCCCTTAGAAAAGAGGTCTAAGAGAACCTCTTTGTCCCTTCCTCTACAGGAGGATGCAGGAAAATTACTGTCTATGAAACAGGAGGCAGTCCCTCAGCAGACACCAAATCTCCTGGTGCCCTGGCTTTATATTCCCATCTATAAGCCTCCCAGACTATGGTATTTTGTTATAGCAGCCTGAACAAACAAAAACTTACCTTTAAGAGAAAAAAAATTATAGAAACTATGGAAAAATGTAAGTGCTTTACATTTTTACAGAGAAAGTATAATATAATTTAAGAAATAAATGTAAAGAAAAGATAAAAAGAGAAGATAGAAAAGGTCATTGATTGTTACATAGACAATAGGTAGAAATCAAAAGATAAAACAAAGTTGAAAGCTAAGCAGGAGGATAAGTAAAGAAGCAAATATAATTGTAACTTTGCAATAAAATTTGAAAGTTTTCTAAATACCAAAAGGATTTCAAAAAATAAACCACAAAGAAAAGGAAATAGAATAAACATAACATTATGCATACAATAAGTATAACAAAAATAACATTACAGAATTGTGAGCTAATAATCATATCAATAAATACAAATGTACTTTATCTGTTAAAGTTTTCCAAGTAATTTCATAAAACAAAATTAAACTCTATTTTTTTAATTCATTTATTCACATGTGCATACATTGTTTGGTCCATTTTTCCTTCCTATCCCCTGCCCCTCTTTCTCCTCCACAACCCCCTTCACTTCCAGGCAGAACCTGTTCTGCCCTTATCTCTAATTTTGTTGAAGAGAAAACATAAGCATAATAAGAAAGACAAACAGTTTTTGCTAGTTGTAACTCTATGTTTTATACAAGAGACATATCTACAAAAGTAACTCAAGAACAAAACCCTTAAGAGATAGATACTTTAAATTTGGAAATATAATAAAATGGAATTTCAGGTAATGTAAAATTCATAGCAAAAATAAAACACTGTGAAAAAGAAGACATTCCATAATACTAAAAGCCAAAATTGATAATGATCTAACAGTTATAAACATCTTTATACCAAAATAGCACAATTTTCCTCATAAAACAGAAATGACATATGAACAAAGACATAGAAAGTCACAAAAGACAAGTTTCAGCACATTAACTTCAGTCTAACACAAATTATATGAGCCAAAAAGTAATTATAGAAGATCTAAGCCACATTGCAAGGTACCAGGGAAATTCATATATGCATTGTACCACAATTTCAAAGAGCAAATAGTTATAATATTGTTCTAGAACTTACAAAGAAATCTTCAGGCTCTTTTTACGAAGTAAGAATATCTCAATATGCAGTAATATTATTGGATAAATATGGACATGGGTCACACACTAAGGGAAGAACATGCACAGGAAGAGTAGAGAAAGGGAAAGAAACCTAAAAATTGAATGAGGTTTATGTACTCACTGTAGAGGAGTAAATATAGTAACCTTAAACTGGCAGAGGTCACGATAGGACTAGAAGTAGTGAAGAAGTCTAGTAGAGATGAACCAATGTGGGTTGCAATACAAATGTGCATGGAAGCAGCACTAGGAATCTCTCTGTATAGCTATCTTAATCTCAAGCTGGAAAAAAATGCTTTGTCTTTCTTATTATCTCTTATGTTTTCTCTTCAATAAAATCAGAGAACAAGAGGGCAAAACAGGTTCTGCCTGGAAGGTGTGGGGGAGGATGTGGCCTGAACAGTGTATACACATTTGAGTAAATGTAAAAATGATAAAATAAAATTAAAAAGTAGAATATTTTGATATCTAATTCTGAGAAACATAGCTTCTTAAAGAAAATAATCTTCAGATTCATATTATTAATATTGATGGAAAATTTCTAAATAAAATATTAGCAATAAAGTAACAATAAATTATGGCATTTTTATTCTAGGAATAAGAGTGGTTAAATATTGAAAACCCATCAAAACAGTTCATACTAAAACAGATTAGGAGAAAAATCATAAATATTCACATGTTAAAAAAATGTAGTGGAAATATCTACTCATGTATTAAAATGGAAAAATAAGACATGCCAAAACCATTCTAGGAATCGGGGGGAGGGAGGGATAACGAAGAAGGATGGAGGGGGTGGATTCTAATATGATATAAGGACTTTTGTAATGTCATGATGTGTCCCCAGGACAATAATAAAATGATAATACAAAAAAAAACTAAAAAAAGAACTTTGATAAAATTCAACACTGGTATAAAGCACTGAGTGACATAGATTAATAAATACTTATTTGCTACAATAAGTGTTATAGATCTCAGTCCCAAAGCCAGCTATTTCTCAATGGGATCACATTACAGGCATACCCATCAAGACTGGGAAAAAAATAAGAATGTCCACTAGTGCCACAAAGAGCTGACAGTACTAGTCAGGACAATTAGTCAAGTTAAAATCTTTAGACCTTTATTATTTGGATCTAATTATTATAAAAGTTGAAATAAGTGATTTTCTGTATTACAAAAGAAAAATAGCATAATTGAAAACCCAAGAAAAATCAATGATAAGTATAACTTAATCAAAGAATTCATTAAGCTCACAGGATATAAAATTAATATACAAAAATCAATAGTCTTTGCATATTTGAATAAAATTCAGCTGGAAAAAGAATCAGCCAATGTTTTCTGAAAGAGGTCAGGGAGTAAAAAGGTTTTGTGGGCCAAGAGTTGAGGAGAAATTGAGGATTTTTATAGATACTTAGTGAACAAGAAAGAAAATGTATTTCTACAAAAATTCTATTGATGAAATTCAATATAATTTAGTATAATTTAGTAGATTTTTTCATCAGAAGTACTGGGGTTTAAACTCAGGACTTTGCCTTAGTAGGCAGTTGCTCTACCACTTCAGCCATTACACCAGTCCTTTTTGCTTTGGTTATTTTTGAGGTAGGTTATTGAATTTTTGTTGGGGGCCAGTTTGGACCCCAATGCTCCTACTTACATCTCCAGCATAGCTGGGATCACAGGTTGTCCACACCACCATGTCCAATTTTTGTTGTTGTTGAAATGGCAGGGAGTATTGTTCTTCACATTGCATAATGCCCTGAAGAGAATTCAAGTTGTTGAGTCCATCGATTTTTTTCATTTTTATCGTAGAAGATTCATGTGGCTATACCACAGGTTGTTCATTTCCAGTTTGATCATTTCTAGTTTGGGCTATTGCAAATAAAGCTTCCATATAATAGAATGTATCTCCTTTGGTCTGCTTTTACATTTTCCTGAGGACTAGTGACATCGAACATCTTTTCATATGCTTATTTGCCCTTCATGTTTCCTTTTCAGTGAAACATCTCTTCACATTTTTTGCCCATGTTTTTCCTAATTGTATTGTTTCCTTTATACTCTTGAATTTTAAGTCTTTTTCAGATATATGGTGTTCAAATATTTTCCTCCAAACTGTAAATTGTGTTGATGAAGTCCAATTTACCAATTTTATGGTTTTATGTATTGTACTTGGTTCTTATTTAAGAACTCTTCACCAAACCCTATGCACCAAAGATTTTCTCCTGTAATCAGCTGAAAGTTTTATAACTTTGTATTTTACATTTAAATCTATGTGGATTTTTTTTTTTAGTGGGACTCTGGTTTGAACTCAGGGCTTCATGCTTCAAAGGAGGCATTCTACTGCTTGAGCCATTCCTCTGGTCCATTTTGCTCTGGTTATTTTAGAGATGGGGTCTTGTAATTCCTGGCTGGCCTCAAACAGTTATTCTCCCCATAGCCTCCCAAGTAGCTAGGATTACAGGCATTAACCATGAGTGCCTGGCTAAATCTATGAATTTTTCCATTTAATATTTATAGGTAGTGTGAGGTTATGTCAAGGTTAGATATTTTATATAGACATACAGTTTTTCAACAGCATTTTATGAAAGGGCTATTTTTCTCTGTTAAATTGGTTGTACCTCTTTGCCAAAAGTCAGTTAGTCATACTCATGTGGGGCTATTTCTGGGTTTTTACTATATATCCTATTAATATATCTGTAAGTATGGTATATATAAAGAATGCATGTATTTGTATGAATTTAATTCATTATTAATTATTGGGCTGTTCAAATTACATATTTCTTACTGTGTGAGCTGCAATTGTTTATACTTTCTAAGCAATAAATTCATTTTATCCCAATTGTGTAATGGGGGTGAGTAAAGTCATTCAGAGATCCTCTAATTCTTTGGATGTGCCATGAGACCCTGGGTCTCCTGTGGATCTCGGTGTCAGCAGATTCCCTCTGATACAAGGCCAGTTGGGGAAGGGAAAGCTTTCTTGTTACTCCTGAGTGAAGTTGGAAGTCCAGGTTCTCCACTGTGCCTTGCTGGTGGAGGTTAAGTTTGGCCTCAATTTGCCCTGTGGTTTTTGTCTGGATTCGAGCATTTATTTTCTAAGTGCCCTCTGTCTTGTTAGAGAACACCCTCTCTGGTCCTCAGCTGTAGAGAGCAGGTTTATCGTCTTAGGGATTTTTATTTTTGTCTGTTCTCAAGTGGCATTCTTGGATTGCCAACTTCCCCTGTCTCGATCATGATATGTGTGAGTCAGAAAGGAAGCCAGGGAACTCACACTACATCCATCATTCCTTGGGTCCTGAGCTCCTTACTCAGTCTTTCTCTTCTCTCCACCATTCAAAGACTTTTCCGGCTGGTGTTGTGACTCAAATGATAGATCGCCTGCCTTGCAAGAGTGAAGCCCTAAGTTCAAACTCCAGTACCTACCCTAAGAAAAAACTTTTTAAGATGGTGGAATGGTTCAAGCAGTCAGAGCACCTGCCTAGCAAGCGTGAGGCCCTGAGTTCAAACCCCAGTGCTTAAAAAAACTGCCTTTATAGGAGTCTTTGCTCCTATCTCCTGCATGGGGAGCAGGAAATCCTTCTTCTCTCTCTTCCTGCCCCACCCCCCCGACCTTGTCTATACTTTACCCTGTTATACTAAAATAAATCATTGCTAAACCTTAAAAAAAACTTCTTATGTTTTTAATATACATATAATATCTAAATATCCAGTACTTTTCGCTGCATGTAGTGGGAGGAATATGGTAACCATGTTTATTCTATGTTACTCTTACTGTCCTCGATTCTAAGGCAACTGTTCTCACTAAAAGGCTAACAGTCCTAATCAAGTTTATTTTTTCAGGACCCTTTCTTCTGCTGCTGCAATCAAACACAATTTAATTAACTCAAACTTGGTAGACAGTGTTCCTTGCTTGGTTAACAAATGAACTACTTATAAACTTCCTTTAAGCCTCATTTTAATTATTTTTAGTTTCTAAAATAAATTGTGTTTGATGAGATATTCCATTTTAAGATTCTTAATTTTTCTACAATTTGTTTTTCTGTGAGTGGAAATATTATGACTTATTATCCAAATATGTTGATGCCAGTTGTATTATTTTAGCATAATTACCATTCTTCTATATCATAAACACAATGATTCACAACCTAACTTAGTAACAAAATAATCCACACTCCTTTCATCCTTAAAAACACCAAATTCAAAGCTGACTTTTCTCTGCTTGTTTTGACATGGTAAATATACACTTGTAATAATAAATGAGTAAGAGCTTCAGTTACTCCCACCTGTAATCCCAGTTATGTAGAAGACATAGGTAGGACTGCCATCCAAGGCTAGCCCAGGGCAAAACTGTGAAACTCTATAGGAAAAATAACAAATCATATAGAGGCTGGGATGTGGCTCAAGTTGTAGAGCACCAACATAGTAAGCATGAAGCCCTGAGTTCAAATCTCAATATTGCCAAAAAATTAAATAATAACAATAAATAAGCAAATTGTTATACACCACAGCATAGTACAAGGCATGCCATTCTGAATGCTATTAAGATAAAACTGGTTGCTGTGATTTGAAGTAAGCAATGGCAATTAATGAGATGGCACCATACAATCCTGGTCACAATTACTCAGCTCTGTTATTATAACATGAAAGCAGCCATAGACCATATGTTCAAATGAGCATGACTGTGTTCCAATAAAACTTTATCGTAGACATTAGAATCCTGGACAAGACAAAGAAACAAACAAAAAAGGGTGCCGAATACAAAATTCATGAGCAGGCAAAAGTAACCAATAATGATAAAAATTAGAATAATGATTTCCTTTAGGGGATGCAGAGGAAGAGGACTGAGTAGATTCCTGAGGAACAATCTTGCAGCAGAAATATGCTGAATCTCATTTGGAGTGTTGGTTACAAGGGTATGTGCCTTTGTCAGAACATGAAACTGTGTACTTAATAAATCCATGCATTTATTATATGTAATTATACTTTAATAAACCAGGAAAAACAATGATAAAATGCATTCATAAGATAATGGGACAAATTGAATATACACTATATATTAAATAAGCATTGAAGCCATGTTAAATTTCTTGAATTTGATAGTTATATAAGAGAATGACTTTGTTCTTAAACGATACATCTGAGATATTTAGGAGTAAGATGTTATGATGCCTACAATTACCTCTCCTTTCCAATAAATGTCAGTGTGTATGGGGGTGGAGGGGTTGACGAGAGAGGGACACACAGAAAGAGATAATGCAACCAACTTTCAAAAAGTCAGTAACTGGTGAATTTTGGTAATGTTAATGAATGTTTATTTTACTGCTTTTGTTATCCTCTTCACCTATCCTTAGAATTGATTCTGTTATGCTTTATTTCCTGATGTATATGGAAATAATGCTGCATATTTCTGGCAGCCCTTATTCTACTCACTGACCCACAGGCTTGCTTGGGCCCCTGTACTTTCCCTCCTGACGCAGCCTCAAATTCAGTAGGCTCCCTACCCCAGGGTCTACTGTGGTCTAGGCACATAGCAGGCCTTAGTAATCAAGTCACTGGTGACTTGTCTATGTTATGGATAAAAAATGGAAACAATTAAAAGAAATTGTTGCTAAAGGTTGGAAATTTAAAAAGTAAGCCAGCTAACATACCCTTCAAGAGTAGAGGTGGGGAGGCTTTTCAGGTCACACAAAACCCTAATGAGGCCACACAAAGATTAATCTGACAATTGAAGAATTTCATTCTGTCATTGGATACTCAGCCTTATGCTGACAGTTGTCTTACACTATTAGCTAATACCATGTAGCTGATTTTGCCACCTGGTAGTGATTATGTTTATTAACATGAGGGACATAAGTATCATTGGCAAAAATTGCCATGAAAATAGAAAGTGCAGAAGACATTACACCAATTAAAGAGAATAACTCATTTTTCAATACTTAAAATTCAGCTATTCTCTTCCCTTTCCTTCTCTTTCCTTACCCTTCTCTGACCTAACTAACAAAGCTCTGAAAGTATAATAGACTCTATTAGTAAATTATTAACACAACCGAAATATTTCATCATTGGTATATGCCCCTTAATATAAATTCTTCAGCAAGGCTATCTAGGAGAACATGAGTTAAAAGGGAATCCCAAGACAAATATGCTTGTGCTTATACTTAGGGAAATAACCAACTGACTGTGTATTCAGATGGCTCACACAGCTGCCTCTTTCCTCCACTTCAGACCATTATTACTGATGACCAGTGACTTCGGCCTGATGTCACACACTGAGCATTAGGGCCTCCTGCAGGGTCCAGTCAGCCCTTTCCTTCTATTTAGCATCAATAAGAGGCCCTTCCTGCCAATGAGGATATAGGGGAGTTTGGTGCCAAGTAATAACTGCTTTAGGTGATATCCTGGGCTAACTGCAGGAAGAAGAGACATTTGTCTTAGGTAAACCAAAACAGTTGGGTTTGAAGATATTTTACTAGTAGAGAGAAGAGTCTGCAGAATGAGCTATAAAGTTGGTCAACTTCTTGATCCAAACATGCAGATATCAAGCTTGGGACCTCCAGAGTGAACAGAAGTCTTGGATTGTCTGTGGATTCTGAGTTATTTGAGAGGAGAGGCTATTCCAGATATACAAATGGGTCCCTACTGTGAGATGAATCTCATAGTGACTCAATAATCCTGTGAAGACCAGCATCCTAAAACAGATTGTCTGACATCACATGTATATGGGGATACCTCCATACAGAAACCAATGTTCTACCAGAAGCTCCCAGTGTGTGTCCATCAGAAGTAAAGTACTACCATAAGTGAGTTAATGTCTCCCCAGGCTCACTGACTCCCACCCAAACCCAGGATTGTTGGGTAAGAATACTGAACTGAACAGTGGGCAGAAAGTAGACAGAGAATATCCTGGGTAAAAGTTGTGGTCTTTTCCAATGGAAAGATCATTACCAAAATCGGGAATAAAACTCAGGGCCTAAAAGACACAGACTGTGCTGATGAAGGTTGACAGCTGGAGTCAGACAGTACACAGATTCTGCTACTTGGTTCTTGGGCAAATAGGAAAATTTCTTAGACTCTTAGAGCTTTAGTGTCCTTATTTGTAAAGCAGGGATGAGATGCTATCCAAATGTTACGTGAAGCATTCATCAGTCTCTGTGAGGGTTAAAAGGCACTCATATGAAGTGTGTTAAGGTATAATATAGTGCCCATCTTCGGGTAGACCTTCTATAAGTGCTAGCCATGGTTATTAAGGCATTCTTAGGATTGTGGAGATTGGCATAATCTCAGAGTCATATTATCTCATTGATAAGCTTTGGTTTCTTACTGGGTTTTAGTCATGGTTATCCCATACTTAAAGAAAACATATTGATTATTTTCAGCTAAGTATGTGATAGTATATTTAAAATGACTGAACAAAGAATTTAGTATACACGTACTACAGTCTCTACCCTCTTCCCCACATCAAGTTTTTGCCAAGGTTTTTTTTTTTCTAATTCAACTCAGGAATATATCATGTCAACAGGTTAAAGATTTTTAATTTTTTCCTTTACACATTTACTAGTGCATTTTCCTATCACTTGTGTGTTGCTCAAAGATTACATTTCAGTGAGACCACATTTAATCAGTACTTAATACAGAAATAAGCAGAAATCACTCATTCTTAGAGTAATTGATAGCATATCTCTTGGTGATAGTGGTAAGAAATGAGCCTCAGACTGAGAAACATGGATGACAGGTAGTGAGAAGAGTCCCCAAATGGATTTAACTCTGTGGACATTTGGGAGAGCTGTTTAAAGAAGAACTGACAAAAGAGTAGAATAAGGATTTAGTCTTGGCCCCAAGGAAAAGGAGAGTAATTTTTTTAATAATGAAAGGAGGTTTTCTGGATATGTGAGAAATGATGATTCACTCTTTACCATGTTTCATACATAAAAACATTCAATCAAACCCAAAAACTAATTATTTTTATCTGACCACATTGATGTGGATATAATCCTTCCAAAACAATGCTTTAAATCTAATATTTATACTGTTTTAAAATTTAAAATTGTTTCATCATCTCATGACGTTGGGCGGTGAAATCATGGATTGTCGAGTTAGCCGCACATTGAAGAGATCACAATCATTTTATTTTGCAGAAATGAAATTAGACCAAACTTAGAAGTAATTCTTTAAGTGTCACTTATTTGCATAACTTCAACCAATAAGTATCTAGTGTCTTCTAGGATCATTGCTATGTTCTGAGGCACCTCAAGAGAAGACCTACAGCAGAGGAGAGAAACCTATCTTTCTCGCTATGTCTACTTTTTCCTAACATAAGAACAACAGCTTGTGCTGAGAGATGGATTATATCATACTAGGTTGAGGCAAAACAGTTTTTTGTTTGTTTGGTTTGTGAGACAGGGTCTCACTTTGGAGCCCAGGCTGGCCTAGACTTCATGACCTTCCAATCTCAGCTTCTCAATTTCTGGCATACATCACCCTGACCAACGGAAGGCTAAACACTTTCATGTTTCTAAAGATATCATTTAAAATAAATTCAAGCCAACAAATAAGGCAGAATACTCAAAATTCACAGTAATTCAATAATGATAGCAAATATTGTATACTAAATGCCTGTTATAAATTAGACCAACACATATATACATAGTCCAAAACATACAATATATTCCATATATTCTATATTCCAATAGAAATATGATCACCACAAATATAATCCACATGCTCTATATAATTTTAAATTTTCTTACAACAACCTTAAATGAAAGTGAACAGATAAAATAAAGCAATAATCAGTAAGCCTAATATAACCCAAATATTACTTCCATATTTAATCATCATTAGAAATTATTAATGAGATATTTTATATTCTATTTTTTGTTTGACTTTTCTAAACTCCCTGTGCATTTAACACTGACAATAGCTTGTTTTGATTTGGACTAAAGTGTGTACATGTGGTCAGGATGGACTGTATCAGACAGTGGTGTTAGACACTTGGCTAATAAGTTAGTTGTAATAGTTGCTTCATTCAGCCTCACAACTCCCAGAAGAGGCAGGTTCACTATTACCATGAATTACTGATGAGAAAATGGGCATTGAGTCCCACATCTTAAAAGTGGCAGATCCAGGCTATGACCCTAGGAAATTTGACTTCAAACTCTCCCTTACTAAGCTAACTTCAAAGTGTAGGGGTTGGCTGTGTCAGGAAACTTGATAAGTGTGTTATGTGGGATCAGAGACAAGAGAAATCCAGGAACCAGGTACATGAGTTCCTCAAAGAGGCATAACTGGTTATGATCTTCTTATAAGGAACCAGCTACTGTCAGGGAGAAGAGCTAAAATGGACTCTGATCTGATGCTGACAATCCAACTTAAAAGAAGCCAGCTGAATGTACTCTGAAGCCTTAGAACTTCCCACTTCCAAATTGCAGTTGAGCCTGATAATCCTGACATTTCTGGGAAGCACCTAGCACAGTCCAAAAAGCATTGGTTTGAGACCCAGCTGCTTTGGAATCAAATGGCAGCTGTCTCACTTCTTGACTGTGCAAACTAAGACAAGTTTCATAAACTTTCTGATCCTCAGCTTTTGTCAGGTTCTGAAAAGTGGTTTTCAAAATATGCTTTTCAAAAGATGGAGTGTGGAAAAAATTATGTAAACACTTTAATACAGTCCCTGGAACCTAGTAGGCATTTAGTATTTTCATGTCATTCTTTGAGAAAATTGGTAGCAAACCAGATGGCCTTATTTGAACACAGGTATTCAGCCTAAATCCACAGCTGAAGCCATATCTCTTTCTGCCTCATTCACATATATACTTGTATTTACATACATGTGCATATAACTACCTATTGGATTTTATTCTTATCTAAACAGCTATAAGGTAATCAGAAAACAGCAACACAAACACACACACAAAACAAGTGATTTAAATTCAACTTTCATTCTTGGCACTTTCATAAAACCTTTTAAAAGCTTGTATCTCAGATTTATTTCACCCTGTTCACTCTGTAAACTAAAGAAATGAGCAATATGGCTAGTGATGGTGAGCATTTTTTTCATGTGTTTTTTTTAGCCATTTGGATTTCTTCCTTTAAAAAGTTCTGTTTAAAGGGAGGGGTGAGGATAGGTAAGACACCTAAAAAACTAGCTAGCATTTGTTGCCCTTAATGCAGAGAAACTAAAGCAGATACCTTAAAGCAACTGAGGCCAATAGGAAAAGGGGACCAGGAACTAGAGAAAAGGTTAGATCAAAAAGAATTAACCTAGAAGGTAACACCCATGCACAGGAAATCAATGTGAGTCAATGCCCTGTATAGCTATCCTTATCTCAACCAGCAAAACCCCTTGTTCCTTCCTATTATTGCTTATACTCTCTCTACAACAAAATTAGAAATAAGGGCAAAATAGTTTCTGCTGGGTATTGAGGCGGGGGAGCGGGAGGGGGTGGAGTGGGTGGTAAGGGAGGGGGTGGGGGCAGGGGGGAGAAATGAACCAAGCCTTGTATGCACATATGAATAATAAAAGAAAAATGAAAAAAAAAATTAAAAAAATAAAATAAAAAGTTCTGTTTAGTTCAGTTGCCCACTTCTTTATTGGTTCATTGATTGACTGATTCTGGTTATCAGTCCTTTGTGTGATGTATACCTGGCAAATATTTTCTCCAGTCTGTGGGAAGTCTCTTCAATTTAGAGACCATTTCTTTTGTTGTACAGAAGCTTTTTAATTTCATGTAGTCCCATTTGTCCATCTTTTCTCTTAGTTACTGAGTTGCTGGAATTTTACTGGGGAAGTCCTTGCTTATACATATTGCTTCCAGAGTATTCCCTGCTTTTTTCTTTACTAGCTTCAGAGTTTTGGGTCTGATATTAAGGTCCTTGATCCACTTAGAGTTGATACTAGTACAGGGTGATAGACATGGATCTGTTTTCAGTTTTCTGGCAGATAACCACTTTTCCCAGCAATATTTGTTGAAGAGGCTGTCTATTCACCATCATATGTTTTTGACACCTTTGTCAAAAATAAGGTGGGCATAACTGTGCAGATTCATATCTGGGTCCTCTATTCTATTCCACTGGTCTTAATATCTGTTTTTTGTGTAAGTACCATGCTGTTTTTATTGCTATGGCTCTGTAACACACTTTGAAATTGGGTTTTGTGATACCTCCAGCATTGCTCTTTTTCCTGAGTATTGCCTTGGCTATTTGTGGTCTCTTATGTTTCCAAATGAACTGTAGGGTAGATTTTTCAATCTCTGTGATGAAAGTCATTGGGATTTTGATGAGAATTGTGTTGAACATGTAGATTGCTTTTGGTAGTATAGCCATTTTTACTATGTTGATTCTACCAATCCATGAGCATGGGAGATCGTTCCACCTTCTGTAGTCTTCTTCATCTCTTTCTTCAGAGGTTTACAGTTCTCCTTGTAGAGGTCACTCACATCCTTTGTTAACTTTACTCCAAGGTATTTGATTCTTTTTGAGGGTATTGTAAATGGAATTGTTTTCATATATTCTTCTTCAATTGTTCATTGTTGGTGTATAGAAAAGCTAATGAATTTTGTAAATTGATTTTGTATCCTGCCACATTACTGAAGCTGTTTATGGTGTCTAGGAGTTTTGGGGTAGAGTTTTTTGGGTCTTTGAAGTATAGGATCATGTCATCTGCAAATAGGGATACTTTTGACAGTTTCTTTACCTATTTGTATTTATTTCTTCTTCTTTCCTCATTGCTCTGGCTAGTAATTCCAGGACTATGTTGAATAGGAGTGGGGACAGTAGGTACCTTTGTCTCATTCATGATTTTAGGGGAAATGGTTTCAGTTTTTCTCCATTAAGTATGATGTTGTCTATAGGTTTGTCATATATAGCTTTTATAATGTTGAGATACATTCCTTCTATTCCTAGTTTTTTTTACAGCTTTTATCATGAAGTGGTGTTGGAGCTTATCAAAGGCTTTTTCTGCATCTATTGAGATGATCAAGTGGTTTTTGTTTTTGCTTCTATTAATGTGCTGTATTACATTTATAAATTTGCATATGTTGAACCACCCCTGCATCCCTAGATGAAGCCAACTTGGTCGTGGTGAATGATCTTTCTGATAGATTGTTGGATTCTGTTTGTCATTATTTTATTGAGGATTTTTGCATAGATATTCATTAAGGAGATTAGCATATAGTTTTCCTTTATGGATATGTCTTTGTCTGTTTTGGGATAAGTGTAATACTGAATTAATAGAATGCATTAGGCAGTGTTCCTTCCCTTTCTATTTCAAAGAAAAGTTTAAGGAAAGTTGGTATTAGTTCTTCTTTAAAGATCTGATAGAATTCAGCAGAGAATCCATCAGGTCCTAGACTTTTCTTTTTTTGGAGACTCTTTTAATGTTGCTTCAATTTCATTTCATATTATAGATCTGTTTAGGTGATTAATGTCCTCTTGGTTCAGTTTTGGATGGTCACAAGTATCTAGAAATTTGTCCATTTCTTAAAGATTTCCAAATGTATTGGAACATAGATTCTCAAAGTAGTCTCTTATAATTCCCTGGATTTCCTTGGTGTTTGTTGGTATCTCCCCTTTTGCATTTCTGATTTTATTGATTTGGTTCTTTTCCCTCATCCCTTTAGTCAGGTTTGCCAAGGGTCTGTCAATCTTCTTTATTTTTTCAAAGAACCAGCTTCTTGTTTCATTAATTCTTTGTATGGTTTTTTTGGTTTCTATTTTATTAATTTCAGCCCTTATTTTTATTATTTCTCTCCTTCTGCTTGTTTTGGGTTTTGCTTGTTCTTGCTTTTCAAGGAGTTTGAGATGTAGCATTAGGCCATTTATTTGAGATCTTTCTGTCCTTTTAATTTGTGCACTCATGGCTATAAACTTTCCTCTTAGGACTGCCTATGCTGTGTCCCATAAGTTTGGTAGGTTGTGTTTTCACTTTCATTAACTTCCAGGAACCTTTTAATTTCTGCTTTTATTTCATCAATGACCCACTGATCATTGAGCAGTGTGTTGTCTAACTTCCAATTGTTTTCATATTTGCTGCTGTTGTTTCTGTTGCTGATTTCTAGTTTTAATGCATTGTGATCAGATAGAAAGCAGGGGATTATTTCTATTTTCTTATATTTGCTGAGGCTTGCTTTATGCCCTAAGATATGATCAATTTTGGAGAAGTTTCATGGGCTGCTGAGAAGAATTTATACTGTGCAGAAGTTGTATGAAATATTCTGTAGACATCAGCTAGGTCCATTTGATCTATGGTGTGATTTAGTTCTAGAATTCCTTTACTGATTTGGTTTGGTTTACCTATCTTTTGGTGACAGAGGGGTATTATAGTCTCCTACTACCACTGTGTTGGAGTCTATATGTGCTTTTAAGTCCTTTAAAGTATGTTTGATGAAATTGGGTGCACTGACATTGGGTGTATATAGGTTGATAATTGTTATTTCCATGGTGTATTATACCTTTCATTAGTATGAAATGTTCTCCTTTACCTCTTTTGATCAATGTAGGTTTGAAGTCTACTTTATCTGAGCTAAGTATTGCTACTCCTGCCTGTTTTCAGGAGCCATCGGTTGGTAAATCTTCTTCCAGCTTTTCACCCTAAGCCAGAGTTTGTTTTTGTCAATGAGATGGGTCTACTTTTTAATCCAGTTTGCCAAATTGTGTCTTTTGATGGGGGAGTTAAATCTGTTGACATTCAGTGTTACTATTGACAGGTATGTGGTGATTCTTGCCATTTAGTTGTTTTTGTTGTTTAAGGGTTTTATTATGTGCAGCTGAATCATTGCTACTCTCTGATTCCTTGTCTTTTCTTCTCCTGTGGTTTGATACTGCCTGTCCGCTCATTGTTTTGTTTGCTTTCATCTTTTGTGTGTAGAATTCCTTGGAGAATCTTTTGTAGTGGTGGCTTTGTGGTCATATATTGTTTTAGTTTCTGCTTATCATGGAAGACTTTTATTGCTCCATCTATTTTGAATGATAGTTTTGCTGGGTAGAGTATCCTAGGGTTGAAGTTATTTTCATTCAGTGCCCAGAATACCTCACTCCATGCATTTCTTGCCTTTAAGGTTTCCATTGATTGATTTTGATGGATTTACCATTATATGTTATTTGTTTTTTCTCTCTTACAGCCTTCAATATTCTTTCTCTGTTCTCTGTGCTTGTTGTTTTAATGATGATATGCCATCGGGAGGTTCTTTTTTTTGTCAAGTCTGTTTGGTGTCCTGGAGGCTTCCTGTAGCTGAATGGGCATAACTTTCTCTAGATTTGGGAAATTTTCTGTTATTATTTTATTGAATGTATTTTGAATCCTTTTTGCTAGGACCTCTTTTCCTTCTTCAGTGCCCATGATTCTCAGGTTTGGTCTTTTGATGGAGTCAGTGACTTCTTGTATATTCCTTTCACAGGTCTTGAGTTGTTTGACTAACAGTTCTTCAGTTTTATCTTTAATTTCTATTTTATCTTTGAGTTCTGAGATTCTGTCTTCCATTTGTTCTAGTTTGCTAGAGTGGCCTTCCACTGTGTTTTGTGTTTGTGTTTGATTCTTTTTTCTGAGGTTTTCCATATCATGGGTCACTTCCTCTTTAATATTTTCTCTATTCACCTTTAATTCTTTTATCTCTGTATTTATCATGTTCTCTGTTTCACTTTGGTGTTTATTTAGGGCTTCTATGAGTTCATTTATTTGTTTCTGTGTCTTCTCATACTCTTTATTTTTGGTGCCTTCAAATTTCTTGAGTGCATCTTGTACATTTTGGTGAACCATGTCTAGTATCTTCTCCATGAAATTCTCAGTGATTACTTGCAGGATTTCTTCTCTGAGAATGTTTTTGTGGGCATTGGTGGGTTCCTTTATGTCAGTTATCTTTGTTTCATTGGGGTCAGAAACTGGGTATCCATTTTCTTCATTTCCCTCTGAATCCTGTATTAAATTATTTTTTGAGGAGAGTGGTTTCCATCCCTTTTCCTTCTTCCCACCACTTCACTTGGTAATGTGCAGCTGTGTTCTTGATAGGCTAGTTGGTGGTTTTAGTCACCTGTCTTATTTCCCTTGATTTAATTTTTCTGTGGCTGTCTTGGATCTTAGCTAGGTTGATGTACTATTTCTGTCCCTGGTCTAGGTGTAATTTAGTAATTAGTTAATTCACAGGTATTGAATAATCTATATATATGTTATATAGATTATCCCTTGGTGATAATATCTATAAGCAGTGGGAGTTGGAGTGGTTAACATTTGTTAGGCTAGCTATAGAAATGTGGGGAGTTGGATAGGGTGGCACTAAAAGGGGAGGCAGGAAGCAGTGTGGGGACTGCTGGTTTTTGTGGTTCTTATGTGTGTTGGGTGTATTTCTGTTGTAGTGGAGGTGCTTGTGTCAGGGATTGCAGAGGATTGGGACTGTGTAAAATTGGTATAGTAGGTTGGTCAGCAGGTGATGAGTGTGTAGGAGGGAGAGGTAGTCTGGTTTTAGGTTCAGAGAGAATGGCAGGGGAGGGTGAGTGCTGGGGGAAAGAGTGGATGAGAAGGGGAAGAACAAGTTATTGAGAAGGAGAGCACTGGATTTTAGCACAGTGAAGGGGGTGAGATTGGGGATGAGATGATGATGATGGTAAAGTTGACAGTATAGAAAGAAAAAAAAGATATTAAGAATAGAAGTAAAAATAGAAAACCCACAATGCAAAACAAACAAACAAACAAAAATAGGAAAATAACCAAAAACAAAACAAACAAACAATACCCAAAAAACAAAACACCAGGTTCAGGAGCATAGAATTTCAGTCTTAGTTTAAGTTTGAGAGTTACTCTTCTGGCATCCAGTCCTGGTATTGGCATATAAACAGAAGCTCAGATCTGGTCTCACAAGGTGATTGGCTTGTGAAAAGTGTTTTGTTCTTCTACCAGTTAAATTGAAATTATGAGGTGAGGTAGCTTTACCAGATCATCCAAGATGGTCAGACCTATTCCTTTCCCCAGCTGATAACCATGTTATCCTTCAGCTGCAGCTGTTTTGTCAGCTCCTCCCCCAGTGAGGTGGGGCAGTTCAGATTTGAATGCAGCCTCTGGTTCAAGAGATCAGCTCTGCAATCCACTACTAGCCCTGCTTTGGAGGTGCTTTTTGCTGTGTTTGTTTACTGGGATTTCCATGCTGGGGGTTTATTTCTTTGCCCTGCCCACTTTCTCTGGGGTAGGTTCAGTGTTCCATAAGCCCCCTCCATTGTCCATGTGTTATGATGGTTCACTGTTTATTTTTCAGTTTTGTGGGGCAGTTAGGTTTTGGATACAGCATCCTAGCTCAGGAGATGAGCTCTGTGATCCTCTACCTGCCCTGCTTTGGGGAGTGGCTTATCACCTGCCCACTCTTGGCCTTCCTGCCTTTCCTGTGTTTGTTTACTGTTAATTTGGTCCTGAGACCAGCTCCTTGCTCCTCCCCCTTTCTCTGGTGCACTTTCAGAGTTCCCGCCCCCTTTGCTATTGTGCTAGATTACAGTTTGCTGTTTGTTATTCAGTTTGTTGGGATGATCAGTCTGCCCAGGGGCTGTGCTGCTTTATCCCAGGGATGGATGGGGGAATTCCACATGGTGCATAGTGCTCATTTGTTTGTTCTATCAAATTACATGCAGGCAGGTTTGGAGCCAGTGGTGGTGGAGGTGGCAGCAGTGAGAAATGGCTCCAAATTTTTTCAGTATAACATGGCACGGGGAAGATTTCCCCTGGGTAGGGGTTCAGGGTGTTGAAGGTTTGATTCCTGTTGATATTTATTTTCCACTTGGTGGAAGAAGGATAAGAGAAGGAAAGAAAAACAAAAAAGTGGGGAAGGAGGGTTTCCCAGGGGCTAGAGCTGTGTTGCTGGCTGTGTAGTGGGTGTCAGCTGTTAGGTACAATTAAAGGCCGATTTGTGGGTGTCTTTGAATTTTTTCCTTCACCTGATTTGACAGCAGTTATTATTTTGGCTAGAAGCAGTCAGAGTTACCCAGGTGTGGCTCCAACTTCCCAGGAAGGTTTTGGAGTCTTGGAGGTAGGCTTTCTGCTTCAGTACCCTAGTTGCCATCTTGGATCTTCCTAGTATGTTTTATAATTTAATTTAATTTAATTTTCATTTGTATGTTGTAATGCTAGGAGTACATTATGACATTTACAAAAGTGCTTATGATATATATTAGTTAGTTTCATTCCCTCCATCATTTTCTTTTATGCCCTATACCACCCTTTGTACAGTAGTTTCAATACATCTCATTTTCTTTTGTTTTCATACATGAGTATATAGTAGCTCCACAATATTCATCCTCGTGCATCCTTTCCTTATATCCTCCCCCCTCCCACTTGTACAAATCCCCAGACAGGACTATCTCACCTTCCTGTCCTCCATTTTTTAAAAAAATGAAGTTTTGTTTCTTTAAGATTGCTATACAGGGAGTTTCATTATGACATTTCCATGTATATATGTATACATGCATCCCTAAGCCATTCATCCCCTCCATTTTTCTTTATCTACTTAGTCCCATTCTGATGGTGATTTCAACAGGTTTAAATATTCTGTGTTCATTCTTGCACAGAAAGTATATCAACCATATTTCCTTCTTTCTTTTACCTTCTAAGTCCTATTAGTACCCTCCCCTTAGTATGACCTGTTTTTTTATTTTTGTCCTTCACTGTTTAATTGTCTGTTCATTGTATTATACCTGTACATGCATTGTACTTAGTTCCATGTAACTCTCCTCCACTGCACTTCCTTACCCTCTCCCTCATCCTGTGTTTAACAATTTTCAGTGTGTTTTGTTGCATCTTGTTCCTACACAGATGTGACATACTTTGTAATTATTTACCATTTTTTTTCTTTCTTTGCCTCTTCCCTTGGTCTCCTCTATCTGTCCTTCTTTGGGGACTGTTCTATAGATATTTATATGTGTATGTAATATTGCTGTATTTGTATTAGGTCTGTATTCCACATATAAGAGAAAACATACAGCCTTTACTTCCTGAGCCTGGCTAACTTCACTTAAGATAATATTCTCATTCCATCCATTTACCTGCAAAAAATGAAATTTCATTCTCTTTCTTTATGGCTGAATAAAATTCTATTGCATATAAATACCACATTTTCTTAATCCATTCATCAGTTGTGGGGCATCTTGGCTGTTTCCATAGTTTGACTATTGTGAATAATGCTGCAATAAACATGGGTGTGCAGTTTCCTTTATTGTAACATATATTGAGTATATCCCTAGGAGGGATATTGCTGAATCATTTAGTCATTCTATTTTTAGTTTTTTGAGGCACCTCCATATTGTTTTCCATAGTGGTTGTACTAATTTACTTTCCCACTAGCATTGTATGAGGTTCCTTTTCCCCCATATCCCCACCAGCATTTGTTGTTGTTTGTGTCCTTGATAAGAGCCATTCTAACAGGAGTGAGGTGGAATCTTAAGGTGGATTTGATTTGCATTGCCTTTATAGCCAAGATTATTGAGCTTTTCTTCATGTGTTTTTTGGCCATTTGAACTTTTTCCTTTGCAAAAACTCAGTTCAGTTCATTTTTCCATGTCTTCACTGGGTCATTAAATTTTGGAGAGTTTAGTTTTTTGAGCTCACTGAATATTCTAGCTACTAATCCCTTGTCAGATGTACAGCTGACAAAGATTTTTGTTCATTCTATGGACTGCCTCTTCAATCCTGTGGCCATTTCTTTTGTAGTGCAGGAGCATTTTAATTTCATGTAGTCCCATTTGTTCATCCTTCTCATAGTTGCTGAGCCATTTGAGTTCTATTTAGGAAGTTATTGCCTATACCTATATGTTGCAGTGTACTCCCAACTCTTTCCTGCACTAGCTTCAAAGTTTCAGATCTTATGCTAAGGTTCTTAATCCACTTTGAGTTGCTATTTCTGGAGGGTGAGAGACAATGACATAGTTTCAGTTTTCTGCATTCAGATATCCAATTTTCCCAGCAACATTTGTTGAAGAGGCTGTCTTTTCTTCATTATATGTTTTCGACACTTTGTCAAAAATCAAGTTGGTGAAGATGTGTGGATTCATATCTGGGCCTTCTACCCTGTTCCATTGGTCTTCATGTCTTTTTTTGTGCCAGTACCATGCTGTTTTTATTGCTATAACTCTGTAGTATAGTTTGAAGTTGGGTATTGTGATATCTATAGTGTTGCTCTTTTTGCTCTGTATTGCTTTGGCTATTCACAGTCTTTTGTGCTTGCATATGAACTTTAAGGTGGCTTTTTCAATTTCTTGGATGAATATCATTGAAATTTTAATGGTATTACAGTGAACATGTTGATTGCTTTTGGTAATGTAGCTATTTTCACAATATAGATTCTGCCAATCAATGAGCATGTGAGGTCTTTCCATCTTCTAAAATCTTTTTCATTTCTTTCCTCAATGGTTTTATAGAGATCTTTGACTTCTTTGTTAAGTTTATTCCCAGGTATTTAATTTTTTTGAGGCTATTGCAAATGGAATTATTTCCCTATATTCTATTCTGTAGTCTTTTTATTGTTGGTATATAGAAAGGCTACTGATTTTTGCAAATTGATTTTATATCTGGCTACTTTGCTGAAGGTGTTTGTGATGTCTAAGAATTTTTTAGTAGAGTTTTCCAGGTCTTTTAGATATAATATCATGTCATCTGCAAATAAAGATAATTTGATTTCTTTCTTTCTTATTTGAATTCTTTTTATTACTTGTTCCTCTCTTACTGATCAGTCTATGAATTCTAAGACTATGTTGAATGAAAGTAGAGAGAGTGGACACCTTTGTCTCATTCCTGACTTTAGAGAAAATGGTTTCAGTTTCTCCCATTTAGTATGATGTTGGCTCTAGGTGTGTTACATAGCCTTTATTAGATTGAGGTACATTCCTTCAATTCCTAATTTCATCAGAGCTTTTTTCATGAAAAGATGCTGAATTTTGTCAAAGGTCTTTTCTGCAACTATTGAGATGATTATGCGGTTTTTGTATTTATTTCTGTTAATATGCTGTATTGCATTTAATACTTTGCATATGCTGAACCATCACTGCATCCCAGGAATGAAACTGACTTGATCATGGTATATGATCTTTCTGATACATTGTTGAATTTGGTTTGTCAGTATTTTATGGAGAATTTTTGCATCTGAGTTCTTTAAGAAAATTGGTCTATAACCCTCTTTTTTTGTTGTGTCCTTGCCCAGTTTTGGGGTGAATGTAATACTGGCTTCATGGAATGGTTGTGGCAATATTCCTTCCCTTTCTCTGTCATGGAAAAGTTTGAGGAGTGTTGGTACTAGTTCTTCTTTAAAGGTCTGGCAGAATTCAGCAGTGAATCCATCAGGTCCTGGACTTTTCTTTTTTGGAGACTATTGCTGCTTCAATTTCATCACTTGTTATAGATCTATTTACATGATTTATATCCTCTTTTTGTTGGTCATATGTGTCTAGAAATTTATCCATTTCTTCTAGATTTTCCAATTTATTTGCCTATAGGTTTTCCAAGTGACCCATAATGATCCCCTGGATTTCACTGGTGTTTGTTGTGCTCTCCCCTTTTCCATTTATAAATTTATTAATTTGAGACTTTTCCCTCCTCATTTTAGTCAGGTTTGCCAGGAGGTTATCATTCTTTTTTATCTTTTCAAACAACCAACTTTTTGTTCCACTGATTCTTTGTATGGTTTTTTGGTCTCCATTTTGTTATTTTGGCCCTTTTTTATATTGCATTCTCCTTCTGCTGGTTTTAGGTTATGTTGTTCTTGTTTTTCTAGGAGTTTGAGATGCAACATTAGGATGTTTATTTGAGAACTTTCTGTGGTTTTTTTATATGCATTCATGGCTATAAATTTTCCCTCTAACTTTGCCTTTTGCTGTATTCCATAGATTCTGATAGGTTGTGTTTTCATATTCATTAAATTCCAGGAAATTTTGATATCTTCCCTTATTTCTTCAATGAGCACCTAATCATGGGGCAGCAGGTTGTTCAGTCTCCAGGTGTTTGAGTATTTACTGCTATTTCTTTTGTTGTTGAGTTCTAGATTTCCACCATTATTGTCTGACAGTATGCAGGGTGTTATTTATATTTTCTTATATTTGTTAAGACTTGCTTTGGGATCTATTTTGGAGAAAGTTCCATGTATACTTTATTGTGTAAGGGTTTGTGTGTGTGCAATTCATTTTGGGCTACTCTATAATTATTTGTTTACTCTTTTCTTGAGCTTAATAATTCCCATCCTTTCGTGGCTATGTTTACTTTCTTCTTCTGTATAAAGGATTCCTTTGAGTAACTACTGGAGTGCTGGCTTAGTGGTTATGTATTGTTTTAGTTTCTGTTTATCATGGAAGGTTTTTATTTCTCCTTCAGTTATGAATGAGCTTTGCTGGATAGAGTATTCTAGCTTTAAAGTTCTTTTCTTTCAGTGCTCAAAATACCACATTTCATGCCCTTCTTGATTTTAAGGTTTCTGCTGAAAAATCTGCTGTTATTTTGATGGGTTTACTCCTATATATTTGTTGATTTTTCTTTTTTATGGCCTTCAATATTCTTTCCTTGTTCTCTGTACTAATTGTTTTAACAATAATAAACCATGGAGAAGTTCTATTTTAGCTATGTCTGTGTCCTAGAGGCTTCCTGTACCCAGATGGGCTCCTTTTCTCTGGATTTAGAAAGTTTTCTGCTACTATTTTGTTATGTTTCTTATCCCTTAGACCTCTTCTCCATCTTTGATGCCCATTATTCCTAAATTTGATATTTTGATGGAGTCACAATTCCTGCGTATTCCTTTCATGACTCTTTTATCTTTTCTTTATGTGTTCTTCTGGGTTTTTTTTAAATATATATTTTGTCCTCAAGCCTTTAAATTGTGTCTCTCACTTCTTTCAGTCTGCTGGAGTGGCTTGCAACTTTATTTTTTATTTGTCTTAAGGAACATGTCCAGGTTTGCGGTTCAATTTTTTTTTTTGAGACTTTCCTTATCTTCAATAAGCTCCTCTTTCACATCTTATATTCCCTTCTTTATTTCATATTCCTCTTTTTTAAAAATAATTTCCTTTGTTTTGTTCTGATATTTGTTTAAATCCTATTTGAGTTAACTTAGTTGTTTCTGTGTCATCTCAATTTTTTTGTGCATATTATCTGGAGATTTAATTCGGTTTTTTTTTGTGTATGTCTTCTTTAAGTTCCTTAAACATTCTTGTCATCATTCTTTTGACCTCAGAAACTGAGGATTCATCACAGGCACTGTCCACCAAATCCTCTATAGTGTGACTGTTGACTTTTTGAGTAGTCATATTCCTCTGGCTTTTTCTATTCCCCATGCCTTTATTTTGAGATTTTCTTATGTGTGGCTGATTAGTTGGTTGGGAGTTTTAATCATGTTATCTTTTCCTTGATTTAATTTTCTATGCTCTGGCTATCTTGGTTGTTAGCTAGGTTGTTGTATTGCTTCTGTTCACTGACCTGGAGATATAACTTGGCAATAAAAAATTCACAGATTCAATGCCAAAGCATAGTATATAAAACCCTTGGCAGTATTATCTATAAACAGGAGTACTGGTGACATAAAAGTTGTTTGCATAGAAATTAAAACTTAAGTAATAAAATGATGGGGATAGAGGAAAAGATGAGGAGAAGGATGAGTAGGGAGAGGAGAAGAAGAAGTGTGAGGTGTGGGGGCAACAGAGTAATAAGGCCCCAATGTGTGTATAGTTCAGTCATCATGGAGGAGGATTGTCAGGGGTTGTAGAGGGATACAAAGGATGAGAGTAATGTGTAAAGTTGGTAACAGACTACTTGTTGAGTGGTTAGTGTGGAGGAGACAGGGACAGTGGAGGGAAAGGGAAAGAGAGGAGAGGAAGAATAGGAGGGGGAGAAAAAAGGAAATGGAACAAAAGAGGGCTAAACAAATTAAAAATATCAACAGAATGGAAAAAGATTAAATATATATTTATATATATTGCAAACATCTTATATATTATATATCTTTTTGTGTTTATGTATGTACATGATATATAAGTGTATATATATAAACACATGCACATATATATGTATATGTATACATATTCCAAATTTCTTCCTTGTTATGTGAAAGAATGGGTTTCCTCTGAGTTCATGAGTACACTGGACACAACCCTCTGACTTCTAATCCTCAGGTTTTAGACTGCAGCTTTCATTCTGGGTGCTGTATTTTTAGACAGGGGCTTTCTGGGTCTCTTCCCCTCTTTCGGATAGATATGCTGGGCTTGGTGGCAATCAGTGGTGCCCCTCTCTACTGGACATGTTGGGGGTGGCGATTCCACCCAGGATGTTTAAGCCCAGGCTCTTCTTGGGAGAGGGGAGCAGTCAAATTCACCATGTTTGAGTAGGCAGGTTCTACAAAGTGGTCCACCAAAGGAGCTGACATATGAACAGTGGACAGCCCCTCCAGCCCAGCAGGCAAGCTTGGGAGCTGGAGTTGAGCTATTTGGTCTAAAAGTTCATCTGTGAAAAAGACAATTTCAGCTCACTACTATCTTCCCCTAAGGGGTTCTAATGTGTTGTTACTTTCTGTAGTTTGAGTAGCCCCTCCCTCCCACAGGTCTGGTTAGTCCCAGCACTTTGTATAGCCACCCCTCTCCACCAGGCACTGTGGGAAATTTCACTCTATTTATTAGCCCAACAGCTTTGTCCAGAGGGGTGCAATCAATGCCCACAAGCTGAGCTGGACTATGCAGTTTTCTCCAGGACAGAAGATGTGACAAGCTCACCTGAATGAATTGTAGTGGTCTTTTGGTGGTATTGGAGGTCAGTGAGCCTGGATTGCAAGCAGTAGACAAAGGTTTTGGGTCCGTGATTCTTGGTGGGTCCAGGACAACCCAGGTGCTTTGAGAACTTTTTCTGCAGTCCTCTGCATTGATATTTTGCTTTTCAGGAAGATAAAGGTGAGGGGAGGAGCAAAACTGCTCCCAAGCAGCCTGGCAGTGTGGCAGCCATAACACTTGGGCGTCTAGGGCTGTTTTGCACCATAAAAATAAAATTTTATGGTTGGTCGTGGAATAGTTGGTCTGCTTATATATTGGTGATACCAGGTTCTCTTACCCTTGCTACCACCAACCTGAAATTTTTCTTCAGACTTGTAAGAGTTCAGTGTTCTGGGGTATATTAATCCATCATTTTGATCTCTCCCTTGTATAATATGTTAAAGGCATCATTCAATAAAAGTAGCCAAATGCCAGAACACATAGATAATGTAAGCAAAGAAGTGGGAACTCACAGAAGAATCAAAAGAAGTGCACAAAATAAAAAAAACTCAGAAATAGAAATAAATGCCTTTAATGGGCTCATAAGTAAATTCAACACAGCCAAAGCAGAATCACTGAGTTTGAAGATAGATCAATAAAAAACATTTTATTCACATGTAAAAATATTGCCTATGCAGAAAATAATTAACAGAAAAGAACCAGCCAAACACTGATGGCTCAGTCCTCTATTCCTACTACTTAAGAGACAGAGATCAAGGAGATCACGATTCGAGGCTAGCCAGAAGACCCCACCTCCAAAATGACCAGAGCAAAAAATGACTGGAGGTATAGTTCAAGCAGTAGATGACCTGCTTTGCAACCATGAAGTCCCACCAAAAAATAAAATAAAAAAATAATCAATAAAAGAACATGGAGAACTATAAGCAACAATAGCAGGATACAAGATCAAAGAATTAAAAAATCAGTTGCTTTCCTAAATATTAGCAATGAATAATTAGAATCTGAAATAAAAAAATACAACCATTTATATTAGCACACCAAAAGAAGAGAAATACTTACCATATAAATCTTTAAAAATGTGTACAGATCTATATGAGAAAAACTATAAAATTGTTGAAAGAAATCAAATAATATATTTGTGGACTGCAAACTGGATTTTAAAGATCCAGTAGTCACATTTGTATGTGCTTACCCAACTGATCTGAAAAATTGAATCCACATAAAAACTTGCACATAAATGTTTACAGTAGCTTTGTTCTGATCTCACAAAATTAGAAATAATGAAGATGTTTTTATAGGTAAGTGAATACACACAAGCTGCAGTATATCCAAATAATGGAATACTGTTCAACAATTAAAAAATAATGAGCTATCAAGCAAGGAAAAGACAAGGATGAATCTTGAGTGCCTAATTTTAAGAGAAAGAAGCTAGTATGAAAAATCCACATATTGTATGATTCCAATTGTATAGCATTCTAAGAATAACAAAACTATAGTAAAATAAATTGTGGCTAGGTGTTCAGAGTGGCTGTTGAAGCACCAGAGATATTTAAGGCAGAAAACGATTTTGTGACATAGTAATAACAGATACAGAACACTATAGATTTTTTAAGAATGATAGAATTTTTCAACACAGAGAGTAAATTTTAATGAACATAAACTTTAAAAAATCATTTAGGAGGTTTGAGATCCTGGAAGGAATATGTAGCATGATGAAACAGTCTAACTGTTTACTCATCTATGAAGAAAGCTCACTAAAGTCAGTAGAGAAAAAAATTACTGACCAAAGTAACCTTGCAAATGAGTAGAGTCTGAATACAGGCAAAAGCAACAGTGTGTAAGCCCCATAATCTAGTTGATTAGGTATCTTTACCAAGGGGATAGAGGTTATCAATTCTAAAAAACAACAAATCATGGATCATAAAACTGAGCAACTACACTCAGTGCATGGTAGCTAGTGGAATCCAGAGGCCTTTATTGCAGTGGGAGTTTACAGAAAGCAAGGAGAAGTTAGAATGTGCCAATGGATTACAGTTGGAGACATCAGTACGAACTTAGGTTTAGATTAATATAGAGAAATGTATACATGTTTATAGATATGGGTATGTGCATAGGTTATTACATACCAATATATTTCCTTGTTCTCTCACCTAACAAGGCCTGAAAACAACAATGAGCACATTTAGTACCCAGATCTTGGGTTCTATTACCATTTACCAATAAAAAGGAACTAGAGCTCCTAGGAGGAATGGCTGATTCTAGTACTAAGAAGATATGAAAAATGAGCTTGGAGCATTTCATAATGGCAGAAACTTAGGAAGTAAGTTTCTTACTTACTTCCACATACACAGAGAGAGAGAGAAAGAGAGAGAGAGTATGATAAAGGAGTACCCAACCAAAGAGTTCTCAATGACCAAAATTAGAAAAAATCTGCAACAAAATAGAGTAGTATTGGCTACAACTCAAAACAGAGGACGAACATCCATAAGTCCATCCTGATATAAACAAATGATAAACAAATAATTAAATGATGAAAATGGACAAATCTCCCATGCAGAACAATCTGTAATAATTTATACAAATGCTCCACTTCCAAAAGGTAAAGCGCCTCGTTCCTTGAGCGTAGACTATAAATAGTGGATTCCTTCCAAAAAGTACAATATAAAAAGTGAGGAAGAATAACTTTATAGTAGAAAACCTACAAATACTGCCTTAGTACATCAATAGCAACAGTGATATCAGGGTAAAAAAAGGAAATAAAGAAGGTGAATATGGTTGAAGTAGTTTCTATACAAAAAAAATCTGTTGAAATCAACATAAGAAGGGGACTGATGTAGAAAAAGAAAAATAGAGAAGATGAACCAATTTGGGTTATGATAAATACATATATGGAAATATCATAATGAAACTCCCTGTATGGCTATATTAAACAAAGAAAATTGTCTTTTTTCAAAAACTAAAGACAAGAAGGTAAAATAGGTCCTGTCTGGAGATTGCTACCAGTGAAAGAGGGAAGAGTATAAGGAAAGGGTAAAGGTGGGTGAATATGGTAGAGATATTATGTACTCATGTATGAAAATGGAAAAATAGGACTAACTGAAACTATTCTAAGAATAGGGGGAGGGGAATAAAAGGAGAATGATGGGAGGAAGGTAAACCTAAGATATTTTGTAAGCACTTTTGTAAATGGCACAATGTATCCCCAGTACAATAATAGTAATAATAATAATAATAATAATAATAAATAAAATATGTTTCCAGGACTCTTCAGAATTGTCAAAGCCATCAAATAGAAGAAAAGTCTAAGAAATTGTCACAGCCAGAAGGAGCTTAAGAAGATATGTCAATTTAGTGCAATGTAGTATCCTACGTGGGATTTTGGAACTGAAAAGAATATTAGGTAAAAATCAAGAAAATCTGAAAAAATAAAATACAGATTTTAGTTAATAAAAGTGTATTAATCTTGGTCCATTAATTGTGACAAACATATGACAGTAAGTACAATGTTAATAATAGTGAAAACTAGGAGTGGGATAGTCTTTATCCTTATCTTACAATTTTCCGTGTACCTAAACCTATTCTAAATTGAAATGTTTTATAAGAAATTATAGGCCACTCCAACATCTTGTAGGTAGCTGTTGTCACCACTCTTCCAGACATTATTCTCTAAATATTTTTGTATAATTGTCAAACAATTTATTTAGAATATACTCAACAAAATTTTATTCCCAAGCCAGAATTACACTATTTAAGCTAAATATAAACTGAGAGAGCGAAGGAGGGCAAATATGATCAATGCAGTTTATATACATTATTTACATACATCAAAATAGAGCAATGAAAGCTGATGAAATTGTTCTAAGAAGGGGGGTGTAGGGGGTAAAGGAGAATAATGAAGGGAATGAATCTAATCAAGATATGTTGTAAACACATATGTAAATGTCACAATGAAACCCCCTGTACAACTAATCCATGATGATTTTTAAGAATTAATAAACTAAATATACTGATGACATAGAAATTATAATAATTATTCAATTATCTTCAAGTTTGGGTTTCTTTTTGAATTTTTAAATTTTATTTTGAGGTAGTCTTTCTCTAAGTTGCCCAGACCTCAAACTTGCAAATGTTCTTGTTCTACCTCTGCCTCCCAGGTAGCTGTGGTCACAGGCATGCACTACCACACATGGCCTAATCTCCAATTTTTATCTTGGTTCTCATGACAGAGATGTCAAAATAACTTTTATAGCTAGACACTAATGGCTTAATTCTAGCTACTTGGGAGGCTGAGATTGAGAAGATCATGGTTGGAGGCCAGCACAGGCAACAAAAAGTTTGAGAGACTCCACTTCAAGGGACAAGGTAAAATGCACCTGTCATTCCAGTGGTGACAGGAAGCATAAAATAGGAGGATCAAGTCCAGGCTGGCTGGACAAACAGCAAAACCCTATCTCTACAATAACCAGAGCAAAAAGGGCTGGAGACATGCTGCTTAGCACATGCAAAACCCTGAGTTAAAAACCCAGTACCACTAAAAAAAACTTATATAATATGCATTTGCAAATTACTTTTCCATGTATAACTTTATCATATGACCCAGCAAAATGGGTACAACAGGCATTACATCATTCTCAAAGTTGCAAATAAGGAAATAGACTAAGACTCAGAAATCCAGGTGTCACTCAGGAGAATGTGGCCTATACCTAACAGCATTGGAAATTCACTTTGCTTTGGCTCCTAATCTGTCACCTTAGCTCTCACCCAACTTAGCTCTCCTGACACCCTCAACTTATAGCATTTAAAACTACCATTCTTACAATATGCAAGTAAAGTATTCAGCTGCATGAGGCTAAAGATGCAGTATCTTGATGAAGGAATTTCATCACTAGAAAAATATACAAGTACTCCAAGGCAAGAATGTCTGACCAAATCCAGCCAGTGGAAACCAACAAAGCTCTCTCCTTGATCATGCATGCCTACAGCAACTTTTCCCTGTGTACAAGCCATAAATAAAGACAAAATGTTTTTTAGGAAATCAAAGTTGGGGTCAGGAATACTTAAAAGGGCCAAAGACATCAAACATACACAGAATATGAAACTCAGCTTTGAAGTTCTGATCAGCAGCTGCCATCTCTCCTTTCACTAGGATTGACAGAAATACCAGGATTGACTTGAGCATTTTGTGGCTTTGCGTGAATTCTGTGTTTTATCATCATTGTTTCTGTCAAAAGTTATAGAGACAGAGAGTGGTCTTCATTTCAAGAATGCCTTAAATTATGCCAAATGACTTTAGCTATGAATGGATACAATAAAGACAAGCAATAATAAATAAACTTATATTTCTGGTTAGTTGAAGTGTTTCCAGCTGTTGGTCTAATTCACTCCTTTCAGCAAACTCACCCTAAATTGTTCAACTAGCTTGACTGACTGAGATTTATCTGAATACATACAAAGTGTGGTTTCATAACAATTAAGTCTGAAGTGTAAAAAAGTAAAGAGGAAGACAGATGATTTCTTTAAAGAATTTACACTGAACTGAAGAGGAAAAAATGTTTATTAATATTTAATTTAATTTTTACTAAAACTAGAAATTCATAAGTATCAAATTTGATTGGAAAAGCTGACTCAAACAAATTTATTTCCATTAGCTATTTGTGGAATATGCATAATATAAAAGTGTTAATTCATATTTTTTTCTATTTACAGAGGAACTACTGCTCTTAGGGATTACAACATATGAACCTTGCATCATACCCTGGAAGAAAATACATTAGAATTTTGTCAAATCTAGAGAGTCAGAGACCATAAGCAAGAAATTAGAAGATTTTAAAGCTTCAAAGGACAAAAAGAATAGCATATATAATCTACTTTATTTTAGAGAGAAGGATGTTGAATGCCTGCATGGCAAAGCAAATCTTACACCACTTGATATAGGCAATTCTGCAAAGCTGGTCCTAGAATGCAAGTTCCCAACAAAACTAGGTGCGTCTATGGTGACTGTTCTCCATGAGTACCTTCACTGAAACCTATGTCCACCTGCAGAACATGCCTATTGGGGTTTCTCAAAGTTTGGCTTCCAGAACAGGAACATCAGAGTCAGTTGGGTATTTGTTAAAATGCAAGTCTCTGAGCCCATTCCAGACTTCTAAATCAGAACTTGACAAGGCATGATTCTAAAAAAACTATTCTGCTCATGAGTAATTGCATTAAATCAGTGTTTATCCATCCTGATTATAACTCAGCAGAGACTTTATTAAAAATACAAAATTCTAAAACTGTATAGAACTGCACAAGCATGCATGCATACACACAAAAATAAACACAGGTTTTTAAAAGTGGAAACAGAATATGTCCATAGTCCAGGTAACAGCAATGTACCAATGTCAGTCTTCCATTTATAATATCTATCCATAGTTGTGTAAGCTGTCACTATTAGGGGAAACCAGAAGAAAAGTACACAACTCTTCATACAAGTGCCCATATTCTAAGAGTTTCTGATTCAGCAAGTCAAGAGTAAATATAGGAAGTGCTTGTTTGTGTGTGTATGTATTTGTATGTGTTTGTGTGTATTTATATGTGATTACATGATTGTTTGTGTGTATATCTGTTTCTGTGTGTATGTTAACCAGAGCCCCAGTGATCCGTCAGTATGTCAGAACTTAGTTTCACCACCCAGCAAACGTCAGCTCTCCAATATCTCCTAAGAGAATCTTTTGAAAGCAAATGTCCCCAATTTTACAATGTGGGGGCTTTGTTTAAAGTTCTACACATAATTTAATAAGTACTTACAAATAAAAAGGATTCACAACAAAGGTTTGTTTCCTATAATGAGGATATATTTCATACTTATTCACGGATTGGTGTATATTCTGAAGAAAATGTTGAGGAAGCAGGCTGTCATCTGGTTCAAGAAGGGTGAAAACCAACAAAGAATCTCTTAATGATATGTAAATGACAACTACACAGAGTGTATCTCTTCACTATTGGAATATTTTGAGATAAAAGGACCTTTGTCGAGAATCCAAATGGAAGAACTTAAAAACCATAATGATCCCCACACAATTTATTAAGGTACAAAGACATAACACGGAATTAATGCCAGTTCTTAATACTACTTTGTAGGCACATTTTTAAAGGTAAGTGATGAAACAGTGAGGTAATAATGAGAAATTTTTTATTATAAATGACAAACTATCATTTATCCTGAACAAAGATCCAGGATAACTGCAAAACCATGAACTCAACCCAAGTCAAAATTAGTAAAAATTTGAAGGAAATGTGGAATTTCTGTGTATGGTTATCTGTTCTTGTTATATTTTTCCTTCATCCCAAGTCTGGCCTACTTTTAATTGCAAATTCTATTCACAAAGAACAAAGCATTTAGATAAGAAGATTATTAGGTAAGAACTGAAAAAAAAAAATACAGCAGCTTCATCCAGTCAGTCTTGCCTGTGGAAACTCAAGGGCAATGGACTTCAAATCAGCATTTTTCTTCAGTTCTTCAGTATATTGTTTCAAACTGCTGTTTAGTTAGTTGAATAAGAGATGTGATTCCCAAGACCATTGTGGCTACAAAAAGCGGCAGTCACAGCAAGAGGGACAGCACTTGTGACTGCCATTGGGGGATGCTGGCACAGCTGCTGCACAAGGACCAGGAACTGCAAGCTCATAAGAACATCTAGGAGGCCCAGCTCGGCCCTGAAAGCCATCAGGTGCACCTATGAATAGAACTTTGCTATTTTCACTTGGAATGAGGACTTTGACACTTTTCATCATTGGCATATGTTGGGGTCCAGAGCTTTCTGGGTATGAAAAGCAGATTATATTTGCAACGGGCATTCTCTGTACCACTAGCAATGCCTAATTACCTCACAAAATTTTTACTTTTTCTCAATTCCTTGTCTCATGCAAAGAATTCACACTCTAGTAGCACTTCTTTGAACTAATGTAGCATTCAATCTAAACTTTTCATGTAACATTAAATTATACATGATTGTTTCATCGGTCTTACTACACTGCAAGTTCTTTGAAGGAAAATCTTTCATTTTTCTTACAACACAAAGCTGGGGACATAGCAGATGACTTAACATTGATGATGAATATGTTTCTTTGTATTATGAGACACTGGCACCTATTCGAGTACCAACATCAGAAGTATCGTTGTCCGATGAGAATAGCATGTATAATATCATCTTATTTGGGTTTTTTTGTTTTGTTTTGCTTTGTTATTGTTGCTGCCTCTGTTGTTATTTAATTCAAGGTCTCACTTTGTAACCCAGGCTGGTCTTGAACTCACAGTTCTCCTGCTGCAGAATTTACACACTGGAATTACAAGCATGTGCCACCATGCCCTGCTGATCTTATTTTTATAAAGTATTTGTTGAAAGCTATTTTACCTTTTCAATCTCTCCTATTATATATCACATTTATACATGTGTATATATGCATATACATCTTATATATGTTAGTATATACATTTCTATATTTTTACATAATAGACAATCTACCTTATTATATATTCACTCTTCTATTGCCAGCCTCTGATACTCTCTAGCACATGGAGGGCAATTAATATGCATTTTTGAATTAAATAATCAAGTTAAATGACAATAACAAGAATCAAAAGGAATACCAAAGTCTTTGCTTACTCAGAATTTAGCCAGGATTGAAATTTTATATAATAATTCCTTTATCTACAGCTTTGTTACCCATGGTCAGCTGCAGCCTGAAAATATTTATGGAAAATTTCAGAAATAAATAGTTCATACATTTTAAATTGTATGTCATTCTGAGTAGCATGATGAAATCTCTGAGTAGCATGGTAAAATCTTACCACAGTCTCCCTGTCCCAAAATAAATTACCCCTTTACTCAGAAGATCCACATTGTATATGTTACCATACCCACTGGTCAGTTAGTAGTCATCTCAGTTATTGACTGTACTCTAATGGTATTACAGGAGTTTATGTTCAAGTAACCATTACATTGTGGCCTAGTGCTCTGTCGCACTGCCTCTATCACTCATCTCACTTCATTTCATCATGTAAGCATTGTGTAATCTTACATAATCATAATAAGGGTGAGTTTAGTAAAATTAGATATTTTGAGAGAAATAACACTCATATGAATTTTATTAGGCTAGATTTTTATCATTATTTTATAATTGTTATTATAGTTAATATCTTACTATGTCTCATTTGTAAATAAAATTTTATCATATATAGGAAATATATATATAGGAAGGAACATAATATGCATAGGTCCCAGTCATATCTATGAATTCATATAGCTCCTGGGATCTTGGGATGTATTCCTTGAAGAGGAGAGGGGATTATTATATTTTCCAAAAGTGAAGAAAAGGACTTTTGTGATTAACTTCTATTTCTTGTGATACCAATAGAGTCAGGTGATGGCACAAAAAATTCTATATATAAATAATAAACTATTTCTTATTTCTCATGCAAAACATTTCATACTCTAAGGTATTCAGATGCCTTTTTAGATTCAAAGTAAACAATTTTTATCACTGATATCCTTTTCACATAAAACTATATTGTTGAGTATATTGAGTTCAGTGTTCAACTGCAAATAATTTCTGTCAATGAAAGTCAATATCTCCTTGGAGCAATCAAATTCTTTTTAATAATTTTATTACCTGTGGCAGTCATGTCTGCCAGTTTCCAAAGTTAAGCTTACCAATGAAATATTCTAAAATGTTTCATATTTTATAGACTTTAAAATATTTCACCTGAATATGAGCTCTATTTCAGAATGAGTTCTAAGGCTAAGAATTCACTGAATACAGCATTCCTAGCATCCTGGAGAAATAATTCAATCGATAAAAGAGTAGATGCTAAGTTTGGTTTCCATTTTAAATTCTCCTTTCGTCTATATTTTCATTCATTAACACATTATTTCATGTATTATCAAGTTTTTGTGTTCATAACATCGTCTACGTGTATACTATGTGATGTATAAATATTAATAAGACTTACTCATCATCCTATGGCCTTCATAGTTTGGAATAATGAATAAAGAGCCACATATAGGGCTGGCGGAGTGGCTCCTATATGTGGTGGTACAGTGCCTGCCTAGCAAACATGAAGCCCTGAGTTCAAACCCTAGTGCTGCAAAAAAAAAAAAAGAGCCATGTGTACCTATAGTAAGATATATGCACATCAGTTCTTGTACATTATTAATATTCTGCATGCTAGTAATTTGCACAGTCAAAATTCAAATCTGGGACTCTGTCTGTAGTTTACAGGCTTAACCACGTTGTACACTAAGGATGTGAATACTTCAACATTTCAGTTCTGTGTCTGTAAAAATTATAGTGCCGTTTAAAGAAATATGAAACTCACAAAGAGAAAAGTAACTTAAAAAGTGAAAAAATTATTTTAAATATACAGTATATATTTTGGCCATATAATACACTAGACATGTGTTGCAGGCACTCCAGAACTATAGAACAGAGAAAGTTAGAACTAGAAACAGAACCTCCAAACACACTGGTAAATAAATTGTCAAGGAACATTGTAGTCAGTTCTAGATAGACTAATGAAGAGGAATCAAATTGAGGAACTTTCCATTATGTTGGGTAAAGCTCAGAAACTTTGAAGAAATCAGCTGCCTCTGATTTTTTTTTTCTCGGGGAAACAATAAAGCCTTTACATTCTTGAGGCTTCTTTCCTCACACAACACAATATGGATTCTGCAAAGCAGCACAGCTAGGAATCTTCAAAGAATTGAGATCTGACAAAGATTCTCTCCTTGAGCAAACTTTGACCAGGCTCCTCTGGGCCCTCTTCTTCACTTGGCCTCAACCTTGACTATAAAGACTTGAACAAATACTAACATAATTTCTAATAGCTCAATCCTGCATCTCTAGGATAGCCCTAACTCTTCCCATTTGAAGTGCTTGCCTGAGAAAATCAAGGCTGCCTAAATAACTTGCTATTTGTTCTACCCATCACCTGAAGACAGAACCTCTATCTCCTAGCCTCTGTGGAAAGTAGGAGCTTACCATTGATTAGGGCTACTTAGCAAAATCCAGATGGCTTTCTCATGGACCAGTCCCCTACTCCCACTTTTTATAATTTTAACTTCCATGACTCTATGGATCCTCTACTTGCTGCCTTCTCTATGCTTTCATCCTCCTCGCAAGCTTTTATTCACCTCAGTATAAATCAGAGTCAAGTTCAGTTCATGCTGGACCTTCTTTCCTACTGCAATAATATATTACTGATTGAAATCTGTCCTCACCATTTTAACTATTGTCTGCCTCTGTTGATCCTTGACAACCTTGAGGAATAACCTCACTCTGAAGCTTTTACATCACTCAGTATAATTATGGAAATCAATCTGCTTTTTGAGGGTTAAACCATTTTTCATAAGCATCATAGTTGAGTTCCAACAGGCAGCTAGAAAAATACACAGGGCTTGATGACATCCTTTCCTTTCATTATTTCCATTTATAGATGGTTTCAGGCTTATACTAGTGCTTTGTAGGGCAATGGCCAATGTTTCATCAACCTAAGGAACATGTAAAAGTGACTACCTTTTGATGCTGCTTTTCCATATGGTGAAGTAGGAATTGTAGAGAAAGATTCATCAGATTCCCACTAAAGGGAGATCTGGATATGTAAGGGAAACAGCATTGGCTTGGGTACCGTTTAAATCCATTGGCTTTCATTATGAAAGCTGATGAAACTGACCGGAATATTCTATGAGAACAAGGAGATAAAACCAGTGACATTTCTTGTTAACTTGGCATGAGCCCAAGTATTACAAGGTTTACATACATGTTCTCACTAATCTTTAAATATCTCTAAAGAAGAAACCAACATGAATCTTATTTGCAGGTTGGAAAAAAACAAACCTGAAAAAGAAATCTTAAAATACTTGCAAAACCCCATAACACTATTAAATAGAAATGAAGGGCATGGATTTGAGTCTGGGACTATTCAACTCCGAAGCATTGCTGTGACCACCTCAATGTGCTACTAAGACTCAGCATAAAATGTTAATTTCCCCATCTTCTTCAAGGCTGCAGATTTGATTCCTCTCACTATTTCTGCAACTTTTTTTCCCAATATAAATTTTCTGTGCCAGAAATTTCAGTCTTAAATCCCCAACAATGCAGTCCAACGTCCTTTCAGACAGGGAAAATTCCTCTTTTGTTCTTCACAGCATTAATTTCTTAATTTCGTCCCAGTTTTAAATGATTAATGTTAATCTCAGTTGCCATTGGGGGAATTAGGATACAGTGATTTGTCTCATGTTTCTGTGTAGGGGCAGTGTTTGGGGAGGGTGTAGGAGACAGAGATAGGGAGAGGAGGGGGAAGTGGAATGAACAGGTGGGGGGAAGAGAAAGGGGTTACTTTCCAGGCAGAGCCAGGTAAAACAGACATCAGCGGCACAAGGTGGCAGTCACTACTGGAGTCCTGAGTGCCGAAGCCCAAACATCAGTGACTAGACACAAGCAAGTATAGCTAATCTATACTGTGTAAGATGGAAATGTTAATTACTCTGATTTGCTGCATGGTATATCTGTTTTGAAATATCACACTATACCTTATAAACATGTGTAATTACTATGTGTCAACCAAATTTTTTAACTGTTTAAGGAGATGGAATTGCTAACAACCCCAATTTGATCATTATACTTTGTATACATATATCAAATTATCATACTGTACCCTAAAATATGTACAATCACAATAATAATAACTAAAGAGAGAATGCACACAAAATATCTTGCACAGTAGCCTGCTGTTATTGTAAAATTTTATTTTTTGATAATTGATTATTATTTCTTATAAAACATGTATATGAATATCTATATTCTACTAATCAGATATTATATAATCACTTTGTTAAGAGAACTATTAAGTCTGTGTTGGACTTGAAAGAAGACAAGTTAGGGAATTTCTTATGAAATTATCATAAACTGAGGGTAAAACAGAAAACACAGCGCATAAGCCAATTCCAGCATGTTCTCCTTAACAGGTATCCTGGGAGGAATGGGGTATAAAATTAGCATAAGAATGCAGTTTATCCTCAGTCAGTGACTTGAGAATCTGGTGAGAGCATATATTGTTATAGTTGCTGGTTGTGGACATTAAATACTATAAAGAAGGACAGAAAGTTATTTCAGTTTTTGTTTGGTACTATTACCATTCCATCAACCTCCAGAATGCCCCTAACTTGATTATTTCACAATGATTTTGCCTGCAATTCCATTCATATCAGTCCAAGACCTGCCTGGATGTTTCCTGAAGCTCTGAAATGTATTATGTCCTAAGGGTGTGTCAAGATGGACAAATACACTACCTTCTATATCAGATACTATTCATTTTGATTGCTGCATTGAGTTCCACTGACCAAAAAAAAAAAAGGGGGGTTAAAGTGAAGTGATTTTTTTTTCTGCTGAGCCAGTGTTTCTTCATATGTTCAGCAGTGCAGCAAAAGTTAATTCATTCTAAAGCACAAGGATTTCCAGCAACATTTTCAATACTATAATGTTCCTTTGCAGCTCTGGCCTAGTCAGTTTATTAGATGAAGGAAAAATACAGATGGGCTGACAAGCAGAGCTGTATTTTGTTGTCATGGAAAAATACTATCAAAGTGCTCTTCTGAATCATTTTCTTTATTCCAACGTATAGGCTCCTACTGAAGTTCAGAAATTAGTGCGCTTTTTTGTCCATCCCCTTATTAGCTGAGCTATTTAGATCATCAAAATAGGATAGAGGATTTTTCCCCTTTAAAATTGGCAAAATGAAAGCTAATCAATTATTCTTATTTAGGCCTCCATGAAATCTCTTTTTAAAAAAATAGAAAAAGAAAAATATTTCAATATGATTGTTTAGAAAATGTACCCCACCAGTACATTTCCATGCAAGGGAGAGGAAAAAGTCTGCTGTGTCCTACAATAAGAAATGAATCCATTTAATTAGTTTCCAAACAATTGATGGGAAAACACCAAAAGGGCATCTATTGTCATCCAGGATGTCTGCATTTCAACAAGCCCACCAGTATCTCCTGAAGTGAAGGAAAATTGTCCATGTGCTGAGTGTTCAGGAATTTGTGGTGGCATGACTGCCATCTTTGTTACCCTAGCTGGGCAGTGGGAGTAAACCCACAGGTACTTGTGTGAGGAGAGGAATTAAAATTGACTCACTCATCCACATATATTTCTAGAAACTTTCAACTGACATCTATTTTTTATTGGCAATACCTTTCACAATGCAGACTGTTGCCCTTTATCCAACACGGCATTAGATAAGGTGACACCAACTTAAAATACTTCACTCATTTTACTTTACATTGTATTGTTGGTCTGACCAAATCCATTCTAGCTGAGATCCCAGAGAGGTAGCAAGTGGATGTTCTTCTAGTCTCAAAACTAGGTCAGTTATTAGAGCTTTTCAAATGGGAAATTCCCCTCTTTCTTTCATCTTCTTTAAGGTCAAACAGACTGCAAGTCAGCCACAGAGATAGCCTTTTGTGCCTGTATAAAAATATTTAGACTTTCTCCATGATTGCTACAAAGAAAGAAGATAAGGAACTTGGTGTGTATCCAGTATAGGATAGAATTAAATAATATAGACTCTCTAATAAGTTAATTAGCATTGATTGATATCCATTATTGGTTGCAGAGAGTTGGATTTTAGAATTCCCTGAGCTTTTCCACAAATGTAGCACAGTAGAAAACCATGATCCATTCAATTCATTTCATGCTTGCTATATGTTCACTGCCACAGGAGATAAAATAGTACTTTATACACGCTCCTTGCTAAAGTGTGGTTATAGTCTAGGAAACGCAAATAGATAAAATCACAACAATGTCTATTAGGTAGAGTTAACCATGCAGTAAGCATAGTGCTAAGGAACTTCCAACATTATTTTACTACATTATACATATTTACAGATAAGAAAATGACTTTCTAACTTATCTAACTTCAGGATTCCATGTGGGCTCAAGGTCTAAATAACTTTTGCCAAATGAATGAATGATACAAAGTAGAAATAAATATGCATCACAACAAAAATTCAAAAGAAAATTGTAGCCTGTTATCAATATGATGCATGCTCACAATTATTTTTCCAAAACAATCTTCTAGTAATGGCAGTTGATATATGTTGTAAACATCTGGAATGTACCCTTGGGCCCATGTTATTTTTTATAATAAGAACAAGACCAGTTAGTTGGCTAGGTTAGATATGCAGCCCTAGTTACTCTGAGAATGAAGCTAAAATCCTCCAAAGATTGAATCTTGATTTTGTCCTTATTTATACCAGTTTAAATGAGTTTAGATGACCATAGCATGGGTGATATGCTTTGGTGATTTGTTATTTTCTTGATGGCAATTATCATGCTTTCATAGGTTCAAAAGTACAAGGAAATAAAAAATAACAGTATATTAAGAATATTCAAGAAACGCAACTGTCTCAGAAAAAGGCAACGTATAGTGGCATCAGATAAGTAAAATATTCATCATTCTTGCATCTTTAAAGACAAATTATGAGACAGATGTGGTTTTGTTTGTTCAATTGTTTTTTAAAGTGCTCTGTTATTGACCTAAATCAAGTATATGGAAAAGACATGATATGGTATAAAATATGCAAGCTTCTAAGTAGAAAAGTCCGGGTTGAAATCATGGCTCTACCACTTACTATTTTTGTGACCTCAGATAAGATATTGAATCTCTTTTTTTCTCCCAATATAAAGTATATCTAAAAATGATTATCTTGTAAGGTTTCTCAAAATATTAAATGACGTAGTAAATATAAATTTCCTACTATGTAGTAAGAATCTTTTCTACTACATAAAGGTGCTACACTGTCCATTTAAAGAAAGAAAACAGAAACCAAATGTAAAGAAGTGGAGGAAAAGATAAGTGAAAGAGAAAAAGAAAGGGAAGTTACTTCTAAGCTCCCATGAAACCTGAGTCACTTCTGGGATATTTACAATAATGATGACTAAACCTTTTAATATATGCCAAGATGGAGCCAAGATTCACATACAGCAACATTTAATTTAGAAAGTAGGGAAATGCTACAATCTGGATAGGCATATACCAAGTTATCTCAAGAAAATTTATTTCCACATATGAAGTCAGGATAAATCTATTTTAATGAAGGCTTCAATTGTCCTTTCCTAGATTAAACCATCTGTAATTTAAAGAAGTTTTTGATGTGCTTCATTTAAAAACATCTTTAAAATCTCAGTAAGGCGACTCCTTAAGATACCACACACTTTCTGAGCACCCACAAGTGAAGTGCGATTCAAATTAGTCCTCAAGCTGTTCAAATAAGGAACTGTGGTTGAAAAGTACCACAATCCCAGGAGGAGATACGTGTATTTTAAAAGTTAATTATATCTTAGAGATAAGTCTGACAATATGGACAAAAAATAAAATCTGAATGGATATTGTAGATTAAACCAGTGACTCCTCTAATCCTGAGGGCAAGTCAAGATCACCGGAAAGATAAATATTTCTTGTTTGAATCTGCCGCCAGTCTTCCTGTAAATGGTCTTCAAAATACTATTATTCTTGTGCATCACACCATTTGAGTCTGGGGTGTGCTGCTTGACTAATTAACTTCTAACTGGCCCCCACAACTATTATTGCCAGTGTTACCCCTTCCACACTTTGCCACAACCCCATAACCAGAATAGTCAGTGATATATCCTCAATTTGCATTTGCTTTTCCTAAAGTGCTGACATCTAGGAAATATTTGTCACTAGTCCATTTAACCCAAAAAGGAATGTTATAGTGGAGTGCTACTTTTGACTTAGGCATTAGACACATTGTTCTAGCTGTCCTGCTAACCTTCAGAGGTAAGTCACTTGACCTCACTGACTCTCATCTCAGAGTCAAGAGGTTGACTAGCTCCTCTCTAAGGTCCTTTCCTACTCAATCATCTTATGATTCTATAATGTACTTGCTAAGTGGTTTGCCTAATCACACAATTACCCAGTGGTCCTCCTGAACTGGAAGTGGATGATAACTTGTCAGGGGCACTGTAGAAGGTATTTGTGAATTAGCAGGACTTCTGATTATGACCTCTGAAGTCCCTTCTATCTCTGATTCTATTCCGGCTCCAAGGTCATCTGACTCCTGCCACAATATACTATCCATCCAGAGGACATTACCTCCTCTTGGAAGCAGCCAATTTCTAGTTCATTAACATGAAGATTGTAGGTATTAAAAGCAGGCTATGTGAGTGAATGATAAATACAAACCATTACCAACTTGTCCTCATACCACATAATTGCATATGGAATTCTTTTCATCTCGTAAAATAATTCTTGCCATGAGAAATAAGGAAGAGAAAACAGAGGTATCATTTTGGTGCCCCCAAGTGGGGATCTATGATGGCTGCAGTTTAATCACACCTTTCTAAGGCACTTAGGGGCATCCAGCAGCCACTTGAATGACAATGTGCCCATGTGCATTGTCCATGTCTCTCTTTATTCTTCAAGATATTCTAGAGATTTTCAGTCTCAGCACAGAGAGCCTACAGTTATCTAGAAAGAGAGAAAGAGCATTCTGAATATCTCAAGGAGACTTGTACTCTTCAAGATTCCAATTGACTTGCATATATTTCTAAAAGTCCAAGCATGCCTGTGAGGTAGGCCCTCAGATATTCATCTGAGTCTGTTTGAATTAAGAGTTTGGAGTCTTATAGTTCTCCTTGTACTCAGAGTAATGGGAGGATAGAATGATTATATGTCAGAATTGTTAAGTCCCAATCCATACCTTGGTTTCCACAGCTTCCATTCTATAGATGGAGATTCTGAACTACAAGTATCTCACAAAACCATGACTTCATTTATAAGAATGCTGATTATATATACAGAAGTTCTAGAATCATTTCGTCATCACAACAACCAATGACAAGAAATAGCACTCTGGGATAGCTCCTCTGAGTAACAGAGTTTTATTAAAGAATGAGCATATCATTGCATGTGTTATTTTTTTTCCAGTGACACTCTTAGATTCCCTTATCTTCGTGTGAACCAAGTGTCCAGCAACTATTATCAGTTATTTTTAGCTTCATTATTTTTAAACCTCACAGTTTTTGTAAAATTTGATATTAGACATTAATACTTTGTAAGATTTTTATGAAGATTAATTTAAATTATATAAATAAACCATAAAGCAGAGTAAAACATACAATAGACCAAGATATATCCAATTTAAATCAATAATATGTGTGAATACCTATATGTGAAGAACAACTTGTAATATAAACATTCCTGTGGGCTAGGTGACTATTACCCAGTATGGGCAAATATAAACAGGCTTCCCACATGTCAGGCATAAAGAAGACCTTAAAACGTAATTGTAGATACAACAAAGAAAAAAGAAACTAATACTGTAAGACATAATTAATAGTTTACACAAAAATATCCCAAAATGCATCTCCAAATAGTATATGCACAAATGATAATCAAAAATTTCAGATAACCTGTACAGTATAGCCTCAGAAGACACTGTTCTGGATTAAAATATTCGGGAAAGTCTTTATAAAAATGGATGGAATTGCAAAGTGAAAGAGGTGGTAAGATAGTTTTTTTTTTAAGTTTCTAATTTGGTAAAATATATTAACAACCATAACGGAAAATTAGGAAAGTTGTCTAAAGAACAGTGAGTTTTGCTGAAGCAAAATACTAGGAATTATAAATAGCTAGAGGCTCAGCAACTAAGAGAAAAGATTGACAAATGGGACAACATGAGATTAAATAGCTTCTGCACAATAAAAGAAATGGTCACCAAATTGAAGAGGCTGCCCACAGAATGGAAGAAAATCTTTGTCAGCTATACATCTCAGAAAAATCCTTTCCAATAACCAGCATATACAGGGAGCTCAAAAACCTAAACTCCCCAAAAATTAATGACCTAGTGAAGAGGCAACTGAACTGAACAGAACTTTTTCAAAGGGAGAAGTCTAAATGGCCAAAAACACACATGAAGAAATTCTCACCATCCCTGACCATAAAGGAAATGCAGATCAAAACCATGTTAAGATTCTACCTCACTCCTGTTAGAATAGCTATCATCAAGAACACAAACAACAACCAATGTTGGTGAAGATGTGGGGAAAAAGGTACCCTCATCTATTGCTGGTAGGAATGTCAATTAGTTCAACTACTATGGAAAACAGTATGGAGGCTCCTCAAAAAACTAAAATTAGAACTGCCACATGATCCAGCAACACCACTCCTAGGTACATACCCATGTTTATTGCAGCATTATTCACAGTAGCTAAGCAATGGAAATAGACAATATGTGCCACTACAATGGAATTTTATTCAGCCACAAAGAAGAATAAAATTTTGTCATTTGCAGGTAAATGGATGGAACTGGAGAACATCATCTTAAGTGAAGTTAGCCAGTTTCAGAAAGCCAAAGGCCACAAGTTTTCTCTCATATGTGAAATATAAACCTAATTCAAATACAAGCAATATTATGAAAAACAGGTCACACTGAGGGGAGGTCACAGAAGAGAAAGGGAGGGTAAAAAAAGAAAGTTAAGAAGGTGAATATAGTTGATGTACTTCCTATACAAGAACAGATACAGAATTTTTAAACCTGTAGAATCACCATAAGAAGGGAACTAAGGTATGAAGGAGAAAAATAAAGGAGATAAACCAATTCGGCTTATAATGCATACATACATGGAAATGTCACAGGGAAACTCCCTGTATAGCTATTTTAAACAAATGGTGTCTTTTTTTTTTTACAAAATCAGAGAAAAGGAAAGCAGAACAGTCCTCTGTCTGGGGGAAGGAAGGGTGTTAACAGTGTGGGGCAGGGGAAGGGATGCGAGAAAACGGTGTAGGAGGTGAATACGGTGCAAATACTGCGTACACATGTATATAAATGGAAAAATGAGAGCTGTTGAAACTATTCCAAGAATGGGAGAAGGAGAGATAAAAGAGAATGATGCAGGGGGTGAATTCAAGTATAATATATTGTAAGAATTTTTGTAAATGCCACCATGTACCCTAGGCACAACAATATATACACACACACACACAAACAGAGAGAGAGAGAGAGATAGTTAAAGATGTTGACTGAAAGAACAATATGAGCCACATCCATGAATTTAGGCTTCGATTTCTTATTATAAATGTTTATCCTGTAGGCCAGGGATGAGCAAGTTAGCAAACATTGAATATCTATCTGGATCTCTTCATCCCAGACCTATTAAAACTACCATGAAGCATTCATCACATTCTTTCCTACTGAGCCCTAATTACACCTTACAATCCTTCTTAATACTTTAGGATGTCTCAAAAGATAAAACCAGCTTGCCACTCCTACACTAGTCTTGACAATGAAAATGGGGAGAATTGATTGGCAAGGATCATTCAATGGTCCAGTGGTGACCATTTTAGGGACCATTTATCACATTAATCTAGAAGTGAGATGATGGAGATAATGAGGTGCTTTTATTTAGTTTAATCAACAAACTTTCATTGAGTGGCTGTTGGGTGCTTAGTTATGTAGTAGAGTCTAAGAACTAGTAGGTAATAGGATAATGGCAATAAATAGACTAATTGAAGGCTGTTTTGGAGGGTCTGCAAAGACCATGATAACAAAAGCAGGAACTCAGGGGAAAAACTGATCTAGAAGGAAGACAATCTTAAGCTATGTTGGTAGTAAATGAGATTTTGGGGATAGAAGACTGTACAAAGATAAAATCTGGTGGGTGAGATTTAATTATGAAGAAATACACATTAACAAGGCAGTAAAATAATAGAGATTCTATGAAGAACACAAAATATATTTCTGACTATGGAACTAGAAAAGAGCCCCAAAATAAGGAGAGTGTACAATTCTGAAAAGCAAAAGAGGTGAGTTTCAAAAAGAAAGCTGTAGTCCTCTAAGGACACAGGTTATTGTGATGAGATTTAATTGGATTTGACCATTAGGAAATCAATGGTGAGATGACGAAACTTTTAACAAAAGAAAATGTACATTTATCTTGCAGAGTTGTAAAGAAAAAGCAAACACTAAAAGATCAGCGGAATGGGTGTAGCAGCACAGCAAAACATTAGGAATGAGACATTCCTAATGAAGCCATTAAAGAATAGAGGATGCCTGAATATGTTGTGGGAGATGCCAAAGAAGAACCACTGAAGACGCTGGGGAGGGTTAAAGAAGCCAGGTCCTGAGATGTAAATACAAAATGTTATTAAGATCCTGTGTAGGATGGACTCAAATTGTAGAGCACTTGGCTGTCATGCAAAAGGCCATGAGTTCAATCTCCAGCACCACTGGAGTGATGGTGGTGTGTGGGGGAGCTCTATGTGGAGGTTTGGCAAGTAATGCAAGAATATCTTTCTTTCCAAAATGAGAAGCAAGAATGTGTAGATAGACAAAATCAAAAATAGAAACAGAGAGAAGGAAATATTTAAAGACTTATGTTGCATATTTTTAGTAAAAAATAAATGTAATAACTTGCAGAAAGGAATGAATGGAGTGGGGTTGGTGGAGTGGCTCACATTGTAGAGTGCCTGCCTAGCAAATGTGAGGTCCTGAGTTCAACCCACCCCCAAAAAAACAGGAATGAATGGAATGGAATGCAGTAGAACATTAGATTCAGGTGGAGAATGTTTGAGTTAAACAGGATAGAAATTTTTTACATATTTACCAAATATATTATGTATTATGTATTCACCAAATCCTTCTATGTGCTTATTGTAGTTATAAAGAATACTAGGTGGTGAAGATACTTTTTATAAATGAAAGTGATGCTGTCTCTGCCCTCAAAAATCATATGCTATAAAAAGAAAGGAGGAATTTTTTAAATCAAAAAAATTACAAATAAAAAACTGAAAGTCCTAATAGGTACTACAAAGATAGGGAGGGATCAGATCATTTGAATACCATGAAAAAATGTTAGGGTGTTCTAAGTTCAGGGAAAGCTATTTAAGGATTTCACTTTAAATGATGAATGAAAATGATATCACAAATCATTTACATTTTAAGAATTTTTTTTCAGTGTGTAAAATGAATTAGAGAGAAACAAGAGTAAAACCAGAGAGAATTGATAGGGAGCTACAGGTGAAAAAAATAGTGGTGTGGACTACAGTGAATATGTAGAAGAAAGGTGATTAGACACAGTTTTGGAGAGAAGATAGGTCAGAGCAGCTGAAGGACCAGATATAGTGAAGAAGGGGTAGATTTCCAGCCAAATACTGATGAAGGTGGTGCCATAACCTGGGAGAAGGAATGAGACAGGCCAGGGAAGAGATCTGGGGAAATTAAGAATATGTTAAGTTTAAGATGACTGGGACAGACAAATAGAGGTGTCAAGCCATCAGTTTCATAGTACAGAAGGAATTCAGAAACCAGTGTATGTAGAGGCATACACTCATGACAATTTTTCATGAATGGAAAAAATTGAGATCACTATGACAGAGTATGGAGAGAGAAGTCAAGGGTAGAGTGCCTAAGTCCTCTTAGCTTGTGGCTAGTATGTCCAGCATAGCAACTAATAGTTAATCAATTCAGGACTGAATCCAGAGTACCTGAGATAAAAATCTAGGCTTCAGGACTAAATGTCTACATCATAAAATGGGATCATCATAGGGTTGTTGCATTGCAAAATGCCTAAAACAGTGCTTGTTCATGTAATAAGTTCCATCCAGTAACTGTCCTTGCTATTTTTATCTAGAGATTAAGGAGCAGAAGAGGAAACCATAAAGGAGATTAACATCCTGGAAACTGTTTAAAAGGTGACTGTCATTAGCAGGCTGGCAATGGCAGTAACTGAACCCTGGATATCTAGATACTGCAAAGATATTCCTGGCGATTCCTGAATGAGCAATTTTATCCTACCTAGATTTTATAAAATATACATAGTCAATTTTCCAAATGCAGAGGAAAATCACTATTTACATATCAGGCATTGCTTGATCATCTGCTATGTACCAGTCACTTGATTTAAACTCTAGGAATAAAGAGATTCAGAAGAACTCTACCTTGAATGAGCTTACCATCTAATGAGGCAGGCAGAGCAGATACTGGTCCTCAGAGTCTTTTCTATGGCTAGATACAAAGTAATATTGAGCCCGTGATAGCACCCTCTAATTTGACTTTGTATAAAATGAAGAAATACAAGAATAATAGAAGTAAAGATGTCAAAAGCTAAGTAAGGTAGAGCTCCTTAAAAATCTACTGTAAATATAGAGCAGCCCTTTTAACAAAGAACTAATAAAAGCAAAACTCCACATTAAAAATAGAAATTTTCCATATCCCATGGTTACGAATTTTTATTTAACATTTAACTCCTACTATATATTCAAGTATAATGGCTTTATTCTTGCTATTATATCCAATCCCAATGCCCCAAGGTGTTTTTCACACTATAAAGCATCTTCCTGCATTATTAGAGTAAATTAGTTAGCAAAAGAATGCAATATTAATCCTGGAAAGGTCACACCATCTTGATTACAAGAAGCCAATAAAATGAAATTCTTGTCTTTAATAGTTGAATGTCACAGAGGGGAAAATAGACAGCTTTACATTTCCCTCTGTAATGGGGCAATTTTTTGTTTTCAAATTGTATTCCTCAAAGTGCTGCTGGTGTTCATTTCCTAAGAAAACTGAAGTGATGTGGCCCTTGGAGATGTTGCACTGTCTGAGGAGAAAAATGATATCACCAGCCCCAAGGAAAATACTACTGTCTTTCCCTTGTCAGAAAATGAATAGCATTTACATGAATTTTCTTCCACAGCTTGATGAACATGAGCCAACAGAGAGAAGTCAATCATTTGTTCAATAGCACAATCTCTTGGGATTCTAGTACCAGAGGTAGGGTCACTGGATTCCCAATCATGTTTGAGCATGAGTCTTCTACTTCCAGTTCACCTGATCAAAGATTGTCTTGGTCATACATTTACATTTTTTCATCTGTATTAAAAACTGAAGACAATTTCATTTTCTGTTCTATCTTAGAAATAGTACATTAGCATCATCATTAAAATTTCTGTGAGTAACTAGAGCCTTTTTATGACAGGTCCAGAATTGAGGCACATTATTTCATGAAACCCCTGTCAACAACCTTCTGAGGTATGTACTAATATTATAGAGATCTGACAACTGAGACAGAGGTATCGGGACTGTCTCATCACTTCCAGGGTGTGCTTAGCTACTTGTGTCTATTCTTCTGAAGATGCACAGGGTAGAAGAGACAAGTTTTGCTAAAGAGTTTTAGACATTTGCTCAGCTCAATTTTAGCATCTCCATTTTCTCTCAATTTATCTTAGTTTGGGATAAAAATGTTAAAATATGTCTGATGCCTACAATAACCTTTAGGTCATTTATCCTACTAATATTTACCAAATCCCATCATTTGAGATGAGGAGTGAGTGAATGATAAGAGGTGGAGAAAGAATGCAAAAATAAATCAAACCTAGCCTCATTGAGCCCTCAGTCTTATCTATGATTTGTAACTGGTGTAGCAGGACACAACTTCTGTCCTTTTCAGGGGGTTGCAGGTTGGAAATAGGTGAAGACATACTGGATTGTCACACTTGTGGGTACCATTTTGAAATCTAGCACTACAAAACATGTTCCCAACATGAGATACAACTCTGCACACCAAAGAATAGTTTCAACTAGAAAACTCAGAGATGGAAGGAAACTACTCATTATGCAACCGTGAATGGACTCAGCAGCAGGCTGAATTTAACATTGAATTAAGAATGGGTAGGATTTAAATGTGCAGAGAGAGGGAACAGCAGGCACATGTAAGGGTTTTTTGAGTTCTGACAGTCCTTGCAACTAGGGCACCCCTCTAATTTAGGTCACTTTAAAGAACAAGGACAGTTAATAATTAGCAACTAAGACAGCAGGTACAAATTGGACCTACTCAGGCAAACCAAGAGAAATAGTTGCATACAAAGAAAGAAATCTTTTGCCTTATCTGGCCAGAAACTATGGCATTACAATGAGGCAAGCCTCAGTCAGAAGATGTGGACAGCTTGAGGAGGAAATTTGGTGTGAGGATTGAGACAGTGTCACTGATTTCCATTTGTCACTACCAAGGGAATATCTTGGGCAGTTTACTTTCTCCTTCTGGGTGACATTCTATCATCTGTAAAAGAAATGTGTGGGAATAGATAATCTTCAAAATTTTATGTTGTTCTGATGCTTTAAGATTGTTTTTTGCCAAAGACACTCAGACTTATCAAATAATCCCCTCCACCTCTACATAAACTAATTCCTTTCCTCAACTCTCTCCTCTTTTTTTTAATAGCCAATATAGGTTTTTCCACTATAATGAAATATGTGTTTTCCTGAAAAAAATGTTCTTCAAAATTACACACTAAAAATAAGTATTTGGGGATAAGAAAAGGCTCTAAAACTTATGCAATGTTGTAGTGACAGCACTAACAAAAGCAAATTAAATTCTATCTCAGAAAAAACACATGCTGAATTTTAATTTAATAGTACAATGGTTGTACAACTTCACTTTTAAATAAAGCTTGATTGACTGGGAGTGTGTAGAGGAATTGAGGTAAAATATCTATCTGAGAAATGATGCACTGAGACCTTCCGGAGAATGTGGTCAAACTGAGCAAAGAAGACATGGAGAGGACAATGCTGTGTCCACTGAGTGCTGAGTACAGCTGCACTGGTGAATTTTGAAATTGGCTGGAATTACTTAATGACACAAATCATTTAAATGCTGGGAAATATTGCTTATGAGCCAACACAATTTCTGCATTATAATAACATGATTCTTCTATTTGCTGACTATGAGCTAACTTGCCTTAGAGAAACATGCATGGGAGTAGAAAATGTATCTATGCATCCCATGAATATCAGCATATTAGCACTGACTTCATTTATTCAATCATTTCTTCATTCCATGTGTACTGAATATCTGCTCTGTGCAAGGTGCTGGGCCAAGGCTCAGTGGAAGCAAAAAATAAATCTCCGTGACAGTAAATTATTTTTTCCAAAGCTTGATCACTATTTTTTGTAATGAATTCTCAGGTCAGAATTTGTAGCAACCAGACAGACTGAGATCATTTTAAGTTGGACACACGAGCGGTTATCTGGTCTCTCTCTGCCACATATGCAATATTCTGAAGTGGACTGAGGTGCCTTTTTCCTTTTTTCTTGTTAAAGTCGTTCTCTCAGAAACTGATTTGTTTTGTGCTGTTTTCCATTCACATCACGATCCAATCAAACCACAGAATATAGGAAAGATCAAAGTAGTGCAGTCTAGCCATCTACAGTAATTCATAGAATATATGAGGCATTAAAATTCTCATTCCTCATTCTTATAAGAAAGACTATAAAGGTAACGGAAAATGATGCAGAATATGAATTCATTCCTGAGACAATGATTGTAGCAAGAATGGAGAAAGGCATAAACCAACACACCCTTTTTTTGCCTGAGTCTTAAGTCCTTTTTGAAAAACAGTTCTTGCCTGTGTCATGTTCACACTTTTACATTTATCCTTGATCTCTTCAGCAATTCTACTATCTAAATGGTACATGAAAAAAGCCAGAAAACTTTTCAAGTATTGGTTCCCTGCATTTTCCTCCAAAGCAATTGCACAAGCATTCCTATAAACACAAGAAAAAATGCCCAAGGTTGTGGCTAGCAGATGCAGAAGCAATTGATTGATAATGAAAACTTTAGACAAACAGTAGGCTGGATGGGTAAGATGCTAGTCTGTGGGGCTCCACATCAAGAGTTTTATTCTCCATGCTGTCTTCCTTTCTGTTTATTAACTATTTTTATTCTGGAACATGCTTTTGAATTCAAGATATTTTTGCTTCACAAAGTATGTTTGTAACCAAAAAGTCACAGCAAAAAAAATTTGAAGTTTCACCCACCTTTAGAATTTAGACTGAAAATGAAACCCAAACATTACAGGAAGAGAGGTGAAAAATTGCACAGATAAACCAGTGACCAAGGTAATGTGATCAAGAATTCAAGCACTAAAGTTTTTTCTAAGCCTTTTTTTTCTTTCTATTAACAACTGAATAGGTGACTTAGGGGGAAAATATTCATGGCCAAGTCTTATCACTAACCAAATGACTTATGAAAAGAAAAGAGACTTGGTTTGTGAGTGTTGAATTTTGAATGGAACAGGTTCAAAATGAAGACTGACCAACCTTCTCCAGGTGGCGTTCTCTGAGGCACCCATGGTACAGAAGCCTCCCCACCTGGCATGGCGGTGCTAACAGTCTAAGGAGAGGAGCAAGATGAAAAACCTTGGACCTTAGAAGCACCATTGTGCCCCAGATCCCAGGGGCCTCAACTCACAATTACGAAGTTTGGAAACTTAGTATTCGAGTTGTTTACCTTTCATTTAGTAGTTTCCCACCTGCAACAGCAACTTCTCAGGTTACTCATCAGCTTCCCAAGGCTCTCTAAAGGGCAACCTGTCACACTACACAACCAAGTCAGATGGATCTGGGTTTGTAATCCATCCCTACCACCCGTCCACTGGATGAATGTGGACCCATTACTATATCTTTCCAAGCTATAGTTTCCTCATCTGTAAAATAGGAGTAAAACTACCAGCAAAGAACCATCTGAGAATAATTTCAGACAACATGCATAAAATATTAGGCACCATTCGTTCAGACTCTGACATTACTTGGGGTTCAAACCCTGGCTCCACCACTCAACTACTATGAGACTTCACTTCCTTGTGTCTTATCTGCAAATGGAAGATAATAAAAGCACCTACTTCATAGGGTTAATTATGAGAGCTCATTGTTTGTTTCTAAAGTGCTTGAAGAAGTCCTGGCTCATAATAAAAATTTAGTGTTACTTTATGCAATATTTTAAGGTTCTGCCACAAGGCTACTATGCATAATGGGTGGTAATGAGATAAAACAATCCTTGCCAATACAAAGGTCACAAGTTAGCAATTAAATAAAAAAATCCTACCATACAGAAGTTTGGTATAGACATAGGGGAAAAGCACTGAAGTGAATTTTAGTTTTTTTGTTTTGTTTTTTGGTAGTACTGGGGTTTGAACTCAGGGCCTCATGCTTGCTAAGCAAGTACTCTGTCACTTCAGCCCCATCTTCAATCCTTTTTTGCTTCAGTTATTTTTTCAGATAGGCTCTCGTGCTTTTTACCTTTGGCTAACCTTGGACCCTGTTCCTCCTACCCTGCTCCTTTGTATAGCTGGAATTACAAGCACACACTATCAATCTGGTTTATTTGTTTGAGGTGGAGTCTCCCTAACATTTTGCCTAGGCTGGCCTCAAACTGCAGTTCTTCCTGATCTCTGCCTCCAGGGCTACTGAGATTATAGACAAGAGCCATCACACCCAGCCCTGACCATGAAGTTTTTAAGCATTTTGTATTACTGTTACAGAAGATGACCATGCTCAAGAAAGAAATTGGGAAATAAAATATGATTCTGAAAATTGCCTAGTTGTTGAAACTTAGTGGAGGAGCTGGAAGAAAAATGGGAAATTTCAGAGCAACTGGATACAAAAAGAAAAGAAATCCAATAAAGTTGCTGCCATAGATCAAGAATTTGGCAAGACTTAAATTTACTTTGCAAACATTTACAGAAAAATTACTCTGCACTCAATTACACCAGTGCTCCAGTGCTGATCAGGGAGACAGGAATTCAAAACAGTGGCATACCAAGGGAGTGGGGAAGTGGTAGAGCTTTGCCACAGCAAGGAAAAGTATGTTATTACTGACATTGTTTAGAATTGTCAGTGCGTGATGATAATAAGCTTGCCATCCTTCAGTCACGTTTATTATTGTTTATAAATTCCCTACAGACAATTCACCCAGCACCCAAAGCAGACTGCATTCACAGCCCCTCCCTTGGGGCTCCAATGACAGCAGGTGAGACGGCCAAGGGATGTAGCCATTGAGGTGAAATAATCATGAGCATCAAGTGGGAGCCAACCCTTCTGTTAATTATCACAATAAATTCCAGTTAGTGTAAGTATTTATATGTACAAAATAAAATCACTTTAAAATCAGAACCAAAAACAAAAATAGAAGCTACAGGTAAAATTTTATCGTACCTAGTGTTCAACAGACCTCTCAAAACCTAAATAGGACTGTTAGTGTTAGCAAGTAAAAATACTCATGACCAGTTGTGTTAGTCATTGTTGTAACAAAATCCCTGAGAAAAACAACTTAACAGGGGAAGGCTTATTTGGGCTCATGGATTGAGAGATTTTTTAGTCCAGTCATTTGTCTGGGCCCCTGGTGAAGCAGAACATTATGGTGGCAGGAGCATGTGGTGGAGGAAACTGCTCACTGCATAAAACTAAGAAGAAAAAAAGCCAGACAGTAAGGTCCAGGGTCAAGACATGCCCTTTAAAAACTGGTGTCCCCAATGACCCGCCTCCTTTACAAGGACCCATCTCCTAATAGCCCATTCAGCTATGTATAATCCAATGATAAAGTTTGTGCCCCCAAATTCAATTACCTCTCAATAGCACCACCAGCTGGGCACCATGCCTTCACACACCAGCCTTGGGGGCTGGGGGATAGCAGCACTTCATATCCAAAACAAAAGACCACTTAAATTTGAATTTCAGATAAATAATGAAAATAATTTTAGTATAACTAAATCCTAAATCTTGTACAAACATACACTAAAATTATCTCTTTTTACATGAAATTAAATTGATTTAAGTATCCTAATTTTATATGGAACACTACTGATAAGGCAAAATTCATACAATGAACATTTACTTAGTCTTCAATGGGCTTCTGTTGTGTGTCCAGCATAGTTTTAAGCATTGAAGGAAAATGTTCACCATGAAGACAAGGAAGCTAATGTGCCTATGTCTTTTTCACACAGGTTCCCCCATAAGGCTGCTAAGCATCATATGCTTTTGTAAAACTTACATAAGAAAGATATTTTGGTTGCAGTTGTTTCAGACCAGTGCTTCTCATCACCCTGACCTTTGTTCCATACACTCCCCCTCTGCCATGGGGACAATGAAGAATCTACAGGTAATTTTGAGTTCTTCTATGGGAAAGAAACTCTTAGTGTTTTATTATAATTAATTATTGTTGTTGTGCTGGGAGTGCATTGTGATATTTATAAAAGTTCTTACAATATATCATAGTTGAATTTGCCCCCCCAATCATCGTTCTTTATTCCCCTTCCCCCATTCCCAGAATAGTTTCAACATTTTTCCATTTAAAACATATGTGCACAATATTGGCACCACATTCACCCTGCTACATCCTTTCCTCACATTTCTTCCCCTGCTCACTGGTACTAACACCCCAGACTGGATCTGCTCTTCCCTCCTGTTCTCTGATTTTGTAAAATAAATAAATAAATAAAAGGGACATTTGTGTTTGTTTAAGATACAGGGAGCTTATTTGTGACACTTCCATGTTTTATGTTTTATAACCCAAATAGGTTCATTTCCTCTATTTTTCTCCTTTCTACCTTACTCCCATTCTTATGGTGTTTTCAATAGGTTTAAAAATTCTGTATTCATTCTTGTATAGGAAGTACATTAACCATACCCACCTTCTTAACTTCCTTCTTTTGCCGTCTCTCTCTCATAGGCGGCCTCCTCTTAGTGTGATCTGTTTTTCATAATATTACTTGTATTTGTATTAGATCTATATTCCACATATGAGGGAAAACATGTGACTTTTGGCCTTCTGAACCTGGCTAACTTCACTTAAGATGAAAGGAGTTATATTTTTGTGGTTTGCAGTCACTTCAGAATTTAATTACATCATGTTAGCCATCTGGATGTGGCTGTTTATTTCAGGAACATTCATGTCACCCTCTGTGCTCATTCATCAGGCCAGAGTTTGTCTCATGATCTGAAAATGTCTGTGGCTTTCCACACTGGAAATAAATGTGTTAAATAGAGAAATTAAGGCTTGAAGTGAACAGTCAGAGACTATCATGCAAAAAATTCCTCCAAATTAGATGACCTCTATATGAATGAAATTTGATTGACATTTCCTCATATGTGACAATTCTAAAAATTTACATGACTTTACTAATTATAGTTATGAAGCTAAAAGTATCTTTTAAACTTTTAAAATTTCAATTGACCATGCTTGAAGTTTTCTTTTTTTTTCTGTAGCAAAAATTATACTACAAAATTGTTATTTAACACTAATTAAAGAGTATGCAGCAAAAAAAGTTTGGACTTAAGTTTTAAAAGTTTTTAAGTTTTTGTTTTTAATATTTTTAATTTTCTGGTATTTGAATCCATAAGCTTTTTAGAAGTGTAATTTGTAATTCTTCTTGCCATTCTAAATAATTACCAATTTTTATGCCTGATTATATGTTTTGAAGAGGTATTTAAGTTCCAGGACCTACAAATCCTGATCTAAATCTGAAAATAGTAGTAAACAAAACAGACTTTTTAAAAAAGCCACTTACATGGAGTATAAATTCTACTTCAGAAAATAGCAAATAAGTAAAGCATATAAGTGAAATGAATAGTATGTGAGATGACCGTAACTGGAAAAAAATAGGTGGGTATAGATACAATTTTAAATAGAATATGCTCAGTAAAGAGGACATTTGAGCAAAGGCTGAAAAAGGTAAGGGAGAGGGCCCTGTTGGTATCTGGGGAAGAGGAAACCACAGGTCGAAATTCACCAAACCTGAATGTTACTCTCTGGGTAACACCAAGGAGACCAGAATGGCAGGAGCCCTGGGAGGAGAAAAAGTCAGCAAGAGGAGGAGACAGATGTAGACGGAGACCTTATAGAGTTAGTTGTGAAACATTTTTGAATGTTATAGACTTTAACAAAGTGAGACAATTAGAGGATTTTGAAAAGAGAAATAAGACGAGCTGACATTACTTAAAAGAATTACACTTTCTCCCAAGTGGTATAGAACCAGGGGCTTTATTAGGATGCAATTGATTCATTCAAGAGATGTTGGAGTTTGCCAGGATCATAAGAAATAGTTGGTTTCTTGTGAAGTCAATTAGAACAAATTTGATGAGCTATGTAATATGAGAAGAAAAGGAGTAAGGGTGACACCCTGGACATTGGTGCAAACAATGGGAAGGGTGGAGTTGCTATTTACTAAGATATTAAAGACTGCAGGAAAAGCAAGCCCCAAAGAGATATCAAAGTCATTCATTTCAAGATCTAGTTTGTCTAAAGTTGGTACATGAAAGAGTAGGAAATACTTTGGAACTAAGAGGTATAGGCAAGAACTTTCTCAGTGGAACCCCAGCAGCTGAGCAACTAAGAGATAGCACAGATAAATGGGACTTCATAAAACTAAAAAGCTTCTGCTCAACAAAAGAAATGGTCTCTAAACTGAAGAGACCATCCACAGAGTGGGAGAAAATATTTGCCAGCTACACATCAGACAGAGGACTGATAAGCAGAATATATAGGGAACTCAAAAAACTAAATTCTCCCAAAATTAATGAACCAATAAAGATATGGGCAAGTGAATTAAACAGAATTTTCTCAAAAGAAGAAATTCAAATGGCCAAAAAACACATGAAAAAATGCTTACCATCCCTAGCAATAAAGGAAATGCAAATTAAAATCACACTAAGATTCCACCTCACCCCTGTTAGAATAGCCATCATTAGCAATGCCACTAACAACAGGTGTTGGTGAGGATGCGGGGGGCGGAAAAAAGGAACCCTCTTACACTGCTGGTGGGAATGTAAACTAGTATAATGACTCTGGAAAAAAATTTGGAGGCTACTTAAAAATCTAAACATTGATCTACCATATGATCCAGCAATACCACTCTTGGGGATATACACAAATGAATGTGACACAGGTTACTCTAGAGGCACCTGCACACCCATGTTTATTGCAGCACTATTCACAATAGCCAAGTTATGGAAACAGCCAAGATGCCCACTACTGACGAATGGATCAAGAAAATGTGGTATCTATACACAATGGAATTTTATGCAGCCATGAAGAAGAATGAAATGTTATCATTCACAGGTAAATGGATGGAACTGGAGAATATAATTCTGAGTGAGGTTAGTCTGGCCCAAAAGACCAAAAATCATATGTTCTCCCTCATATGCAGACATTAGATCAAGGGCAAACATAATAAGGGGATTGGACTTTGATCACATAATAAACCAAGAACACACAAGGGAGATATGAGGATAGGTAAGACACCAAAAAAACTAGATAGCATTTGTTGCCCTCAATGCAGAAAAACTAATGCAGATACTTTAAAGTGACTGAGGCCAATAGGAGAAGGGGATCAGGAACTAGAGAAAAGGTTAGTTCGAGAAGAATTAACTTAGAAGGTAACACACATGTACAGGAAAGCAATGCAAGTCAACTCCCTGTATAGCTATCCTTATCTCAACTAGCAAAAACCCTTGGTTCTTCCTGTTACTGCTTATACTCTCTCTTCAACAAAATTAGAGATAAGGGCAAAATAGTTTCTGCCTGGTAGAAAGGAGGTTGAGGAGGTAAGGAAGGGGCGGGGGGGGGAGTATGGGAGGGGGCAGAAGGGTAAGGGAGGGGGCGGAGGAAAGGGGGGAGAAATGACCCAAACATTGTATGCACATATGAATAACAATAAAAAAAAGATGTAATTTAGATAGTTCATGAAAAAAATCAGGTGGGCAGTTAACTTGGAATTCAGAAATGAGGTCCAGATTGGAGATAGAAGTAAGGCTGTAGAATATAAGGGCTGAAACTGGAAGAGATCACCAAGGGAGTAAATGTCAAGAGATAAAATAATCCAAGGGTGGAGCATGGTGCACACAAAGGCTAAAATGTCAGAGAGACAATAAGCAATCCACAAAGACTGAGAAGGAACTACAGGTGACATGGGAGGAAAACCCCAGGACAATATCTCATCCTGGAAACCTAGTAAAGAAAATGTTTTTAAAAGGAACTTTGTCAAATGATGCTGACAATCAACTGGAATTAGATGTGACTACTTGAACCTTAGACTTGGCAAAATGGAAGCCAGTGGTGGTCTTCACAACAGCAGTTTTCATGGAGTTAACAAGAAAAGACCTGACACAGTTGATTTCAAAGAATAGGAAGAATAGAAAATGGAGTCTTGCTACAAAGACAAGCAGAGAAATAGGGCTCTAAGTGGATAGAAAAGTGGAATAAGGAGGATTTTTTCACATAAATGACATATCAAAATGTTTGTATATTGATTGGAATGGTCCAGTTGAGACAGAGAAAAATATACATGAAAGAAACAGAAGAAAGAAAATTTTTATTGGACAAAAATTTAATCATGACTACATATCTGGCATTTATTCATTGAACACTTATGATTAAGGAAAAGTACTATGCACTTTGATTGCTATGTATTCATTTATTTCTCATTCTAGGAGACAGACATTATTATTTCCCATTTTGCAAGGAAGAGTTTAGGCCATGTTTGTGAGGTTACACAAGAACAGGCGGCAGAGTATAAATTTTACTTCTGTTCTATCTGATTCAAACATGGTGTGACATCCTCATCTTTGAAGTTCCTGAAACAGCACAACAGGCACATAGTAAATATTTAATAGCTATTCTGTGAACATGTTGTATGTCAATAAATAAGTGGTGATTACAGGTGGTTCTTGACTTACAATGGGGTTAAGTCTCCCATTTTCAGTTGAAACTATTGTCATTCAAACATTTATTTAATACACCTAACCTACCAAACATCCTAGCTTAACAGTGCAGCAGATTGCACAGGATCAGTTGTTCACCCTTAAAAGTACCATACCAGGGGAAAAATCAAAATTCTAAAGTTGAAGTACAGTGTTGATTGCATCTCACTTTTGTAACACTGTAAAGAAGGAAAATACTAACTTGAACCATTATAAGTTGGGCACCATCTGTACATATATGCACACATGCATTTATACATACATACATACATACATACGCATACAAACATAAATGCAGGATCATAGTGGTCTTTGAGGGATAAGTGAGAAGTAGGAAAAATTAGGAGCTATTTTACTGTCCTATGAAATGTGCTAACAGGAGGAAGTTATCCAGGTACCCATTCCCCAGTGTGCCAATCTTCAACCATTTAAAACAAAAAGCTTGTAACAGGCTTTCAACTACCAATTCTACTTCTGAAAATCTCAATCAAACAGAAGTGGTCAGGGTGGGGATTCCTTGCTTGGGTATATAATTGCTTCTGCTTTGAATCCATAGGATAAGCAGTGATTGGTTGACACAGTCCTTATGCTATAAACAGAATATAGTGTTAACAAATACTCAGCAACAAGAAAAATCATCTTCTGCTTTAATGGGAATCTTATTCCCTCTATAACTCAATGCAACGGATTTCCTCGTGGTGAGTGCAAGCCAATAAGCATAGCCGGGAGATAAAAGAATAAAGAAAAGGCTTATTCCACAACTACTAAAAGAGTATTGTGAAAATTTCTCAAAGCAGTGTCTCCCCATACAAAGAAAGCAAAGGTCTTTGTGGGGGAACTTACACATATTCATCTTGGAAGACTCACCATCACATGCCAAAGTGGACACATTCCCAAGCATGATCAGTTGGAGATCATGCTTCCTCATACATCATATGTTCAGAAAAAGGCAGGGAGAAATGTCTCCTGTGTGGGAGAATTTACTGTTATCAAGAGCAAAGCTTACTCTAGCTCATCTAAAAGAGTGATTCCATGATTTGGGCTGGTTTTTTATAGTTTTTCTCTGTAAAGCCTTATTCAAAACAATAAAATAACTTGGAGGGAGTATTAGCAGCCCCTGTAAGCATAAGTGATTGTCCCTAAAAATACCCACCTGGCAGCTAATATTCTCCCCCAAAACACACACATATACACACACACATTTTTCCAGATGGCATAATTTCTGCATCCACAGGCATTACATTTAAACAAATAAACAATGATATTTTATAATTGTGTATCTTTCCTCGCAGAATACAAGATAGATTTGAATCTTGGTGAAATCCTGACCTTCACTTAGCTATTCATTACGATATGCAAACACAGAGAACACTTGTAAACCAAGAGAAACATGCATTACTCGTACCAATCCAATATTCAATTCACTAACCCTTCATGAAGAAACCTAATATACTTCCTCCCTTTTGGCCACAAAAGATCATTATTTTTAGGGTAATAATAATCTTTTCTGGTAATCCACTAACATTTTAGTGCTGTGAAAAGATGACCACACCAGTTTATATACATTTTTAGGTAATATATTTAGCTCTGAGTTCAACAAATTACACAGGCTTGGAGAGTCATTCCATTTTCTTTCCTCATTAAAATTTAGCTTCATTTACACCATCTCTAATATTAGCAATCACATTTTCAGTAGAATTTTGAACAGCATGATTTCAATTTCAGTGTACAAACAAGTGATACAATCATTCTTGGCTGCATTATAATCTTCTTAGTCTTAATTATTCTTCCTTAGAATACTGTGCCTTCCTAGTTTATGGACTTTAAAATAAATTCCTATTTTCTATTCTAAAGCAGTTCCTTTCAGTTGAGAAAGATAAGGGCATACATGTATATGTCATTCTTTTGAAACTGTACTCTATCATTTCAGTGGTCATTGTATCTAACCCATTAGGTATTGGAATATGATATTGTGCAATCATAAAAGAAACAGAATTTTAGAGAGCCACAGAGCTGAACATAAATTAGCAAGTAGGATGAATTTAGACTCAAACAGTAGAAACTGTAGGAACTCTGAAATAGGGCTCTCATTTTTGTTAAGTTTGGGATGGCATAGGAATATTCAGTTAAAAGACAAATATGTAAAAGAGAAATGAATTGTCATGATTCTTAATGTCCAAACACTTTGGGTTAATACATAATTATTCTTATTTTATAGTAACATCTGCCAACTAAGGATGGCTAATAGGTTTAAAATGTCATACCAGCTCTCATCACTTGGTAGGGCCTGATTGAGAGTTGGTGAGGGAGGTTCTGCAGCCACACTCTGGTACAGCAAGGCAGCACTCCATGCTCAGTAGTAATGTCTACCAGGCCTACATGCCAGATCTCCTAGGACTAGATGGCATGACTAGAGCTCACATCCCTGCTCTGTCAGTAAACAGCTCCTAGTCACTCTGCATCTCATTATTCTTATTTCTCAACAGCACCTATTTTCTGTAGTTATTGTAAACACTAAATGAGTGAATATTTGTTTTGTTTTTATGCCAAATTCTTAACAAATGTTGGTTGAGTATGAATTTATCTCTGCAGGTAAAAAGGGACAGTATGATTTGACTGAAATAGGTACAAAAAGCATTACAGGTAATTATGAAACTAATACAAAAAAGTGTTTTTTCTTTTGTGATGCTAAGAATTAAACCTAAGGCCTGGCACATGCTAGGCAAACAAGTGCTCTACCACTAAGCTACATCCCCACCCCAGAAAGAAAGATCTTCAAAGGCACTATAAGAAGAAATTTCAAGTCTTCTCTGAAAGTATTTAAACATCTCCAGGCTTTTATTTGTTCCACTGAAGGAGTAGGAAAGGGAAAGTGGGGCACAGTAGAGTCAGGGAAGCAAAAAACTACAAAAAAATAGGAAGGGGCAGTTGACTCATGAGACAAACACCTGATTTTACTAACCAGCACTTATCAAAGTTAGGCTGCTGCCTTCCCATAAAGACTGGGAGACACATGTGCTGTCTCTAGGATTGACTAGGACAAACAGAAAACCCTTTTTGCAGTCTTGGGTTTTCTAAGGTAGGCACTTTAAGAAGACTAGAATCATCCTAGGGATGTGGCTCTGAGTCATTAAAAACCGTGTGATGGTTTGTTTAAGTCTTTATAAGCCAAGGTTGAGGTTTAGTCAAGAACAGACTCAAAGGAGCCTCCCTAGAGATCGGTCAAGAGAGACTCTATCAAAATACACACAAATAAATACATATGTACTACTAACACATACCATAAACATCACTTACAGTATATATACTATACCTTACATCTCAGGTACACACACAATTATCCATGTTATACATATGAGGAAGCTGAGAATTAGTGATCCAATAACTTACCTAACATATCAGTTACTAAGTTGTGAAACCTGCCAGGTATGGTGTTTAACTCCTGTAATCCCAGCTGCTTGGGAGGCAGAGATTGGGAGAATTGTGCTTCAAGGGCAGCACAGGCAATAAGTTAGTGAGACCCCCATCTTAACACACAAGCTGGTCATGATGGTTCATTTCTACAGTGCCATAGGAGGAGGCATAAGTAGGAGGATGAAGGTCCAGGCCAGTACAAGCAAAACTGTGAATCCCTTTTGGAAAAATACTTGAGGTATGACTCAAGTGTTAGAGCACCTGCCTCACAAGTGTGTTCAAAACCAGTGGTTTGAATTCAAAACCAGTGTTGCCAAAAAAAAGTTCCAGCATTTGAACCCATGTCTATCAGTGTCCAGAGCCCAAATCTAAATTATTGTGTAACCACTTCTGCACTCATGCTGTGAATCCTCAGGCATAGGTGAAGGGTTGAAGAATGTTCCTTAAGAACTATGCATCCAGGACAGGCAAAACCTGAGGAAGGGCTCTGTGTTCACAGAGCATGGCTCACAGATTCTCCAGACATGCTCCTGCGTCTCTTAAGTTTCCAGACAACCAGATCACTCGGGCGTGGTTCTGATGAGCAGTCAGTACCACTTAGTGCTCCAGGCCACGTAATCACCTATAGACTCACTTTGGGTGTGTGAGTAAAGGCTATGTCTCACCTGTGGCTCAGCTGCATCCAAATAACTGCTGTTTGGAATGCCTCTTCCATTAACTTGACCCACAGCTGGTCCACTCATTTCTACCCTAGAAGACATGAGTTTTTCTCCTCAACACCAAAAGAGTCATTCTATGTTAGTGCAATGCACCATTTTTCTTAATCATTTTCTTTCCTCTTTTGTTTCTTTTTAGAGAATTTTTTCTTCCTGAATGTATACATTAGCATAGTTACTTAAAATTATATAATCAACCTTCTTCATGAATATTTGTCAGAAGTTTTAATTATGGTAGAGTTACTGGCTGAATCAATATGAAATTCTTAAAGGTTTTTTACCAGTGGGAGGAGCAAGAAGAAGGGAAAGGTGTAAAAGTCTGAATATGGTGCAAATACTGTGTGCACATGAATGGAAAATGGAAAAAAAGGTACATGTTGAAACTATTCCAGGAGTGGGGGGAGGGAAGGGATGAAGGAGAATGATGGAGGGGGTGAATTCAAGGGTGATATAGTTGATATATTGCAAGAACTTTTGTAAATACCACAATGTACCCCCACCCAGCACACAATAAAATATAATAAAAAATTTTTAAAGATAAAATTTTACTGCATCTATCATTTTTAACACCAGCCTCTTCTATTAAGAAACCACCTCAGTTCATAGGCACAGGTGAAAAAAAAATAAAAACTTAATACCAAATTTCTCTGTAGAAATGCTGGATTCATTGCTTTGCTATGAGCAGTGCCTATGACCTGTGGTTCCACTATGCCCACATCAGCATCAGTTATTCAATTTTAAATATATTCTTCCTAACTTTGTGAATAAAAGCAGTATATCTTTCTTCCATTTGCATTCATCTGAATAATCATATGAAGTCGAGCCTTTTTACATATTTATTTTCATATTTATATCTCTTATTTGTAAATTGTTCATGACACATCTAATTTTAAAAATAAGATTTATAATTTGTCTTAGTTATTCATGAGATCTTTATATTTAAGGTAATTAAAAATAAATACAATTTATAAATTATGTATTTAAGAAATAAAATACAGAGTAAATATGTTATAAAGTATAAGTATATAAACATAAACATTTCCTAAGTTGAAATATCATTAGTCAAAAGAAAATGCATGTCATCTACCTAATTTACCTAGCATCCTAGCTTAGGAACACAGTGCACTGCAGCTGACAGAGCTATGCCTTGTCATGGCTGTCCCTTTCCAGCATCAAGAAGATTTACTATGTGTCCGAGCCAGGGAAAAGTTCAAAATTCAAAATTTGGATTCCAGTTTCTATTGAATATGTATCACGTTTGTAGCATCATAAAGTCAAAAAATTGGGAATCGAACTATGTAAGTCAAGGACCAGGTCTACATGCTTGGTGAAGGAACTTCTAGTAGTAGAATAGGAATTTGAGTCAGGGAAGGGAAGGCAGTCAATTACAGAAGCCTGTAAAGATGGCCTCTCTGAGAGTTACTAGGACATAATCCTATGGGAAAAGTCTAGGAAGCTTGGTAGCTCAGGACAGAGGGATTTGGGGTATAGACTAGCTCCAGTTTTATATGTATATACACACATATATACATATATATTTGTACACAAAGTTCATATATGGCTATGGAACTCTAATCTCCAACATACTTGAATCATTGTCAATCTCTTCCTTTCCTGTAGCTTTATGAGAACTACAACATCCAACCTGACCAATGAAAAGAGGCATCTTTTTAATGTGGAGGTGATATTAAAAGGAAATGGCAAGGAACAGCATTCATAGTAAAGATGCGACTAAGGATTGAGGCATCCAGAAGCAGCTGAGGCGTAGTCCACTCTGGGAAGGGACATGATCACCCTTACTTTGGGAAAAGGGTGTATCCCTACTTTCTTTCCGGTGAGCAGAATGCTTTGTTTTGGATACAACTTCATACTTTAATCTATTGTTATGCTAGTTTATCCCATGAGTTCACAGACTTGTAACAGACATCTTTATATTTTGACACTGTGAATTGTCATGTCTTTATTCCATGTCTTCATTTCTTTATGAGTATTATTACTATGAATCTGAGATAGTGTGTAATAGGGAGGTAAAACAGACATAATTTTAAATGACTATCCCCCACGAACCTCTCATCTGTCTTCATTCTGATGTTCAAAATATCTGTTTGCCACTAAGTGTTTCTCCTCAATCATGATAAAAAATTTCAGTATTTAAAATCCACTTCACTCATTTGGAAATGGAGCTAGTTTTGTGGTCATTTTGAGGAAAAGGGATTAATTTTTAATACTGACTGAATTAGCAAGCTATTTTTATTTTGAGTGGTCAGTCTTCATTGAATATGAGCCACATTAGAATCTTTGTTGTGGTTTTAAATAAACAAACTAATAATTTAAGATTATATGACCCAATCTTTTTTTGTTTTTTTTTTTTGAAACAGTCTCATTATGTAGCCCAGGCTAACCTCCAACTCACAATCCCCCTAGTCTCAGTCTCGCAAGTGTTGGGATTACAGGAGGTGGCCACTACTCCGGCCTCCTTGACTCAATCTTGATTCTTAATTTCCAAATCTGCTTTGACATTACTGTAATGGCTTTATATTCTAGTTGCTGCTTTGGTTAATGTGATATTTTAAAAACATATTTCAAACAGAAATGATTTTCCAGTTCTCTGGCTTATTTTTTCCATTAAGTTTTGTATAGAATTATTGTCAGTTGGTTGGTTTTGCATACTTTTACATATTTCAGAAGTCATACCAATGTATTATAAAATAGATTACCAAAAGTATATAAGCTCAATATTTAAATACTTTGTAATTAGAGATATATTTTTGCATTCTTTTAAACTTTAATAAGATGGCATTAGTAATTGTTGCTATTTAATTCACCCCAATGTCCTTTCTTACCTAAATTAAAACCTTATTGGAAACATTTATTCAAAGTGTAAGTGTTTTCTCTAATAAACTACCAGTTCATTTCCCCACACAGCATGTTCTAATTTGTGCTTGTAGTGGTTTCTAGAAGCATATGGGGACCAACTGTGGTTATGTTTTGGGATCTTCTGTACAAAAACATGGTAATTGCTTTTGTTTTGCTGATTGCTCTCTAAGACAGTTTGAAACCTTTTTGACTTTTTCTTTATCCACAAGGTTCTTAATTGCAAATCCCCTTCTGTTTAGTCAGATGAATTTCACATGATGAGCTTATTGGGTAGGAATAGTTAATCTGTCCAGAAGTTCTATGATCTTTAAGAAAGATCAATCTCGTGCTCATAATTGACAAACTGTTTCCAGATATCAGACAACATCAGACTTGTTTTTTCCATAATGCCATAAACACAAGAGCACTAGAGACATAAAAAGTAAGAGAGCTTTTGCAACATAAAAGAGAAAGCAAGACTGGCATATCCTTTGCTAAGGTTTCTTTTGGCAGGGGAAGGCAGGGTTGTAGTGGCAAAAGTTACAATAATACAAGCATCTGCCTGATTGATTAAAGCAGTGGAGTATATTCATTGGTTCATAAATAATGCTCTATTACTTTTCTTCAAAGACAAGTAAACCTTGACAGGCTGACCTTTTCCAGGGCAGGAGTTGTTTTAGTCCCATAAATTATACTGTAAAGTGAGTGGAAATGCTACTAAGAAGTGTGTGACAAAATAAGATTAAAGATTACTACACACAAAAGATTGTTGTTTTATTAATGGATTCCTGTCAATGGGATGAAAAATCCTCAGTCTTCCACTGGATCCTGAGATCATGTCAAGCTGAAAATTAGGAGGGCATTTTCTAAGAGGTAGCTAAATGTGTCAAAATAACAATATTCTGTTTGTTTTTTCCTTTCTCCTGAATTATATTTGCTACTAAAACAAATTTAGTTATTGTCAAAGAAGCTTTTAACATCCACAGTCATTTGCTTGCAGAGCAAGCTCTGCAGTTGGCTGCTTCTGGAGTTATGGATGCAGGTGTCAGGAGATTACAGGGAAACACTTTGCAGAACAGAAGCTCAGCACACTGCTTTCATCAGTGTGTTGTGCATCACCAAGAGGAGAAAGCTCGTGGCAACTCTCAAACCATTAATTTATCTGACAAACATTCAATCTGACAGTCATCCGTGTCAGTTTGAAGAAAGGAAAAATTATCACATGGTGACAAACTGTGAGTAGTTCTAAATTCCTCTTGCAAGTGCACTTGTTTCCAATTTCATTGATTAGTAAAAAGCAACTTGAAATTATAGAAACTAGAAATTACATTAAAATGTAATTAATGATTTAGGTCTGCTTAAATGAGAGTTTAAGAAATCATGAGAATTCAAGGGGTTTGTGAGCATCAACATCCTGTACGAACACCATATATTACTCCTTTTAGTGGCTTTGTGACTACGGCTTTGTAATTGTAATTATTCCTACCCAATTTTTCATTAAAATGAAGAGGATATGTTTAAAACATTTCTCCATAGGCTTTTTGGAAATTGGATTACAATCTTAAATGAGTAAATAAACACACAGGCCAATCAAAGTGTGGAAATCACAGTTGCAAAATGGAATGAAAAAGAAGGAAAACTTTACAATGTACCAAAAATATATTTTCAATATAATTTCAGTACTAAAATCCATTCAAGACTTATAGCCCTTTATTATGTGGTGCTAAAGGACATACAATGTAGTGAAACAGAATTAGAAACACAAATCATCCTATGGAATTTAATTAAAGTTTTCAAAACTTTCCTTAGAATTTGATCTAGCATTGCTCACTTAAATAATAACACTCCTTGTTACAGCATATGCTCTGCCTGGCACATTGCTATAAATCACTCCTTGTCACAAAGAAGAATAGATACACTGTCTGTGTACTGCTTTGCCATTCTTTATAACAAGAAACAGGGTATCAGTGTTACCTTCATTATAGCAAGAACAGAAGTGTATTCCTTAATCCACACACACCATTTTAAAGATAGGTGTCAGGAAGCCAAATAACAAAACAATGAGATTCATGTTGCAGTGAGCATACTTCTAATTCCCAGAGGAACATAAAATTCTGGTTAGTACATATGGAATGACAGGATGAGTTGGGTAGATATTTTTCAAGTGTCGTCATTGTGTAGAACAGAAAGCTTTTCTTTTTAATTCTCGCACAGGGTTTATCTACTCTCTGCAGTGTGCATTCTGTTCACTTAGCTTGGGAACAATTTGAAGAGATCCAACTATTCAAACTTTACATTGGTCTTGGCATGAATCAAAGAATATACTAAATCATACTAGTTTATGAATACACCCTGATTTCTCTCCCATGATCTCTTTCCTGCCAGAATGTGGAGGAGTGATATATTGATCAATAATCCCATGAACATCTGCCAGGTACCTTCCCTGAGCCAGCTAGTGGACCTCAGGACCCTCACCATTCTTCAACCTGAAGTCATTTAGCTTCCATGTAGAGAAGTTAATTCCTCTTACAACTCTAAACTTCTTTGTAAGTAGAAAATTCCCTTGCTTCCAAATGATCAGCTTTTAAATTACAAAATTGGCAAGATTGGACTTAAATTTCTAATCTCACAAAGACAGAATTGTCTTTAAGAATAAAAACCATGTTTTTAATATGTTTCCATAAAGGTATTAACTCATGAGTGCATAAGTGTCCAACTCCTAGCTAATATCTGCAGCTATGCAGCTGACTTACCTTGGATTTTGTGGAACAACATTTTATTAGCAATGCGGGAGAATGAACTGTTTCAGATTTCTCTCTCTCCCCCTCCCCCGCTCTCCGTGCGTGTGTGTGTGTGTGTGTGTGTGTGTGTGTGTGTGTGTCTGTGTGTTGTTTTTGTCCATTTGTTGTTGTTTTGTTATTTTGTGTCAGGGTCTCACTATGTATTCCAGACTGGCATGGGTCTCTCTGTGTAACCAGGCTGTTCTCAAACTCACAATTCCTACCTGTTTTATGTAACAAGTTACTTACAAGTAATTTATATCTGCTTAAACATTTAAGTACATTTAAATGCTTATATACAGAACTACCTTAAATTTTGTTTTAGGGAAAAACTAATACATTACTAATATAAATATTGAATACATCTAAGCTAAATTCAGATTTAGAATAGCCCCTTAAACATAACATTTCCCACTATCCTGGGAATAATTAGGGAAGCAAAACAGTCAGATGTTTTCACATCTTGAAGAGTGAGTTTCTTCAAACAGAGCAGCTCAAGCCAGAGACACCATGTGTCATTGCCAAGTTAGTGCTACTGCACAAGTATACTAATAAGTATTAGCATACAGCATACTAATAAGTATGCTTTGGTTTGACATGCATCATACTTTTACTCTTTTACCAATCTATTGTTATCCACTAAACAAAACCAAGAGGTAGTCAGTAGCTAGCAAGATTACCACAACATAAGACTGGCAAAAACAAAGGAAGAAAATTCCAGCCTTATCCCCTAACACTCAAAAACAACATAAGAGAAGAAAGCATAAAAACTGTTTTAACAGAGATGTGGAAAGTCTTTCTAAGTAAGAAATGTACTTCAGTAGTTGTAGAAAATTATATTGGCAAATTTACCACATTGAAATTTAAACCTTAAATACTATTAAGAAGGTTAAAACAGAAGTTACAGACTGAAATATAACATTATAAAAAATGTTTTTTGTATGTTTTTTTTAAAATCTTCAAATTAGTTAAATTAGTAACCCAACAGCAACAACACAAAAATAACCCAAAGGCTATGAATGTACAAGTCACAAGATAATACAACAAGTGAATAACAGCTAGTGATCAAGTCACTGATAAGTAAGAGAACTAACAGAGGTATCCATACCCATCAATTTTGTAAGTATGTAGAAGAATATTAACTAATGTGGATTGGGTTTAACAAAGCCATTTGTCAAACTCAATTACAGTTGATAAGAGGGAATGCAATATTGGTTTTGGCCACTGGATGAATGATGAAAGTATTCACCAAAAAACTCAATAAACCTCATAGTCGATAGTCCAGGAAACTGAGCTCAGAGAAAAGCCAAATGATGATCCAACATCACACAAATACAAATATATGCTAGATCCTGGGCTTATACTTGGCTTTCTGACTCATGTTATCCCAGACTTCCAAGCTCCTTCTTTGAATTTAATAAGCACATTTAAATTTTTATTACTTTATTTTCACTAGCTGTTAAACATTTGGGCTTGCTTTTTTTACAAATATTACAATTTTACATGTTGCTAAAAATTTTCTGAAAATTCTATTAGCAACATTGTGATGTTAAATATTAGTTTCCTCCCCTAGAATTAGCGTTTAGATTAAATGCTTTTTCAATGGTTCCTTGCATGTCTAAATTTTTCTGAGTCTATTATTTTATGATTTTTTGAAGTGCTCACTGCATATGAGTGTGTATGTGTGTATGTGTGTGTGTGTGTGTGTGTGTCCCTTTGTTCTCTTTCTTGTTCAAGCTCAGTAGGTACCTTACCTCCATTTTCTGAGTTCAAAATTTAGAAATTCCACACTAAGAGTTCTTGGTATCTTTTATTATGTTTAGTGAAAATTTAGTTTATATTTTACATTTATAAAAATCTGAATCTTTATAATTCATTACTAAAATACATTTTTGGGAATCCATTTAATCACCATACAATGCTATCATTTCATTATATCATGTTAAATATCCTTGTGCACTTAAAAAGTATCCTTCTACTTTAAAGAATTACTAAACTTAGGATGATATGTTCATTGTTGCAATAATACCAAAATATTTTACAAAAGACTTTGACTTGGCATAAGATTATACTTACAAAACCTGATGCTAGGTGGATTCCAAGATGGCAGTGAGAGGGAGGAAGCAGAAAGCGAGCCTCCTATAGTGAAATCTTGGAGAGACACTGGAGACACACTTTGCAGCCAGCGCAGAGAATCTCTACGTCACATTAAACGGAGAAACCAGGAGGGCACCCGGGCCACCAGTCGCCCATGCTCAGACAGCTTGGGAAGACGCAGACCAGGTGAGCTTCGCGGTACCACGGTACTCCCACAGACAAGCCTGGGCCAGAGCAGCACAGATCCCTGGACAGACTGACCTCCACCTGGGGAAAACTGAGTAATAAGCAATAAGAACAATAAAGACACGCGGGAAAGAGGGTGGGGCGCCCTGAGGACCGAAGATTGGGGGAAGGGAATCCTTCCTGGAACTGTAAATAAACAAGCCGGGCGGGCCGGAGAGGCTCTGGTGGGGGCGGGGGCGCACCCAGCAACCAGGAGCAGGAAAGCTTGTGAGAGTGGCAGAGGGAGGAAAACTCCACAGGAGAGGAGGGAAGACACACTTCCCAGGTGAACTGTAAACAAACATGGCAGCTGGCAAGAGCAGCAGCACCACCCAGTAATCAGGAGCAGGAAAGCCTGTAAAAGTGGCAGTGGGAGGAAAACTCCACATGTGAGAGGGGAAGACGCACCTCTCACATGAACTATAAATAAACACGCAGGCCAGACAACGCGGGTGCAGTGTCACCTTTCCCATTGTGCATGGAAAGGGGAAAGCTTGTAGCAGAGGCTCCCACATAGAAGAACTCTGAACAAACAAAGCCTGCGGGGCCAGGTGAGTGCTAAGCTCACCCCAGAGATCTGCATAAATAACACCGCCAGCAACAGCAGGCTGACAGCAGCAGGCAGGCAAGCCACAGCCAAAGATACCATTCTCAGAACTGTCTCCAGACTCTTTTTTTGCTTTTTCTCCCTACCTTTGATGAGAGAACAACCGAATTACACCTGCATGCTGAAAAACTTACTGAAACTGTATTGCATTAGAACTTGGGACACTTGTTGGGTTTTTTTTTTTTGGTGTGTGTGTGTAGTTTTGTTCTACTTTATGCATCCCTTTGATGAGACAACTACAGAACAACATCTGAGGCACCATCTCCAGGACTGGAGACTGAGACAGACACTCAAATTATTAAGAATGAAACTTCACTGAATTTGAAATTGGAGGTTTTTTGGTTTTTGGGTTTTTTGTTTTTTTTAATTTCTATTTTTCATCTTATTTTAAATCACTTTTACATATAGATATTTCTTTCATTTACTTATTTTTTATTTTTATTCTTATCTTTTTTTTTATTTTTGCTTTTCAATCCTCTCTCTGTCTCTCTAATGGCTGTTCAGCTTGCTGTCAATTAGGACACTAACGCTCCCTGTTTATACCTTTGAAACCTTCTTGTCTGACCTTGTTCTGTTTTCTCCTTCTTGTCTATTTGTTTTCACCCTTTCTTTAACTTCTTGCTTTCTATCTCAAGCTAGAAAATACTTAAATGCACACAGTACAGGGACAGTAACAACATCAAAGACAATGACGGGAAAACAGAAAAAACAGGAAACCAGTTTCTCCACAGCAAAAAATTAGTACAGGAACCAGAGGGGAATGAAGAAAACAGAAACTCAGATCCAGACTCCAACAAAATGAAGATAAACTATGCCAAAGGACCCAAAGAAGCCCACAAGAATAATTTAAAAGAAGACATACTACAGGGACTCAATGAGAATTTTATAGAGATGATACTGGATAGGGTCAACCAAAATGTACAGGAGGCACTCAAGAAATTCCAAGACAACAAAAATAGAGAATTTGAAAAAGCAAAAGAAGAAATAAAGGAAACCATAGAAGCACTGTATAAACACCAAAGTAAAACAGAGAACACGATGAATAAATGGATAAATGAACTCAGGACAAAAATTGACAACATTAAAGAGGAAACCACCCAGGATATGGAAAACTTCAGAAAAAAGAATGAAACAGAACTGTAAAACAAAACAGAAGGCCAATCCAGCAGAATAGAACAAACAGAAGACAGAATCTCAGAACTTGAAGATGAAATGGTAATTAAAAAAAAAACCAAAGAACTATTAATTAAACAACTCAAGACCTGTGAAAAGAAAATGCAAGAACTCACCAACTCCATCAAAAGACCAAACTTGAGAATCATGGGCATCGAAGAAGGAGAAGAGGTGCAAGCGAAGGGAATGCATAATCTATTCAACAAAATAATAATGGAAAATTTCCCAAATCTAGAGAAAGATATTCCCATACAGATGCAAGAGGCCTCCAGGACACCAAACAGACCGGATCAAAATAGAACTATCCCACGACATATCATCATTAAAACAACAAGTTCAGAAACTAAGGAAAGAATATTGAAGGCTGTAAGAGAGAAAAAACAAGTAACATACAAAAGTAAACCAATCAAAATCACAGCAGACTTCTCAACGGACACATTAAAAGCAAGAAGAGCATGGGGTGAGATCTTCTGGGCACTGAATGAAAATAACTTCAACCCCAAATACTCTACCCAGCAAAACTATCATTCAACATAGATGGAGCAATAAAAGTCTTCCATGATAAGCAGAAACTAAAACAACATGTGACCACAAAGCCACCACTACAAAAGATTCTGCAAGGGATTCTGCACACAGAAAGTGAAACTCAACTTAGCCATGAAAAGACAGGCAGCACCAACCCTCCTTAAACTGTTCCACAAAATAGAAAGGGAAGGAAAACTGCCAAGCACATTTTATGAAGCCAGTATAACACTTATCCCAAAACCAGGCAAAGACACCTCCAAAAAGGAGAACTATAGGCCAATCTCCTTAATGAACATTGACACAAAAATCCTCAACAAAATAATGGCAAATGGAATTCAACAACACATCAAAAAGATTATTCACCACAACCAAGTAGGCTTCATCCCAGGGAAGCAGGGGTAGTTCAACATATGAAAATCAATAAATGTAATAAACCACACTAACAGAAGCAAAGACAAAAACCACTTGATCATCTCAATAGATGCAGAAAAAGCCTTTGATAAGATCCAACATCATTTCATGATAAAAGCTCTAAGAAAACTAGGAATAGTGTTAAAGTACCTCAACATTATAAAAGCTATATATGACAAACCTACAGCCAGCATTATACTTAACGGAGAAAAACTGAAACCATTCCCTCTAAAATCAGGAATCAGACAAGGATGCCCACTATCTCCACTCCTATTCAACATAGTACTGGAATTCCTAGCCAGAGCAATTAGGCAAGAAGAAGGAATAAAAGGAATACAAATAGGTAAAGAAACTGTCAAAATATCCCTATTTGCAGATGACATGATCATATACCTTAAAGACCCAAGAAACTCTACTCAGAAGCTCCTAGACACCATCAATAGCTATAGCAAGGTAGCAGGATATAAAATCAACATAGAAAAATCATTAGCATTTCTATGCACTAACAATGAGCAAACTGAAAAAGAATGTATGAGAATAATTCCACTTACAATAGCCTCAAAAAAATCAAATACCTAGGTGTAAACCTAACAAAAGATGTGAAAGACATCTACAAGGAAAGCTATACACTTCTGAAGAAAGAGATTGAGGAAGACTGTAGAAAGTGGAGACCTCTCCCATGCTCATGGATTGGTAGAATCAACATAGTAAAAATGTCGATACTCCCAAAAGTAATCTACATGTTTAATGCAATTCCCATCAAAATTCCAATGACATTCATTAAAGAGATTGAAAAATCTACCATTAAATTTATATGGAAACACAAGAGGCCACGAATAGCCAAGGCAATACTCAGTCAAAAGAACAATGCAGGAGGTATCACAATACCTGACTTCAAACTATATTACAAAGCAATAACAATAAAAACAGCATGGTACTGGCACAAAAACAGACATGAAGACCAGTGGAACAGAATAGAGGACCCAGATATAAAGCCACACAACTATAACCAACTTGTCTTTGACAAAGGAGCTAAAAATATACGATGGAGAAATAGCAGCCTCTTCAACAAAAACTACTGGGAAAACTGGTTAGCAGTCTGCAAAAAACTGAAACTAGATCCATGTATATCACCCTATACCAAGATTAACTCAAAATGGATCAAGGATCTTAATATCAGACCCCAAACTCTAAAGTTGATACAGGAAAGAGTAGGAAATACTCTGGAGTTAGTAGGTATAAGTAAGAACTTTATCAACGAAACCCCACCAGCACAGCAACTAAGAGATAGCATAGATAAATGGGACCTCATAAAGCTAAAAAGCTTCTGTTCATCAAAAGAAATGGTCTCTAAACTGAAGAGAACACCCACAGAGTAGAAGAAAATATTTGCCAACTATACATCAGACAAAGGACTGATAACCAGAATATATAGGGAACTTAAAAAACTAAATTCTCCCAAAACTAATGAACTAATAAAGAAATGGGCAAGTGAACTAAACAGAACTTTCTCAAAAGAAGAAATTCAAATGGCCAAAAAACACATGAAAAAATGCTCACCATCTCTAGCAATAAAGGAAATGCAAATTAAAACCACACTAAGATTCCACCTCACCCCTGTTAGAATAGCCATCATCAGCAACACCACCAACAACAGGTGTTGGCGAGGATGAGGGGAAAAAGGAACCCTCTTACACTGTTGGTGGGAATGTAAACTAGTACAACCACTCTGGAAAAAATTTGGAGGCTACTTAAAAAGCTAGGCATTGATCTACCATTTGATTCAGCAATACCACTCTTGGGGATATACCCAAAAGACTGTGACACAGGTTACTGCAGAGGCACCTGCACTCCCATGTTTATTGCGGCACTATTCACAATAGCCAAGTTATGGAAACAGCCAAGATGCCCCAGCACTGACGAATGGATTAAGAAAATGTGGTATCTATACACAATGGAATTTTATGCAGCCATGAAGAAGAACGAATTGTTATCATTCACTGGTAAATGGATGGAATTGGAGAACATCATTCTAAGTGAGTTTAGCCTGGCCCAAAAGACCAAAAATCATATGTTCTCCCTCATATGTGGACATTAGATCAAGGGCAAACACAACAAGGGGATTGGACTTTGAGCACATGATAAAAGTGAGAGCACACAAGGGAGGGGTGAGGATAGGTAAGACACCTAAAAAATTAGCTAGCATTTGTTGCCCTTAACTCAGAGAAACTAAAGCAGATACCTTAAAAGCAACTGAGGCCAATAGGAAAAGGGGACCAGGAACTAGAGAAAAGGTGAGATCAAAAAGAATTAACCTAGAAGGTAACATACATGCACAGGAAATTAATGTGAGTCAACTCCCTGTATAGCTGTCCTTATCTCACTAGCATAAACCCCTGTTCTTCCCATTATGGTTTATACTCTCTCTACAACAAAATTAGAAATAAGGGCAAAATAGTTTCTGCTGGGTATTGAGGGGGTGGGGGGCAGAGGGAGGGTGTGGAGTGGGTGGTAAGGGAGGGGGTGGGGGCAGGGGGAGAAATGACCCAAGCCTTGTATGCACATATGAACAATAAAAAAAAAAACTGATGCTAGCTGTTAAAACTTAGATCATTACACTAGGTGTGTCTTTGAAACTTTATATTTTTACTGGAATATAAATTGGATATTTTTAATACCTTTTAAATTTTGGCCATTTGGAGTTTATAATAAGAAAATTGAAGACTATTTGCTTGACCTGTTTGATAGGAACAGTAGTTATTCTCTTCCTGTGCAAGGGCCTCTTGACACTCATATTGCTGTAAGTTTAAGATGACTCTTTCCTTGTTGACATAGTCTGTGATTAATTATGCAATAAATATTAATATGTTCCTATGCTGTTCACCTCTTTCTGCCAACAAATACTAATTATTAATACAACAAAAAGATGGCAAGGTAAGTAGCCACTGTCCCTAAACAAACACATTACATTTTTTAAAGGGTAGAAGCAGCCTTGACAAGTTGAACCCATGTTGATTAAGCATAGTCTTTCTGAGTCACAAAAATTTAATTCAAGTTTTCTAAGGTTTGCAAATATCTAAAATTCTTTTAGGTCAAACATAGGTAACCATCTTGGGTCCCAACATGGTGGGTCATTCATGGGCATTTCTTCTATTAACTGACTGGTTACATAGCTGTACCTTACTTTCAAGTATAAATTTCATAGCTTCATATTATCAATTGTTGTAAATATTTGGCTGCCAAGCAAAGGTGAATGCAAAGTTACCTCATACTCTGCTGCCATGATAGCCTCTGTGCTGGATGGTCTTTCTCAGTGTTCAAACCTCTGCTTGGATTTCCTTTTTTCACTTTATGAATCTTATCTCCAAATACCCCTTTTTAATTTCTGGCCCTCTCTGACTTGCACTGCCTATTTCGTGCCCAGGCATAAAATGGAAACAAGAAAGATTGCTCTTTTCCTTTATTCAGTAGGTTTTATTATCTTGGTTCATAGCATTTAAGTTTATTGGATGATTTTGTCCCTAACTAGGCATGGTTATATAATATTTCTTATTGTAGATTGAATAATGGTCTACATGCAAATGTCAAAATCTGTGAATGTGTTAGTTTACACAGGAAAAGAGAATTTGTAGATATGATTAAGAATCATGTTAGAAAGTGTCCTGGAACACAAAGTGGGCCTCATGTAGTCACAGAGATCCTTAAAAGAGGGAGGCAAGAGGATGAGAGTCAGATAAGGAGATATGAAAATGGAAGCAGGGAGAAATTTGAAAATATTATGCTGTTGGAACCATGAGCCAAGATAGTTAAGAAGCCTCTAGAAGTTAAAAAAAAAAAAAGCATAGGAAATATTCTCCCCAGAGCTGTAAGATTAAAAAAAATCCACTAAAAAAAAGAAAAAGAAATTGGTTATAGTTTGTAACAACAGCAATAAGATACTAATACACTTTCTGAATACTTAGCTTTCCAGCCACTGAGTTTTGCTATGAGCTATGTTAAATATCAATTTTGTTTTTCATATTTTATATATGAGATTTCTCAGCTATTTCTAGATTAGATGATTATGAAAGGTGCATATATATAATTAATGGGTTTTATCCGTCACCAATAAATCCATAAAGCTATCCAGCAAGGAGTGCAAAGATGGCAATGACAATCTTTGAAAACTGTTGCAGACTTCAGTAAGAAAGGCTCTAGCAATACGTACCATGATTCAACCAAACAATGAGAAAACAGGTTTCTTTGTCACAAAAATGCTCTTATTATTTTGGGAAACACATTTTGCATTATTATAAGGTCATGGTTTGAGTAATGAGCAGATGTCAAATATATTCTGGAAGCTTCCACATCACATCTTTGGGAGAATGCTATGAAGTGAACAACAGCAAAAAGAAGCCTCTGAATATAAATCTTAGTGATACACAATAAAAAAGTAATCAATTTAATATACTATGCATAGTGTAATGACACATATGTAGAAATGTATTGAAGTATTTGTGGGATTAACTAATACATCCATAATGTTAAAAGGTTTCTATTTACTTATTTATTTTCTTGTTTTTTAGAAATTCTTATCTTCATGTGTCACTAAAACAAACCTCAAGTTGTTACTCCAGCTCCTGATAAAACATAACCAGAGACCCTCATCTCCAGGTCCTAATGTACCAGAAACACAGACAAATCATCTTTTAAAGCGTACAATAAAAGCCCACAGTGAATAAGTACATTTAGACTTAGTGTTTATTAAAGAAATACAATTTTTAAAAAATAAAAACTATTTTTCAAGTACCAACTTGTCTCCTAAAACAAGTCATGAAGGCCTTCATCACAGAGGCTACACTAGCTGGATATCCACTGTGGAAGTGGAAAGACCAAGTGGAGAGGTAGAGGAGACCATTACTGGCAAAAATATAGAACAAGTAATGGCGGAAAGGCATTGTTGAGCACCACATGTTTAAGTTTAGTATGAGAAAACTTAAATGTGAGCTGAGAATAAGAACTGAGGTGAGAGTGAATATCCACAGGAGGTAGGTATAAGCCATGGAACATAGATTTTATCCTGTTGCCCTAGAAAGGGGAAATTTTACAAGGACAATCAATAGCTGTATTTGAAATATACAGGCTCCAGATTGTCAATATGAAAATATATTTGAAGAAAAAAAAACAATTAAAATGAGGGTATTTGAAAGAAAACCACTGCAACAGTCGGAATGAGGAAAAAACAAATGTGTGTCCTAGGACCACCTCAGATTCATTCAGAGCATGAACAGAAGAGATGGAACCAAAACAATAGATAGGAGACAAAATATATGTGTTTGGTTATTGATTACTTGTGATGAATAGGGAAGAATTAGGGATGACTCCTAGAACTTCTAGCTGAGAAACTTGGAAGGAGTAGTCTATTCACATTAAGGAAAATCATATTTGAGGTAGAAGAATGTTATTTCTGCTTTGGGCTTGTTCAGAGTACAGTGATAGTGGGACAAAAATAATTACAGACATCCAAAGGGCTGTTGGGTATAGGAACCTCAAGCTCAAGTGAGAAATCTGATGAAGAATTAGTTTTAAGGGTCATCAGCATATGCACAGGTGTATTTGAAAGTGTGGGACTAAGTGATATCACCTACACAGAGCAAAATGAACCATTTTATTTTTATTTTAATGTTTTTGGTGGCACTGAGGTTTGAACTCAAGGCCTCATGCTTGCTAGCAAGCACTTTTACCACTTGAGCTACTACACCAGCAAACTGGACCATTTTAAAAAGTAAATTAAAAATAGCTACTATGGGAAATTAGAAACCAAGATGTTTAACAACTACTAAAAAGATTACTCCATTGGCAGGCTTTTTCTTTGCATCTAACCTATAAGTTTCTAACCTTAAAAAAAAAAAAAAAAGCCCTCTCCTTCAAGTGATGCTAAATTCGGGTGATTCAAAGTACTGATTAGTTCATTAGGTAGAAAAGTTACTTAAGCTATTCATCAGTTGTGGTGAGTTTTACATCTTTTATGTCTATTGATTTGACTACATTTAAATCAGACTGGGTATTCCCAGAATGTTGCCTGGTCATTAGGTCTTTTTTTCATTGATTTTATGTTTATTACTATAAAATCATTTTCCTATCTGGAATATCTCTAAATTCCACACATTTTCTGTCTTTGCACTTCTAAATGTAATCTCTACTGAAGTAATGGAAATATAAGGTTTTATTTATGTACAAAATATAATATTTTATATACTTTATTAATAAAATCAAATATTATTTTTATTTTTTTAGTTCATCCTTGTACAAATCTGCCTCCTAAACTTAGTAATTGACATTTTCTAAACTTAGTGATAAACATTTAGGGTGACAAATTCTGTTCGTTTAGTGGTTAAGAAGGTTTGCCTCAAGCAAAGGCCTTTGTCTTCAGCACAATCAATAGATGTATTTGTTCTAGAGGACAAGGAAACATTTACTCTAATTATCATTAAAGAGGCTATATTATGCTTGCATATTTCCTTATAATTAGACCTTTGATTATGTTGTCTACAATTGACAACTCTGTTTTATATTGGGAACAATTGGTTTAATTAAGGTAAAACCTAAAACAGATAGAATTTACACAACGTAGTGGATATTTCATCTGATTGCACTGTGGCAAAACATTCTTTTAAGAACAGAAAGTCATACCTTCAAGACAATAGAGATTTTCATTCATTTTTGTTGATGTTGTATCATGACCACATGGCCTCATTTCCAAGTTGCTTTAGCTAACTTTGTTATGCTAAATAGCTGGAGCAATTATAATGAAATAATCAGAAAACTGCCTGCATGCTTTGATTTCAGGCTTCCACAGGGAAAGTCTAAATATAGGAATTAGCAGTGGAAGTTGAAAATGTAGCTTCTATGAATCACTGCTTGAAGTTTCTAATGCCCTTAATTCTATGAAAAGGCATGTTTATATATCTGTACCCACATATGCATATATATGTATACACAGACATATATATGTATTATACATATATATGTAAAGAGGGTCAAAGTATACAAGTATAGTCCTATTTTTTCTGATTCTAATGAAGCCCTCCTTTAGAAAATTCCCAAATATAATTTTCTTTTTTTTAATTTTCAAAATTATTTCATTGACTAGAAGCCTTCACAAACACAATTTTAACTACCTTAAACAATCAGTCATTCTTTAAGCTCCAAAGGAAATAGCACACAGGTCTCTGAGAATTAATAGGACAAACTACCTCTTTTTGTACCTAAAATTAAGAACAAATTAAATGTATTCACTAGTTTCTAACATGAAACTATGAACTATGCATGAAACACTTTTAAGGGTAAGTTTCATGTTTACATATTTTCCATCAATAAAAAAATTGCAAATATTTACAAATATTTGTCATAAAAATGATGATTCAACATGAGGCTACAAAATAGGCCTTTCTTCTACAAGGAAATACAAGAACATGAAAATTCTACCACCAAGAGAAACAAACAGGAAGCAAGCAGCCATGGTCAACAAGTAAGGAATTACCATGATTACTAAGTGCTACTGTCAACAGCACTTGTGCAGACTGTGATCAGAAGATCTTGGTCCTTGTGTTCCAAATGGAAGAATCCAAGCAGAGCATGTAGATGGGGTGAGGTAGAATAGCTTAACTGAGGGAAGGGGATTCACCTATTCTGCCAGGTGAGGAAAGGGAAGAAGAAGAAAGGCCAGGGACTCTTGGTAGGTCATTTTTATACCACCTTGAACTTGGAGGTGGGGAGACATTAAATTATCACCTGGCTCCTCTCACCTGTGGGCTAGGGAGAAGAGCCTCAGCCAACAGGGGGAGTAGCACCATACTATCCCTAACTAGCCTGTCTCAAACTCCCCCTGAGAGTCAATAGTCCAAAAAATTCTTTTCTGGGGGTTGCTGATGGGGAGCGGTCCATCTTCAGTATCTGCTTCTAGCTGACAAAGGGCAGCAGACCCTACCTATAAAGTGAAATTGTCTGTCCTATTTCTTTCCCTTGGGATTGACCTGGACACAAGGTGTCTGAATTATTGTCCAGAATAGTTAAATTTTTTCATAGAGATCTGGAGATCTCATTCATTTGTAGAGTCTTGTTGCCTCATGATTTGGGTCTTATAGGCTTTTATTCTGGAAGAGGTAAATCTGATTTAAAAGGCATGACCTGAACATTTAACACTGATAGGAGAATCAGAAGGGTCCCTACCTGGTGTGGTAGGAAGGACAAAGTAATTTTGAAAAGTTACAGGGAGTCTTATGGTTACTTTACCTATGAGTGTTTATAACTGCAGCTATTTTTAATTCTTAGATGGCCCTCTATTCTGGACTATAGTTAAAGGCTGACTACATTAGGGGCCAGATGTTACCAGGGAGCAGGTATCAGTCCAATTAGAGAGCAAACATCAAGAATCAGTTCTATACAAAAAGAAGACTCACAGCGTCCCTAAGTAGAAGTTAGATACCATTGAAAGTTATATTTCATTGTTTAAACAGAAGGCCTCAGCCAAAGACATGGCTTTGCCTTTTGCCAGAAACCTTTTGCCCAGAAAGCTTAAATATTGGAGCACATGTGTAAGAGCCCCTTTAAAAAGAAAAAAATACCTCTGGGCTTTGGTTACATTTAGAGATCTGATGTAAGTGATATAACTGACTCCATCTGCATCTGGAGAAGTTCCCTCATTTGTACAGTCCTTTTGAACTGTTTCACATGGCCGAATGCCACTTTTTTCTTGGAGAACTTGGGGGACACTGATCACTTGGGGGTTGCGTCCTCTTAAACTGTTTCTCTGAACAGTCACCTCTGAAGATTTTGCTAATATAGCAATTCTGCACCCTCTGTGCAGGAGTGGCTTTTCCTGGAAAGTCCAGAAAGTCAGATTTTGCCCCATGGAAGAGGGAGACTGGAACAGATCAGAAGTCAGAAGCAACAAACAGATTTATTTAAAAAGTGGCATACAGGCTGGGCCTCATTAATCTAATTTCTTGTCCCATAGGGGAATGTACTAACACCTTTATATTGCTGTAAATGTTAGCAGGTAACAGTTACAAGCTTTTACAAAGAAAATACAAAATGACCCCAATACTTGAGAATGTCTGTCCTAGTTGATAGATAAGCACTTGTCAGAGTCATTTTTTGTGGGCTTGCCTGTGAATGTTCTTGAAAGATCAGAACTAAAATGACAAAACTTAAAGTAACCATGGTTAATTATAACTTAAACCTTGAATTTTGGTTAGGTAAAGTAACAAGTTGGTGGTTGTAAATACTGTCAATACAGTACTGACAATTAAAAACCCTAAAGTTTTCAATGGTTAAGGAAGGCAGTATTAGTAATTTTAAATAGACCCATTTTTCTGATGTTCAATTATATGAGATATATATATATATATATATATATAAAATGATGTTTAACTAGCCAATGTTAGATAAACCAATGTTTATCTGATGAACAGATGTCAGATAAACCAATGTTTGGCTTACAAACAGATGTCATGCCTAAATGACAGAAATTTTAGCACTTGTCATAAAGAGCAGAAATGTCAAAGACCTTATTGGAAGGTACCTTTGATAAAAGAACTATACCTGCTTACACTTTTAACTCTATAAATGATTTTATGACATTTAGATACATATATAAGACACTAAGACTATTAGAACCACTTAAAAGAATTTTTACTTAGGTAAAACTTTGTTTCTTTAGTGTTATTAGAAAAATACCTTAGGTTTTTTGCGTCTGACAAGAGTTTAATTTAAGCAGTATGTAAAGGACAGTAAATAATCTTCAATGGGCTATGAAGAGACCTAGTCATCTTATTTTTGGTTAGCAGGATCAAAGCATCTCCCAACACTTAAGGATACAGGCAAATGAATATGTTTGTTTGCCCTATGCTGGCTGGTAGAAAGAGGGAAAGGGGAGAGGGAGAATCCATTTATCCCTCCACCCCTGCACAAGGGCTCCTGAATGGAATTCCTTATGATAGCTGGTGGAGAGTTAGGCAGAAGAAAAGAGAAGTTGGATAGTTGTCCTTTCAGAGAGAGAAAAATGAGAACTTCTAGATCCTTCCCCTGTGTCTCTAAGAAGCCTCAACACAGGTCCCTTTGACCTATTTCCATCACGTCCATAGCGCAAGTGAGTGACAGGGTACCCTGACTTCCTATTCAACCATTCCTCTAAGGGCCAGTCTCTCATCCACCCCAGCATGAAGTTTTGTTTTAATTTGTTTTTTGTTGTTTGTTTTCCTTATGAGACACTGATCTTGAATGCTGACCCAATAATTAAAACATCAGAACTATTATAACCAGTAAAGAATTCAAAATGCACCAAGGTAAGCTTGGCTGATACAAACCCATCAGTCATAGTTAGTTTTCATATAAGGCCATGGGGTTGCAATCAGTTCCTAAACTGAGAAAAATGGGAGAACATGTATAACTTTTAAAAACTTAAGTAGACTCTTAAAAATGTAAGGTTTCATCATTACATCTGGAGGATAAATTTTGGTTTATACCAGTTAAGATTAATGTCTCAAATAATTAGATACAGTAACAGAGAAAAGGGGGTAAGCATAAAATTAGCAGACCCAATGACTGAGGGTCACGGCTTGGATGTTGTTAAGAGACTACATCCTAGACTGTTTTTTTTTCTTTTATTATTCATATGTGCATACAAGGCTTAGGTCATTTCTCCCCCTGCCACAACCCCCTCCCTTACCACCCACTCCACCTCCTCCCTCTGTCCCCCACCCCCTCAATACCCAGCAGAAACTATTTTGCCCCTACTTCTAATTTTCTTGTAGAGAGAGTATAAGCAATAATAGGAAGGAACAAGGGTTTTTGCTGGTTGAGATTAGGATAGCTATACAGGGCATTAACTCACATTGATTTCCTGTGCATGTGTGTTACCTTCTAGGTTAATTCTTTTTGATCTCACCTTTTCTCTAGTTCCTGGTCCCCTTTTCCTATTGGCCTCAGTTGCTTTTAAGGTATCTGCTTTAGTTTCTCTGCATTAAGGGCAACAAATGCTAGCTAATTTTTTAGGTGTCTTACCTATCCTCACCCCTCCCTTGTGTGCACTCACTTTTATCATGTGCTCAAAGTCCAATCCCCTTGTTGTGTTTGCCCTTGATCTAATGTCCACATATGAGGAAGAACATACGATTTTTGGTCTTTTGGGCCAGGCTAACCTCACTCAGAATGATGTTCTCCAATTCCATCCATTTACCAGCGAATGATAACATTTTGTTCTTCTCCATGGCTGTATAAAATTCCATTGTGTATAGATACCACATTTTCTTAATCCATTCCTCGGTGGTGGGGCATCTTGGCTGTTTCCATAACTTGGCTATTGTGAATAGTGCCGCAATAAACATGGGTGTGCAGGTGCCTCTGCAGTAACCTGTGTCACAGTCTTTTGGGTATATCCCCAAGAGTGGTATTGCTGGATCAAATGGTAGATCAATGCCTAGCTTTTTAAGTAGCCTCCAAATTTTTTCCAGAGTGGTTGTACTAGTTTACATTCCCACCAACAGAGTAAGAAGGTTCCTCTTTCCCCGCACCCTCGCCAACACCTGTTGTTGGTGGTGTTGCTGATGATGGCTATTCTAACAGGGGTGAGGTGGAATCTTAGTGTGGTTTTAATTTGCATTTTCTTTATTGCTAGAGATGGTGAGCATTTTTTCATGTGTTTTTTGGCCATTTGAATTTCTTCTTTTGAGAAAGTTCTGTTTAGTTCACTTGCCCATTTCTTTATTGGTTCATTAGTTTTGGGAGAATTTAGTTTTTTAAGTTCCCTATATATTCTGGTTATCAGTCCTTTGTATGAGGTGTAGCTGGCAAATATTTTCTCCCACTCTGTGGGTGGTCTCTTCAGTTTAGAGACCATTTCTTTTGATGAACAGAAGCTTTTTAGTTTTATGAAGTCCCGTTTATCTATGCTATCTCTGTGCTGCTGGGGTTCTGTTGAGAAAGTTCTTATCTATACCTACTAACTCCAGAGTATTTCCTGCTCTTTCCTATATCAACTTTAGAGTTTGTGGTCTGATATTAAGATCCTTGATCCATTTTGAGTTAATATTGGTATAGGGTGATATACATGGATCTAGTTTCAGTTTTTTGCAGACTGCTAACCAGTTTTCCCAGCAGTTTTTGTTGAAGAGGCTGCTATTTCTCCATCGTATATTTTTAGCTCCTTTGTCAAAGACAAGTTGGTTATAGTTGTGTGGCTTCATATCTGGGTCCTCTATTCTGTTCCACTGGTCTTCATGTCTGTTTTTGTGCCAGTACCATGCTGTTTTTATTGTTATTGCTTTGTAATATAGTTTGAAGTCAGGTATTGTGATACCTCCTGCATTGTTCTTTTGACTGAGTATTGCCTTGGCTATTCGTGGCCTCTTGTGTTTCCATATAAATTTAACAGTAGTTTTTTCAATGTCTTTAATGAATTTCATTGGAATTTTGATGGGAATTGCATTAAACATGTAGATTACTTTTGGGAGTATTGACATTTTTACTATGTTGATTCTACCAATCCTTGAGCATGGGAGATCTCTCCACTTTCTATAGTCTTCCTCAATCTCTTTCTTCAGAAGTGTATAGCTTTCCTTGTAGATGTCTTTCACATCTTTTGTTAGGTTTACACCTAGGTATTTGATTTTTTCTGAGGCTATTGTAAATGGAATTATTTTCATACATTCTTTTTCAGTTTGCTCATTGTTAGTGTATAGAAATGCTAATGATTTTTCTATGTTGATTTTATATCCTGCTACCTTGCTATAGCTATTGATGATGTCTAGAAGCTTCTGAGTAGAGTTTTTTGGGTCTATAAGGTATAGGATCATGTCATCTGCAAATAGGGATATTTTGACAGTTTCTTTACCTATTTGTATTCCTTTTATTCCTTCTTCTTGCCTAATTGCTCTGGCTAGGAATTCCAGTACTATGTTGAATGTGAATGGAGATAGTGGGCATCCTTGTCTGATTCCTGATTTTAGAGGGAATGGTTTCAGTTTTTCTCCGTTAAGTATAATGCTGACTGTAGGTTTGTCATATATAGCTTTTATAATGTTGAGGTACTTTCCTTCTATTCCTAGTTTTCTTAAAGCTTTTATCATGAAATGATGTTGGATCTTATCAAAGGCTTTTTCTGCATCTATTGAGATGATCAAGTGGTTTTTGTCTTTGCTTCTGTTAGTGTGGTTTATTACATTTATTGATTTTCATATGTTGAACTACCCCTGCTTCCCTGGGATGAAGCCTACTTGGTTGTGGTGAATAATCTTTTTGATGTGTTGTTGAATTCCATTTGCCATTATTTTGTTGAGGATTTTTGTGTCAATGTTCATTAAGGAGATTGGCCTATAGTTCTTCTTTTTGGAGGTGTCTTTGCCTGGTTTTGGGATAAGTGTAATACTGGCTTCATAAAATGTGTTTGGCAGTTTTCCTTCCCTTTCTATTTCATGGAACAGTTTAAGGAGGGTTGGTATCAGTTCTTCTTTAAAGGTCTGATAGAATTCAGCAGAGAATCCATCAGGTCCTGGACTTTTCTTTTTGGGGAGACTCTTGATTGCTGCTTCAATTTCATTTTGTGTTACAGGTCTATTCAGGTGATTAATTTCCTCTTGGTTCAGTTTTGGGTGGTCATATGTATCTAGAAATCTGTCCTTTTCTTTAAGATTTTCAAATTTATTTGAATATAGGTTCTCAAAGTAGTCTCTGATGATTTCCTGGACTTCCATGGTGTTTCTTTTGCATTCCTGATTCTACTAATTTGGGTTTTTTTTCTCCTCATTTTAGTCAGGTTTGCCAGGGGTCTATCGATCTTGTTTATTTTTTCAAAGAACCAACTTTTTGTTTCATTAATTCTTTGTATGGTTTTTTTGGTTTCTATTTCATTGATTTCAGCTCTTATTTTTATTATTTCTCTCCTTCTATTTGTTTTGGGATTTGCTTGTTCTTGTTTTTCTAGGAGTTTGAGGTGTATCATTAGGTCATTGATTTGGGATCTTTCAGTCTGTTTAATATATGCATTCATGGCTATAAACTTTCCTCTCAGGACTGCCTTAGTTGTGTCCCATAGGTTCCGGTAGGTTGTGTTTTCATTTTCATTGACTTCCAGGAACTTTTTAATTTCCTCTTTTATTTCATTGATGATCCATTCTTCATTAAGTAATAAGTTATTTAGTTTCCAGCTGTTTCCATGTTTTTTGTCTTTACTTTTGTTGTTGAGTTCTACTTTTACTGCATTGTGATCAGATAGTATGCATGGTATAATTTCTATTTTCTTATATTTACTGAGACTTGCTTTGTGCCCTAGGATATGATCTATTTTGGAGAAGGTTCCATGGGCTGCTGAGAAGAATGTATATTGTGTAGAGGTTGGATGAAATGTTCTGTAGACATCAATTAGTCCATTTGATCTATTGCATATTTTAGATCTTGGATTTCTTTATTGATTTTTTGTTTGGATGACCTATCTATTGATGATAATGGGATGTTAAAGTCTCCCACAACCACTGTGTTGGCGTTTATATATGCTTTTAGGTCTCTCAGGGTATGTTTGATGAAATTGGGTGCATTGACATTGGGTGCATACAGATTGATGATTATTATTTCCTTTTGGTCTATTTCCCTTTTTATTAGTATGGAATGTCCTTTTGTATCTCGTTTGATCAATGTAGGTTTGAAGTCTACTTTGTCAGAGATAAGTATTGCTACTCCTGCCTGTTTTCAGGGGCCATTGGCTAGGTAAATCTTCTTCCAGACTTTCATCCTAAGCCTATGCTTATTTCTGTCTGTGAGATGGGTCTCCTGTAAGCAACAAATTGTTGGATCTTCCTTTTTAATTCATTTCATCAAGTGGTGCCTTTTGATGGGTTAATTAAGTCCATTAACATTCAGCGTTAGTACTGATAGGTATGTGGTGATTCCTGTCATTTATTTGTCTTAGTTGTTTGAAGGTTTGATTGTGTGTATCTAAGTTGAGGTTACTCTCTACTGTCTTGCTTTTTCTTTTCCTGTGGTTTGGTGCTGCCTGTCTTTTCATGGCTAAGTTGGGTTTCACTTTCTGTGTGCAGAATCCCTTGAAGAATCTTTTGTAGAGGGGGCTTTGTGGTCACATGTTGTTTTAGTTTCTGCTTATCATGGAAGACTTTTATTGCTCCATCTATGTTGAATGATAGTTTTGCTGGGTAGAGTATCCTGGGGTTGAAGTTATTTTCATTCAGTGCCTGGAAGATCTCACCCCACGCTCTTCTTGCTTTTAATGTGTCTGTTGAGAAGCCTGCTGTGATTTTGATTGGTTTACTTTTGTATGTTACTTGTTTTTTCTCTCTTACAGCCTTCAATATTCTTTCCTTAGTTTCTGAACTTGTTGTTTTAATGATGATATGTTGTGGAGTAGTTCTATTTTGATCTGGTCTGTTTGGTGTCCTGGAGGCCTCTTGCATCTGTATGGGAATATCTTTCTCTAGATTCGGGAAATTTTCTGTTATTATTTTGTTGAATAGATTACGCATTCCCTTCGCTTGCACCTCTTCTCCTTCTTCGATGCCCATGATTCTCAAGTTTGGTCTTTTGATGGAGTCGGTGAGTTCTTGCATTTTCTTTTCACAGGTCTTGAGTTGTTTAATTAATAGTTCTTCGGTTTTTCCTTTAATTACCATTTCATCTTCAAGTTCTGAGATTCTGTCTTCTGTTTGTTCTATTCTGCTGGATTGGCCTTCCGTTTTGTTTTGCAGTTCTGTTTCATTCTTTTTTCTGAGGTTTTCCATATCCTGGGTGGTTTCCTCTTTAATGTTGTCTATATTTGTCCTGAGTTCGTTTATCCATTTATTCATTGTGTTCTCTGTTTCACTTTGGTGTTTATACAGTGCTTCTATGGTTTCCTTTATTTCTTCTTTTGCTTTTTCAAATTCTCTATTTTTGTTGTCTTGGAATTTCTTGAGTGCCTCCTGTACATTTTGGTTGACCCTATCCAGTATCATCTCTATAAAATTCTTATTGAGTACTTGTAGTATGTCTTCTTTTAAATTATTCTTGTGGGCTTCATTGGGTCCTTTGGCATAGTTTATCTTCATTTTGTTGGAGTCTGGATCTGAGTTTCTGTTTTCTTCATTCCCCTCTGGTTCCTGTACTAATTTTTTGCTGTGGGGAAACTGGTTTCCCTGTTTTTTCTGTCTTCCCGTCATTGTCTTTGGTGTTGTTACTGTCCCTGTACTGTGTGCAATTAAGTATTTTCTAGCTGTAATAATAACAATGGTAATATTTAGAATGTAAGGGTGAGCTGAGATGGAAAGCAGAAGTTAAAGAAAATGGGAAAACAAATACACAGACAAGAGGGAGAAAGCAGAACAAGGTTTCAGACAAGAAAGTTTCAAAGTATAAACTGGGAGCTTTAGTGTGCTAATCGATAGTAAGCTGAACAGACATTAGAGAGACAGAGAGAGGATTGAAAATCAAAAATTAAAAAAAGAAAGATAAGAATAAAAATAAAAAATAAGTAAATGAAAGATCTATATATAAAAATGAATGAAAACTAGAAAATTAAAAACAAAACAAAACAAAAAAAACACCTCCAAGTTCAAATGCAATGAAGTTTCAGTCTTAATAATTTGGGTGTCTGTCTCAGTCTCCAATCCTGGAGATGGTGCCTCAGATGTTGTTCTGTAGTTGTTCATCAAAGGGGACGCATAAAGTAGAACAAAACTACACACACACACACACACAAAAACCCTACCAAGTGTCCTAAGTTCAAATGCAGTACAGTTTCAGTAAGTTTTTCAGCTTGCAGGTGTAATTCAGTTGTTCTCTCATCAAAGGTAGGGAGAAAAAGAAAAAAAAGAGTCTGGAGACAGTTCTGAGAATGGTATCTGCAGCTGTGGCTTGCCTGCCCGCTGCTGTTAGCCTGCTGTTGCTGGAGGCGTTGTTTATGGAGACCTCTGGGATGAGCTTAGCCCTAACCTGGCCCCGCAGGCTTTGTTTGTTCAGAGTTCTCCTGTGCAGGAGCCTCTGCTACAGGCTTTCCCCTTTCCAAGCACTGGGAAAGGTGACACTGCACCCGCATTGTCAGGCCTGCGTGTTTATTTACTGTTCATGTGGGAGGTGGGTCTTCCCCCCTCTCCTGTGGAGTTTTCCTCCACCGCCACTTTCACAAGCTTTCCTCTCCTGATTACTGAGCGGTGCTGCTGCTCCTGCCAGCCGCCATGTTTGTTTACAGTTCACTGGGAAGTGGGTCTTCCCTCCTCTCCTGTGGAGTTTTCCTCCCTCCACCACTCTCACCAGATTTCCTGCTCCTGGTTGCTGGGCACGCACCCTTCCCCCACTCCCGCCAGAGCCTCATCGGGCCTGCACAGCTTGTTTATTTACAGTTTTTTTTACAGTCCTGGGAAGGATTCCCTTCCCCCAATCTTCGGCACTCAGTGCGCCCTACCCTCTTTCCTGTGTGTCTTTATTGCTCTTATTGCTTATTACTCAGTTTCTCTTTTTTTCCCAGGTGGAGGTCAGTCTGTCCAGGGGGCTATGCTGCTCTGGCCCAGGCTTGTCTGTGGGAATACTGCAGTATGAAGCTCACCTGGTCTGCGTTTTCCCATGCTGTCTGGGTGCCAGCGACTGGCGGCCCTGGGGCCCTCCTTGTTTCTCTGTTTAACGTGAAGTGGAGATTCTCTGTGCTGGCTGGAGGTGTGGAGGGGTCAAAGTTATGCTTCTTCTCAGTGATTATGCCTGCAAAATGTGTCTCCAGCATCTCTCCAAGATTTCACTATAGGAGGCTCGCTTTCTGCTTCCTCCCTCTCGCCACCATCTTGGAATCTGTCCATCCTAGACTGTTGATGTTAACTAAGAGAAAGACTTAGGACCCGTAGCAGGGTTGTTGTTCACCTGCATGTAGCCTCTGGATCCCAAAAATAACAGGCTTAGTCAGTGGCAGTTAGTGATACACATAATTTGGTATTTTAGAATTAATTACCTTTTTGTAGACTCTTAAAAACTTAAGGTTTCATCATTATAGCTGGACGATGAGTTTTGGTTGGGTTTTGGTAAAATTTTGTATTAACCCACAGCACCAAAAGATCTTGATAGTTATTTTGATAAAACAGAAACCCATTTTTAAATACACATTGGTACCTTCAATTTTGACCTTAGAAAACTCTTAGGCAAACTTTAAATTATAAACTTATAAGCTTTAAGATCTTAATTTGTATATTGAAGTAACCTTTGTAAAAACCCAAATTTAGATAACACTGTTTTAAATAAAGCTCTCAGTAACCTTATACCTTAAAAGACTTAGGAAGAAAATTAAATTAGACCATCTTTTAGTAATAGCGTTCTACTAAAACACATGGGTCAATAAACTGAATTATAATAGAGTTAAATGTAAATCACTGTCATGGTAGAATAAAACAGATTGAAATTATTGTTTGTAAAATTTTCTTTCATCCTAAAGCAGAGAATAATTAGGCCTGATTGGGATTAGAACTTCAGATAACCTTTGAGATAGTTGTGTACATTTCAACTTTTTTAAAAGCAGTTTGAGAACCATCCTAAAGACATCTGAACACACACACACACACACACACACACACACACAGATGTTTTGATCTAGGCATGCCAAAGAATATAAGCACACATAATGAACTCAAAAAGTAAAAATTAAGTGGCCACAATTGGTAGTAGACAAAAACATATATAGAAAACACACAATGACAAAGAAATTACATTAATTTAGAGTTTACTCTTACTAAACAAACCAATTTTTGTCAATGTCTTTAGTAGATTAGTCAGCTAGATTCCTTAGTAGTTCACAACAGGTCTTTAACATAAATACACTATTTTGAACCAATCTTTAACAGACCAATGCAGTAAAAACATATACAAGAACTATATTAACTTAGAGAATTTTAACCACAAGTTAGTTACAATTTTCCTAGAGGATGGCATTACCCACAAGTTTTCTATTCATAGGGAGTGTCAAGATGGCACTAAACATGTGAGGACTCCATCATAGTGGCAGCATTTCTTGTGTCCACATGGCCTCCAAAAGGTCTCTCAAATGGAACAGAAAGACAAGTTACATGCAACATACAGGCTCAGAATAGCAATCTGTTATAGAAGTAAAAGACATCTCCCCCTGAGAGACAGGTGTCCACGAGTTAGGCAGACTAATCAAGAGACCAAATTGAAGCAAGGTAAGGCGGGATTGAAAAGTTTTGTAGCCTCCTTGGGTATGACATCACTTGATAGTAGAATCTTTTCATTTGATTATAATGTCCTGTTTTTTTTCATTTTAAAGGCTTATTTTAATTTAGGATTACTATGGCTAGGGCAAATGGCAGTAATCCTTTAAGCTTTGTTATTGTCCAGTTTACTCCAGGTGTTTATAATTAGATCCTGGAATTTTCATAAAAGGACTTTGTTATTACCTAGAAAGCCAAGAATCCAAACCCTGAAGAACCTAGCCATTCACAGATCTACAGTTTGGAAATGACCTTAAACAAGTTTAGAATCTGACATATTACTTTAAGCTACAGAGAACAAAATTTTGTTCATTTTAAAACAAAAATAATTAATTGTTAAGAATAAGACCTCTAATTAAACTATTTAAAATGCCCACATTAAAAAAAACCTATTTTCTTTAACCTCTTGGCTGTAAGCCTAATTTTATAAGCAGAGAACAGTTAAAGTTAGAATGTTTTCAGAGGTTTTTATTGTATATTGTATTTTAGAATAATAATAATGATGGACAGTATTAATTTGCACTATATTTTAGTGTAAAAAGATGACACTGTGTTAATAATTTTTTCCTTTTAATTTTGCCTTTCAAGTAAAGGAATTTTAAATGTTATAATTTTTTTATTATGATAGATATACTTTATGATGACCAATGTCAATCCCTTAATTAAATGGCACTGTTTTTAAATTCAGAAAACATGCTTAAGAGAATTTTAATGCATTTACCATTTAAGGACAGCAACAATTAACATTCCAGCTACACAGATGTAAACTGTATGTTAATTCAAATTTTACCTTTGAATGGAATTTAGAGTATTTGGCTAAAATAGGCAGACAAGTTCTTGTTAGCCCTGGGACAAGGGAGTGTGACATTGGTGTGAGCATTCTGTGACTCCTGTAGGTTATGGGGCAAGGAGAGTTGAGATGGGATGTTTAGGGAAAATAGACATGGCAGGTAGATGGGCAGAGGAGTAGGTCAGAGGAGGAGACACAGAAGGTTGCAGATAAGAAGAAGGCGGTTTGGTTAGGCATGGGACCTTGGTCACCAGAGGTGTTGCCCTTCCCTCTGGATCTTCCCTGCCTTTCCCACTGGTGCTGGGCTCTCAGCCAACTTAGGCACTGGGAGTCTTTTACCTGGAGGCTGGCGAACAGAGGCTGCCAGCAGTGCAGCACCCTGAGCATGCACACGTGTGCATACAGGTGCTGCAGCCCCTTTTCTATGTTACTGCCATGGCTGCAACTACTGTGCACATACGTTGCCACCGCTGCTGCCTTATGGTAACTGTCACTGCACTTTACTGCCGCACATCAGTGCTCCATGGCTGGGTAGGTGGGGCTTTCAGCCCATCTGAGAAGCAGGGTGAGTCCTGTGTCACATGAAGGCCCAAGGGGAGGAACTGGAGGATCACACCCAGTGGCTGTGGCTGGAGGCCCTGCCAAATGATGCCAGACATGGGAGGGGCAGTTTCTGCACCAGCAGTGGCAGGCATTTTGGTGGTCCTACTCCAGAAGCCATCCACTCTGATCCTCTGGGCCAGAACTTTTGTCCTTCAGAGGCAGGACTTCTGGCCCTCTGGAGGCATGACCTCTGGAGGCAGGACTTCTGTCCACCTCGAGGAGTGAGCCAAGAAAAACGTGTAAGTGCATGCCAAACTGAACAAGTGTCTGCCCAGGTGTTTGTCTCCACCAGCTGTCTGACAGACCATGCGAGGGCATCATAAGCCGCACTTGTGGTCACCAGGAGTGACCAGCTGGAAAGCCAGGTGGCCCATGCTACACATGTATGCCAACCCCAAGGGGTATCTTGGGAAGCCATGTGTGCATGCCCATTTCCAGGTGCCAGCAGCAGCAGGGATTCTGCTCTCAGGATGGGGCAGCAAGGCTCCATTCCCTTTACTGCTATGGCATTGCCTGACAGGCCATAAGGCCTGTTATTTATGCTTCCTCTGGGGGGGGCAATTGTAAGGGTGTGCAAGCACCCCAACATGAAGGTAGCAGTTTATTTGCTCTTTGTCTGTGCAGCTCCCTCCCCTATTTTTTGAGAAGCTGTGCTTTCCCAGAGCAGGCTTTTTTACACCCAAGCTGTAAGTGGTGTTTGGTTTTGAAGCATCAGATGGTAATGCATGGGACCAACCAGAGAACAGAGAAAGATGGATTGAAATAAAGAGGATTAGCAAAGATAGCATACTGGATCTAACCTGTCAGTTTCTCCTGGCTGGCTCACCACAAATGTTAATGGTGTTGGTGCAGTCTAAGATCAGAAGATCTTAGTTTTTGTGCTCCAAATGGAAGAGTCCTAGCAGAGCACATGGATGGGGTGGTACAATAGCTTTATTGAGGGAAGGGGAGTCACCTGTTCTGCCAGGTGAGAAAAGGGAAGAAGAAGAAAGGCCAGGGTCTCTTGATAGGTCACTTTTATACCACCTTGAATTTGGAGGTGAGAGACATTATATCATCACCTGGCTCCCTCACCTGTGGGCTAGGGGGAGGAGTCCTTGAGCCAAGAGGGGGAGCAGTCCCAGACTATCCCTAACCCAGCCTGCCTCACTGCTATATGCTCATAAGGCATGTCTACCTGTTGCATATTCACTGATTCAATTAAAATTTAAGGAACACCTGTTTAAAAATCTACCCAGAATTGGAGACAGAAGTGTAAACTAATTATACAACAGCAGGTTATATGCAGTCACAGAAGTATGCTTAACATAATGAAAAAAAGACCAATTTCAACTGAAGACTTGGGCATGGCCTGTGAGAGAAGGTGATCATTGGTCAGAGCCTAGATGAATGAGTAGGGCTAAATCATGCAGCTTCTCCAAGTTCTAGTAAAAGGGTGAAGAGGCTTTTGAGTCTACACCCACACATCTAACTCTAGTCTTATTTCAGAAAAACTCAAGATACTTTTAAAAACTTAACTGTTTTTTTCCAGGAAGTTTTGATTCAACGAATCTAAGGTGGGATCTTGGTGAATCTAGGGTGTATTTTTTAACTCCCCAGTTTACTGATATGAAGTTCAGTAAAATAGTAATGTAGTGAATTGGGAGGAAATAAGAGTGTTATATAAAAATTTTGTGGACATGTGCCAGGTATGGTTTGTGAAGACCTTTTTTTCTAAGAGATAATCTAAAACAGATTTTCTCAACCATTAATGTACATGGGAGTCACTTCCTTATAAAAGCAAATTCTGATTCAGTAGGAAGAAAGGCCTGAGATTCTGCTTTTCTAACAAGTTCCCTTTTTATTATTATGCTGCTTGCCTGTGAATAAGCATACTTTGCTGCTCTAGCTTGATCAATTGACAAGTAAAAGGTCACATAAGATACAAAACTAAGAATGTAAAGTGTCGGAAGATAATAAGAGCTCTCTTCTGTTTTCAAGCTTAGTGAGTTAACGCTATTAGATGTTTAGAACTTACTGTATTCACTCATCTTGGAATATCTTAGATAGTCAAAAGGGAAATAGAGTCCCTTTTATTAACTGTACAAATTAAATGTCTATTAAATAGGCAACACAGTGCAAGTTAAGAGGTATAAATTCTAAAGTCAGACTAGCTGTTTTGCTAGATTTAAAAGTGTGGGCAAATATATGTTAACCTCTTGGCACTGTGTTGCCTTACTTGTAAAATGGAGCTAGTAAGAGTTCTTACTTATGTGTGTGTGAAAAGATTACTAGTTAACATATGGAAAGCACATAGAACAGAGCCTGGTATGACTCAAACAATAAAACAACATCTGCTACTTTCTTTATCATCTTTGTTTATGTGTTTTCACAGACATCAGTAAGAGGTCACACTGAAAACTGAAATTTTAGCTTGCTTTTCTCACAACCCTTCTGGCTTTCTGACACACGTGAGCCCCAATCTTGTTCCTTTTTCTTTCAACATGATGAACATCCCTTCTGTTTATTCCTCATCCATCTGTCTAGACTCACCATATTTTAAAATGTCATTCTTTACCAACTTTCATTTTCTTCTCTAATTTTTAGGTTACCTCTATAATCTGTGCAATGGTACCCCTCCCAACATTCAATCACAATCATTCTCTTTTTGTTGTTTTTTAAAATGTTTTTATTAGTATATATGTTAGTTATACAGGGGGTTTTGTTGTGACATTTCTGTATATGCATACAAGATACCCCAGTTCAGTTCATCCTCACCAGTATTCTCCCCATTCCCCTTCCCTCTTCTTAAAATGATTATCACAGGTTTCAATGTTTTCTATACAATGTTACATGTATAAAAAAATTGATCATATCACCCTACTTTACTCTCTTCATTTACCCCCCGCACTAGTACCTTCCCCTTATTATTACCTGTTTGACATTCCTGTACTTCATTAAGTGTCTGTTCATTGTTCAGTAGGATTTTGCCTTGGCATTTCACCTGTAAATAACAGTCAAACACCCTCTATTACTCTTCTTGACCCTTTTCCTCTATCCTATATTATTCAACAGTTTTCAGTGTGTTTCATCATGTCTTGTTCTGACACAAACGCAATGTACTTCAATATTATTTACTGTCTGTCATTCTCTTCTTCATTCTCTCCTCCCCGAGTTTCCTATAATAGCCTCCCTGTTGGAAACAGGTTTTGTAGATAGATGGATGAATGGATAAATAGATAGATAGATAGATAGATAGATAGATAGATAGATAGATAGATAAATACTTGTATTTGTATACAGGTCTATCTTCCACATATGAAAGAAGCTACATGACCTTTGTATTTCTAAACCTGGCTTAATTCACTCAACATCATATTCTACAATTTCATCTCAATTCTATTCTTTTACCTGATCAGCCACAGTCAACTGACTGTGGAATGCAGTAAAGAATCCATTTAAAAGAAGAAAAAAGGCATCAGATATTGGGAATTTAGAAGAAATAAGACTGATAAAATTGCCAATATGATGACTCTGTAGTACATCCATTTGATAAGGCTGTAAAAAGTCCTTTCTTTTGTAGTTTCATGTTAGAATTGGCCAAAACAGAAAATTTTCATGGAGTTTGGAATATGGATATGAGCCAATAGCACTGCCTTCTTCTGGCCCCTAAAAGTTGGAGATGGTTACAAAGAGGTACCAATGAATGTCCACTCTCCTTCACTCTGTATGGAGCTCTTTCTTCCACCTCTCAGCACACAAGTTAGACCCATCACCTGATGCCCAGCCCTCCATTGCTTCTTCTGTTGCTCTCCTACATGGTGCTCCTCCAGCAGAAATGCATGAGACTTCAGGCAGGCTCTTGAGGGCCTCTGTTACACTTCAACTTGCCTTTCAGACCTTCACTTTACTTCTTTACTAATTGTTTAGATCTTATTCCTAAAACAAATAGCTTATCTTATAATATATGCAATGTTTCTGCTTTGCTGATTGACACTGTCACCAGATTTTAAAATTTAGTCTTTATCTCATAGAAAACATTAAATACTAAAGATTCTCTCTGGGTATAGTGGCTTATGCCTGTAATCCTAGCTACTTGGCAGGCTGATATCAGGAGGATTGCAGTAGGAGGCCAGCCCCAGAAAATAGTCTGCAAGACCCCTATCATCAAATTAATCAGAACAAAATGGACAGATTTGGCTCAACAGTAGAGCACCTGTTTTGCAAGTGTGAAGACCTGATTACAATCCCCAGTCTCACCAAAAAAAAAAAAAGTTTCTCAAGCAAGGAATAATATGGTAAAAGTGATCTTCAGGAGGCTGACTTAACAGTGGTGTCCTGGATTATGAGAGCTAGCAACAGAAAGCAGGGATAGGACTAGATGGACTATCCTGGTAAGTCAAGTGTGAGAGTTGGAGCCCCAGAATGGAGACAAAAATAAAGAAATGATCACCATCTCTTTAAGGTATTGACTCTAGTATTCCTCTTTACAGTCTTCATGGTACAAACTGTCCTAGGCACACAGTACAAACATATGAAAAGCTTACAAAATTTGAGAATGAATTATGTTCATAAAAGATTAACTGTCCCTTTCATTCATTAACATAAATTAAAATAAGAGACTTCCTGGTTTCTGTTAAAATGTAGACTCTATTAAAACATGGAAGTGGCTAGGTTTACTTTCTATTACTGTACTTTCCGTGTCTGAAACAGTACCTGGCACATATTAGAGTATAAAGAACTATTTATTAAATGAATAAATCAATGGCTGATGTCAGTGGACATCACAAAGCCTTACTTAAATATATACAATGGAATGTTCATTGAGGTGTTCCTTTCAAAAAAAAGTTTCTAAACTCAGCATTTTCCAAACACATAATCTATCAATTAAATTTAGCATTTCAGAAAGCAGAATCCTATAGAAAATGGTCTGATGGAAAAATTTATGTTGTTTATCTTAAAAAATAGTTGTTTAATATATTTCTGTCACAGGATTCCTTATTGTTGTTGCTTTATTTTCTTGGGCAAGAAATGATCTTGAGAGGTTTTTTCCACCATTCGGAAAATCACTTTTTGGCTATAAATATTAATGGGTTTAGTAATAAATTACACACTTGAATGACATTTTATTATTTAAAACTAAAATATTAAAAACCTTATTTGAAATGCACAGAAAAATCATGTAATTTAAATCACCTTAGACTCTGAAATGGACTGAAAACTACTGCTTAGGGAAAAGTATAATTCTTAAAATACGTATTTTGGTAATGGGCCAACATATTCCACAAAGTCATCTAAAAGGAAACTGGTCAGGTCCTCTGGTCTAATATATTTTTTTTCAGATAAGCAAACTGTTTGCTTCCTCATACCATTCTTTAAAATTAATAACATAAGTACTGAAGTCAGAATTGGTGAGGACTAATTTTTTGACCATTAAAGTAGGATTTTCTTCTCTCTGAAAATGAGTTTACACACAATGTGATAACCCAAGAATGTAATCTTCTCAAACATAAATCCTACAGATTGGCCTATGAAATATATACTCAAGAGAATGCCTCTAAAGCATATTTCCTCCTTTTGGAAACTTGGAATTAATAATTAAATCCTTGATATCAATTTATTTCTCAACTGTATAATAGATGAATTTCTAAGATTAATTCTACCTTATCATTTTAGAGAACGAATTAATAATTTTTTTCAGGAATTAATCATTGCCCTTAACCTTTAATCAATATTTATCATGACCAGGGCATAAGATCCTGTCCTTGATGTCAATAATTTTGCCTTAAATTCCTCAGTTCTAATTATTTATTAAAATACTCACTGAATACGTGGTTTGTTTTAAGGAACTAGTAGTAAGTCTACTTTTGTGTAAGACAAAATCAATTTTTAATTTGGCTCTATGTCCTTCTCATTCAGTAATCAGAGCTTACTTTTATGCCATCTCCCCATAAGCACTTTCATTGACTTCCTATTGCACATCGAGTAAAACCTTGTTTTCTTAGATTGATTGTCAAGAACTCATGTAATCTTCCCAAGACTTCTTTTCCAGATGAATTGCCTGTTCTTCTTGCTCAGTCCCCTATATACTATCCACATCAGACCATCTACTGCAGGTGAAGAAATCTTAGTTCTATACTGCAGAAGTATCTGTACAGTATGAAGGGAACATCTGGAATATTCTACTTTTCCTGCATCATTCTCTCATTATTGAAAACTGTACCAAGTAGAGCCCCCAGTTTTCCAAAATGTGCTCATTTCTCCACTAACTTCATAGTGTGTACCCTTTTTGTAAGCATGTATTAGAGTTCCTTGTATATCCATTGGTTTGACCTAGCAGGCTGTGAGACTTGCCTTATTAGTATTTGTATTTATCATATAAATAGACAAATGGATCCATTTATAGTTATGAATCAAACTAAATTGAGCTGAAAATGGTGAACCAAGATAGTGGTTGGGATAGGAATGTGCCTTCAAACCAAGTTTTCCAATGCAGCCACAAATCAAATAACAAGTTGATTTGTTTCTCCCTACTAAGATCTATTAGTCACTGTGGGGAAGGCATAAAAAGGAAAACACCTTCAAGAATCTTCAAAATAATGCCTTAAATGATGTCACTGAAGGAAGAATAGAGAGCTAAATATGACAAGTTAGTTGGATGCAGTACCAATAATATTCAACACAACTATTCAAAGAGAGCAGTACATTTCTGAGGCCCAAATTCACACATGAGCAACAGAATAAAGATGAAACTCACATCTGTCAGGTCCCCAGGGTTTGCCTCTCAACCATATACACTTGCCCTCAGCCTCACAGCAAGTCTTATTATTCACACTTTAAAAACTGTCATTACTACTTTTATAATTAAGAAGGTCATATTAACCACAGAACACAAATACCGGAAAGTAGATATTAACTCATGGTTCCATTGCCCAGAGATAACAAGCAACATTTTTTAGCCTTTTTCTATGAGAAAAATAAACAACATACATATTTCCTAATATTACATCACTCTATATTACAAAATGATATAGTACTTTTTCAATTCATATGCTTCTTATATGATTTCACATGAGATAGTTTTATTGCTACATAATAGTTTCATTATCTATATGAAATAGCCATAATTCATTCTCTAAATCTTATATCATTTGACGTTTAAATCATTCTATCTTTTACTACCATAAATAAAATTTTGGTAAGTGTCCCTGTGCATACATACTTTTGTACATCTGACTATTCAACTTTGTTTGAGAAAGGGAGAAATGGAACAGGGAAGTTAAGTTGTATCTGATTTCACACTTGTGGGACATAATGGACTCTAGACTTCAATGCAAGCCATCTAATTCAGTATGTCTCACCTCAAGCACTGTTAACATTTTAGAACATCATTTCAGGGGGTATTCCTGTTCATGTTAAGCTATCATGCAGCCTCCATTGTCTCCATTCCAAGATGTCAGTAAAATTCCTTTCTACCCACTCAAGGCAATCAAAAATGTCTCCAAATATTGTCAAATGTCCCAAGTTGGTGGGATGGGAGTTGGATTACAACTTTCTTACCCTTTCCATACTGAAAGTCACTGATTTCATGTATTAGACTCAGACCCACTACGTGTCCATCCACTTTTATACTGACCTGATCTTGGAAGGATAAGGGAATATCAACATGCAAACATACCTTATTTCTAAAAATTGTTGGATATCCATAAAAGGATATAACAAGAATTTTGCATTATATGAGACTACAAAATTGCTCAACTTTAAGGAAATATAACAAGCATTTCCAAACACCAAAACAATATCCAAAAATTTATAGAAAACAAGTATAAGTTTTTGTGGCAAGAATGACAAAGTTGAATATATAAAAGACAGTCTTTTAATAGCCTGCAATATAAGCCACTTCACAGCAACCAGTTGAAAAATGAAGATAAAGCCTTGAATAGAGATAGATTGATATGTAAAGAAAAAGAAGGAGTAGAGGTTAATGAATTATTTCTAAATCAATATAATGTAATAAAATTCTCTCTTCTGTGAAAATGGGAAATTTGCATTTATGCCCAGTGAAATATAGATGAACAGTGATTGTGCTTATTACACCTGTCACAGTGAAAAAAATCAGGGCACATTATCTACTAGTTACATTTCTTCAAAACTGATTAACCTTAATACATTTTTCCCTTCACTGATCTTATGGAGTTTACTGAATATAGCGTGTCTTGATTAAAATTGCCCACATCTTAATTCAAGTCATCCCTTTCTCTAACTCATGTATCTTTGATCATTTCTTTAAATTAACTGTTTAACTAATGGGAATAAGATAATTTCTTTGTCATGATATACTTAAAAACTCAAATACGGAGTCCCTCACAATGAAATTTTCAAGAAGATGAAAAGAAAATATTAAAACAATAATACTTTTGCCATTTCTATCTATTTAGGGTAGAAATTCTTGGAAGATAAAATAGAAGTCTTTACAAATAAGTTCCTCTCTTCACAGAAAGAAATTTTTATGATGTTTGAAAGTGCTATGTGTTACAGTTTGCATGTATTCCATCCTGTGTCTTTAATTCAGGCAGTTTTGAAAGTTCTATGACTTGATACACAAGCCTTGAGTAAATATTTTGTTGCTCTTAGCTGGGTATGTTTTTTCTTATTTAGCAACTGTTCAAATTTCTCTAACAGGATGATTTGATTTTATCATTAAGAAAACACAAACACCTAATTTTCAATGTATTAGCCACAGTTTATGAAAAAAATTGACACTTCTTGTCTTTTACCTGGGTCAGATCTATTACTGTTGTGACCAAACTCACACAACTGAAATATTTGTGGATTCTTTCTCATTACAAATCTACATGGTATCATGAAAAGTAAAATTATGGAGCCAAAGGATGTATTTGATGTTCCAAGGAATCTTCCAATCAGATCAGTTCACTAGAATAGTGAGCTCCACACATGCTGTTTCTTTGAAAATGGAGAAATTTGATTATTAAATATGGATCATATAAGGCTGGAGGTGTGGCTCAACAGGTAGAGCACCTGCCTAGCAAGCATGAAGCCCTGAGTTCAAACCCTAGTATCACCAAAAAACCAAAAAGCAAAAATGTGGACCATATTTGTCTCAAATACAATTCTTTGAAAAATGCTTCATCAAAACTATTTAATAACAATTTAGCTGAATCTTAAGCTATAAAACCAATATTTGTACTTTTTTTTTGAAACAAGGCCTTCCTATGTAGCTCAGGCTGGCCTCAAACTCAAGATTCTCCTTCCTCAGCCTCCCATGGGATGAGATTACAAAAGTGTGCCACCATGCCCAGACTATGCTTTTAATTAATAATCTCTTGAGCCAGTGTTTTGTAATACTTTTACAAAATAAATTAATTTCCTATTTGTGTGCACATAAGGTATAGTATAAAAAGAAAGCCACCACCTTCTTGTCATTTTCACTTATAATGGTTGCTTATTATTTAACTAATATCCATTCTGACATCTTGAGCCACACACACACAATCATTATAACTTTCCATGAATGGTGCACACACACACACACACTATTACCAGGGTTAATCTACTCTGCTATGATTCTCTCAAAAGAAAGTAGAGGGTATGATACTCTCTTAAGAGAAATAAAAAATTGATATATTTAAACCAGACTGCAATAGTAAATATTCTGTTCGGATAAACAAATAATAACATGTCCTTATTAGGTCTGTCAAATGTAATATAACTTACTGAACATAGTATGCATAGATTTTTTTAGAAGAAAATTATTCCTGCCAATTTTCTTCAATACAAAGTAAAAAAATGCTCACTGGGCTAACACACACACACACACACACACACACACACACACACAAAGACACACAAAATTACACAATTAAGAGAGTTTTAAAATATGCCAAATATTCCCATTTTTATAGCTCACTGAAGTAGCCAAACCTGAATTCTTAAAATATCTTTAAAGTTCCTTTAATTAATTTCAGACATAGAGACTACGGGGGGGGGGTGTATTATAAAGTGATAAATGCTTATGTCTCTTATGAGAGAAATTCTACTAGGAATAAGTAAGAATAAGCACAAATCTAGTTGTTTTTAGAACCTGCTGAGATTCAGTTCCTCTGCAGCAAAGCCAAGAAAAGTGTGAGACAGAATAAATGTCCTATTTTCTTTTTGTGCCTGGAGATTACTTTAGTTGAATAGGTGACTTCATCATTTTCTTGCACTGTTTGCAATTCTAGGACAATTGCCAATGACACGTTTTTCTCAACTATTCCAAGGCATCAATTCAAAACTTGTTTACAAAAAAAATTGCCAGGAAAAATATTAAGTTGCAATATAGTTCCACTTTTTCTCTTTGGTCAGTGCTGCCCATCAAAAGGTGTTATGATTTTTTTCCTGTGGCAATTAACATGAAATTGCCAACATCCATCATTTGTAATGCAAGTAATATTCATGCTCATCAGGGAAATATATGAGAGACAAATACCCAGATTGCTTAAAGGTGGTCTCAAGGTCAATCTCAATGATCCTCCAGAAATATTTGCAGACATCTGAAATTGCTTATAATTTGTCAGTAATCTTTTTTAGAGCACTCTTCAGTAGACAAGTTGTATCTTTGTAATTTGAAGTGGTCAATGCAAGTTTTAACTCAAAAAATGGGCTTGGATTAGGTTATAAAAGAGAACACAATTGTCCAGAAGCAAGACCAGTGACAGGCATCTCCCTCAGCACTCTTTCAACAGAAAAGTTGACACACCTCTTGATTTAATACAAGGTAATCTAAAACTAAACTTTGTACTCATTTTTGTTTATAAAAGAAAAACATAGTGTGGAGTTTGAAAAATATTTGAAGTTTTTGATTTAAGAGTTATCAGTTGAACAGATCTGGGAAGGGTAAATAGCAGGGTCCCAGTAAATTAGATATCATCCAGTTTGTTTTAAAGATGACAGTGTATCTAGAAACCTTGACTAACAATGAGAATAAAACTTAAAAACCAGGACAAAATCATATCCTCCTAGGAGAAAGTAGTGAAAAACATTGATGACCTAAGAACACTGACACTGGATATAAAATTATGCTTTTCCTCCTCTGAAAGAAAGATGGAGACTATAGACTAATCCCAAAGGAAGTCACTTGAAAGGAAAGAGCAACTGTTAATGCTGTGATACAAGCTTAAAATAGAACCAGATTAAAAGAACCACTGGGTACTTTTCATGCTTATTTTTTCCATGAAGAAAGCTTGTCTCAGGTCTGGTAGTGCAGATCAGATGATTTCAGAAACCACATCCTCATTACTCAGAACCAGTTCCACCTTTCAGTATTTCAGTTATATTAGTTCTGTCCCCATTTTCTTCCCTTGAAACCGCTGCATGTGTTCTCAGTGGTCCAGTGACCACTACTGATGCTAATCAGTCCCCTCATTTTCATAACTAGAGTGATGTTTAACATGAAGTAGGTCAGGCAAAAGAAGGAAAATTATAGCTGAGTAGTGGGTCCATGTGTGCTAGAAATATTGAACACATGCACATACATTGACCTTTTTATTTTAAAATTTGCTATTTAGTTTGAAGTACTTGTCTGATTTCTCTGTTCTAATGTTTCAATGATCTGTTTTCATTGTAGATGAACACTTACCCATTTTTATATTCCTATACTAGTTCACAACCCTAGTAGTAAACACTTCTTGCACACACACCTGCCTGTTGTAGAAGCGATGCTATTGATTTAAGGTGGCAAGAGACTGCAATCCATTCAGACACCATTGTCAGGGTGGTGTCATTCCATGAAACAAGGACATTTCCCCACTCCCTTTCTTGATCACTTCAAATACAGAACACTTATTTCTTTTTCCCTTGTAACAAAGGCAGAGAGAGTCATAACCTTTCTGAAGCTTCTTCACCTGGGATGACACTTGTTAATTCAGTGTGCATAGGAGGCTCTCCTTTGTCTAATTTATTTTTACCAATGTATCTATTGTCATATAACAAAGCACCCCTTAAACCCAGTACCTCACAACACAATTGTCATTTTTAAATCTTTCAAAGTTTCTGTGAATCAAAAAACATGACAGGCAAGCTGAGACCTTTGTTGGAGCTATTGACTGAAGTGTCTGCATAAGGCTGTGACAGGGAAAAAGAGAAGGAGAAAGAGGAGGAGGAGAGGGCAGAGGAGGGCACTGGAGGAGAGGAGAAGGGAGGGAAGAAGAGGGGAAAGATGGCAACCTTTATTTTGTAGCCTCAGAAGGCACATAACATCCTTTCCACTATACTCCACTGGTCAGGGCGGTCACAAGTATAGGAGACCAATTTTTCAGTGGGAGAAGTATCAGCCATATTATAAGAAGATCATGTAGGATGTGATAGATATTTACAAGAGCATCTGTGGAAAATATGATCAGCCACCACCACAAATGAATTGATATTCTGTGTTGAGCCTCATTTGAGTTCTGGAGGCATGGTGAAATATTAGGTCCCTTCATAGTTGAGCTATTTTCAATAATTATTTCAGTTTTGTAAGTATAAGGATGTCTCCACATTCAAAAATGTCACAAGGATAATTGTTCATATTAATATAAGATCAAATTTTGCCTTCATAAGCCTAATAATGGTCAGTGTCTTACATTTCCATAGTAATTGATTATGATTGGTTATACCTATTTTGTATATCAGTATACTAAATTTCAGAAGAGTTCAGGAACTTCTCAGAGTCATACAAGTAGCACACAATGGAAACAAGACTCACGTTATAAAGAAAATTTACTTGTTCTGCATACTCTTTTCCACATTTTTCATTCTCTCTCACTAGATTTTAGTAGTGTGATCTAACCCAAAAATCAAGCCATTATTTATATAAAAATGCTAGTTCAAATACAACTACTATAATCTTGTACTTTATATTTCTTACCACAACCTCTATTGCCTACATATTAAAAAGGAAGAAAAGCAATTGTGATAACTAATGGTAGAAACTACCAAAGAAAAAAAGACCAGTAAGTACAGCAATGTCAGATTACTTAGTACCAAAGCTATTTTTCTCAGTCCTTCATTGGAATTGGTTTTGTAAGAGTCAAAGTAATGGATGTTTCATACCACTTGGTGTTCTATAGATACACTTCAAATGCATTAAGCAGATATTTTACTGATATATATATATTTAAAAATTTTAAAAGTGTATGTATTTTTTAAGTTTTAAGGCTGTTTACATAAACAAAATAAAGTCTTGGCAAAATAAATGAAAACTTATCTAATCTTTGTCTGGAGTTGCATTAGTTTTCTAGGACTGTTGTAACAAAGTACCACAGACTGGGTGGGCATAAATAATATGAATTTATTCCCTTATAGCCTGGAGCCTAGAAATCCAAAATTAAGGTATTAACAGAGTTGGCTTCTCTGTGTCATTTCTTACTGACCTGTAGGTAGCCATCTGGCCATCTTCTATGTTTGCATATGGTTTTCCCTGTGTGTCTCTTTCTCTGTACATAGTATTCTTTTTTTTTTATAAGAAAACTAGCCAAATTAGAGCTCACCTAAATGATCTCACCTTAACTAAATACATGTACAGTGTCCCAATTGCCAAAGAACACATTTTACACATTTTGAGGTACTAGATTAGGACTTCAACATGTGGATTTGGGTAGGGGGGCACAAATGAACCCATGAAAGGGTTGCATAAACTCTACTTCATAAAAGCCAGTGAGGTTGTATTCAACTGTGTACTGATCAGGATGATACAACATTTCACAACTCAGAGCAGAAGAGCTAGCAAACCAAAAGCTGGAACATTCCCATGATTCACTGATGTTCCTGAATGGGTTGAGAATTATAAGGACAAATGGCATTAGTATTTTCATAGTGTGGTAAAAACCAATGCAGAAGCATTTTTTCTATTACTTTTATCTCTTCTCCCACCACAATTTTTTTACTTCAGTAGTCCCTGTAATACACTTCATATCTGGGTCTATATTGATAAAACCAATGTATAGAAGGGCACTCAGAAAGTTATCCCTTAAAGGTCTTGCTGCCAAATGTGCAAGCAGAACCCAGAAATTTATGCATAAATAAAGACAAGCTTTCTGATACCTTGCCAAGTTAGTTCAGAATATATTTTGCAGGCAATGAGAAAAAGAAAAACACATTTTGACTCAAGACAAATCCCAACATTGTGGACTTCATAGCAATTCAGATATGACCTTTAAAATGTTAGAAAACAACTTTAAAATTAACCTAGATGTCATCATTTTATTGTTTAAGTCTCTTCTTACTAAAAATACAGGAAGGAAAATACTAATACTGCATTCCTTTAGTTTACACAAAGACTTTTAAATGGAGAAGTGGCTAACCATGGTAAATTTTAACAACACGAATCCCACTTTAAAATGTCTTACTTATGAGTATTTTTTGAAATATGAAAAATAAGATAAGATAATAAATTTCCAAATAAACTCATCACAATATTCAATAATTATCAAGAATTTGTCATAGTTATTCATCTACTGTACTCTTCCCCACACTCTCCTCTCTCTCATGCATGTTCATTACATTCTTTCAAGTTCCAGCCATCATTTCACTTCTATATACTTCTGATCATATCTTTAAAAAATTATAAGCATCTTCTTACAGTTCTTAAGTCTGTTATAAAACCTAATTAGGTGACAATAATTACTCTATAGCATCTAATACATATTTAAATTTCTCCAAGTGTGTTTACGCTTGTTTGAATCAGGATCTAAGTAAGGTTCTTATATCATAATCACTTATCACACTCATTAACACATTTTAAAATCTAAATTGAAAACTTTCATCAGTGAGCTCATGAGGTTTTCCTGAGGCTTTCTCCTTATTTTTCCTTCTCGATAATTTTGCCACCCAGAACTGCCTCAACTTTGTTCCTTTATTCATGCTCCCACATTGGGGCCTCCAAGAGAAAAGTCTATAAGGCCAGAAAAGGGAAAAGAAAGACAAATAACAGCAAGAAAAGAGAAGGGAAGGAATATTCTAGGGTACAACTTATAAACAAGAATTTTTACTTTTTCAAGAAATTCTTTGAATTTTTAAAAAGGAGGCAGGTAAAGAAGAGATACAATTTTACTCCAAAGACTTTTTGTCTGGAACCTAAATTTAGTTTGGAGAATGTATCTGTTACTGTTAATCAGATGTAAAAAAGTAAATGTGTAGTGTTTATTATATTAGGATGTATTATTAGGATACATAAACACTCAATGCAGAATGAAAAAAAAAGTCTTTTTTCAACGGATTAAATTTTCATGAGAAAGAAACCCTATAGAGATGCTCAACAATTGACAATGGGATTACATCCCAATAAATGTATCATAAGTTGAAATCATTACATTATGATGAAAAGGCATTTAATCCATCTAACCTAGCAAACATCAATGCTTAGCAACACAACACAGTACAGTGTAGAGTATTGACTTTTCACCCTTGTGAGGGCTGACTGGAAGATGTGGTTCAATGCTGCTTTTGAGATTCTTGAGAGGTGATAATACCATATATCATTATCTTTGGAAAAGTCAAAAATCAAAGTATGATTTCTACTTAGTATCATTTTCATAACATCATAAAGTTAGAATATCATGATATATCATAAGTTGAGTAAGTTGGGAACTACCTCTACAGTTACAATAAAAAAAAATTCCCATATTGGTAAACAGAATTCTAATATTATCCCTAAAATTCCCACTCCTTGGTGTACATATCTTGTGTAATGTCCTTGGCTTGAGTCTAGATGGAACCTGTGTGTATGGTGGAATAGTTGCTCTTCAGTAAGTTATATGAGCTCATAGTGATGGGATATTACTGCCATGACTATGTTAGGATAGGTTTAGAAGTCTTGTGTGTCCTTGCTGCCCTGGAAGAAAGCACACATTTATTTACATTATGAACTGGTTATGGGACACAATAGCAAGGAGTGCAGCATCCTCTAAGAGCCCTCCCTGCCCAATTGCTAGTAAGAAAATAGGCATCTCATGCTTAGTCCTCCAAACAGCTGAATCCCAGTGACAAACTAAATAAACTTTGAAGAGGACCTTGGGTCCCAGAATCTTAGTATATAGCCTTCTCCCAATTGCACTAATTTGAGACCCAAAGCCAAAGATCCAGTTTGCCCAGACTCATGCCCCTTGAAAATTGCTAAAAAGTAAATATGTATTAAGAGGGTAAACTTGTATAATTTGAAATATAGCAATAGAAAATTAGTATACTCTATGCCTATTTAAATATTATATCCACACATATTACCCAAGAGTATAACAGATGTCAGTTAGCTTGGCATCAAGAGATAGTTATAGCATAATTGTGACAAATAATATAAGGATCAATGGTTTGAAGAATGAAAGGAAGAACACCTTTGAATGTCTGGATGATAGTCCTTCCCTTCTTCTGTGGTAACAAAGCTCTGAGTTTGTTCAACATGTGGTTATATCAAGGCAATAGCCTTGAGAAGAGTTAGGTAACACAGGAGAGAGAAAGAAAGGAAAGAGAGGAAGAGCTTTGGGAATCATGAAAGAGGTGCAGGATAGCAGAAAAGTACAGAGAAACTGAAACAACAGAGAAAAGTTAAAACAGCTCTAAGCCCACCTCATGGCTCCCTGGGAAAGAAGGGAAGGTGAAAATTCATTCATAATGTAAGCTGGATGATCCTTGTAACAAACTGACAATTCTAGCTGTAAGATAAGCCCATTCTTCCTACAAGCCTTAAACCCAGTGTAAGAACTTGGTGAGACAGTGACTGCTCCAGTGTCAAAAGCTAGACTCAATTAAAAAAGATATGCCACCACTCCCCTTATCGCAGAGGGCAATATCAAGGTACCATCTTGAAAGAGGACCTATTGTTTCAGACTGAGATACTATGAAGACTGAAAATAAGAAACACTTGTGGATCAGGGAGTCTTAGATACCATGTCCCAGTATCTGGGTGGGAGATGATCATGAGAGGTGGTAGAGGAAAGGGAGAGGGTTGGAATGTGGTACCACAGATAACTTCAAGCAATGGGAAGTTAACACAAGATCCATCATTCCTGGCAATGAAAGAATCCCATTGCTTGAGACTCAGGCAGAAACAAAGCACTGAGCCTATGACTAGCTTAATATTTGGCAGCCATGTGGCTGTCTGCATTGACTGCTGGGTGGGTCAGAGCTCTGAGCCCAGGACCTCCAAATCATGTGATACCTACAGACTTCTCCCACACACACTGATAGGTGAGTTCATGGAAAGGTCCTAAAAGCACTGAGACCCACCCTGTGAACTGCATCCTGGTATGTGTTTGCTGACATAAGGACCGAGGGTCCAGAGTTCAAACCCTCTGAATCACAAAACTTCTACAGTGAACTGCTGGACAGTGTCTATAAGCATGGAGAGCACCAAGCAGACTGACTAGGTCCCTCAATTCTTTCCCAACTCAGAGCAGAACTCAATGCTCTGTTCCTTCCCACTGTCTGATACATTCAGGAGTCACCTTGAGGCTTGGATGCTTGCTGTCCCTGAGGACATAAACTGGATGGCATGTGGACTAAGTGAACATGCCTAGCCCTCAGGTTACAAAGTTCCTTGCAGTTTTCAGTAGCTCCAACACACAAAGAAGGGGAATTTCTATAGTGAAAATAGCCAAGCAGTGAACAATCAACTCTCTAAGGTGACTCCAGCTAGATTACCTAAAGATGAACAAAGATGTGGATCAGGCCCAATGCCTTGAGCACATGGGCAAATGCTTGGCAACTCTGCTATCCCACTAGTCCAGTGGTAAGAAATAGCACCTCAACCCAGCCATTATGCTGTCCTCCCTGAACATTGACCCTATTTCACCTGAAAGGCTATAGGTGATTTAAACTTCTAACCAATGACATGGCCTTAGATACATAAATCTCAGCATAAAACACAGTTAATATGAAAAACCCCAAAGTAATATGTCCCCCAAAACCAGCAATTCCACAAACAACTGACTTGAATGTTAGTAAAATGGACGAAATTTCAAACAATGAACCAAGAAAATGATAAGAATGGTGGACAAAATTAAAGAGGACATATATAATGGTGAAAGGATGGAAAAAGATTTACCAAGGAAGTGAACCCCAAAGCAAGCAAGAGTAGCTATATTAATATCTGACAAAACAGCCACATTTAGTCAGAAAAGACAAAGAAGGTTACTTTACATTAATAACGGAGATAACCCATCAAGAGTACATAATAATGCTAGTATACACGCACAAATATTAGCACACCGAATTTTATTAAACTAACAGTACTGGATTTACAACCACAAATAAACTCCAACACAAAAATAATGTGAGACTTCAATACCCCACTCTTACCAATACATAGACCATTCAGACTAAAAAGTTAATAAAGAAACCTCAGAATCAAAGGACACTATAGACTGAAGGGACTTAGCAGAACTCCACAGAGCATTTCATCAAGCAGCTAAACAATACACATTTCTCAGCAGCCTATGAAACTTTACTCAAAATTGATCATATTTTAGGACATAAAAAAGTCTTAATAAATATAAGAAAATCAAAATAACTCCTTTTATGCCATCAGATTGCAGTAGAATAAAACTAGAAATCAACAATAAAAGAAGTTACATGATGCACAGAAATTGAACAATGCAATGTTGGATGACCAGTGGATCATTGAAAAACTAGGTGAGCAAATCAAAAAATTTCAACAATCTAATGACAATGAAAACACAAATTACCAAGATCTCTGGAGTTCAGCAAAGGCAGTGATAAGAGAAAAGTTTATAACTATGAGCATCTACATTAAAGGAAAGAAAGAGAGCTCAAATAAATAGCTTAATGATGCATCTCAGCTACTAGAAAAACAAGAACAAGCCAACTCCCAAATTAGTAGATGGAAAGAAATAACAAAGATTTACAGCAGAAATTAATAAAATGGAAACCAAAAAATTACAAAGAATCAATGAAACAAAAAGTTGGTTCTTTGAAAAAATAAAAAAGCAGTGATTAATCTTTAGCCAAACTGACCATAGAAGGGAAAATAAACAAATTAATAAAGGTTAGAGATGATAAATGATAATAAAAATAATAATGGCACATGAGTGTAAAAGGGGGACTGTCTGGGAAGGAATCAGTGGGAAGGTAGGGGAAAGGAAAAGTTACTTGGGGAATGAAGAAGATCAAAGTATGTTGATCATGCTTTGATACTTCAAAGTATGTTGAAGGCAATCCAATATGCTGAACACAACAAAATAGGAAAAAAGAAACAAGAAGCTATACATCTTGAAGATGTCATTGACCACTTTAAGTAAAAAAACATGAAGTCATGTTACCCTGAGACCTTTTGTTGTATGAGTTAATAAATAACAAATTAAGCCATTCAGCTGTATTTTCAGTTCTTCACTGCCTAACACATTCTAATTTAGATTTTTATGCAGAAATATACACTATGCATATAGAGGAAGAGCATATACTAAATTAGTGCTTATCATTAAGAGGTCGAAGTGAATTGTCAGAACTCTCCCTCTCTCTTGATACATTTTAGATCCATCCTAAGCAATATGAAACTGGTGTCTGATGGAGTGAAGGGAGGGTAAAATTTGACACTACCGTGGGCAGAACATACTTGATTCTCTCATAAACATTTTTTTACTAATTCTCAAAAACAGCTTTTCGGTATAAGCATACCTAAACTTCTACAATGTTACTTGAAATCTATGTTTTACAATAAAAATTTACCATATCATCCAATTCTTCTCTTCAGAATCCTCCTTTTTCTACCATTAATTGAATCTGGATTCCATCCAATAAGTACTACCTCTCCTTCAGGCTTCTCAAGTACCTTCTCAAGTGGCTGCCAAGCTTAACTTCGTCAATGCTTCTCTAGATGATTCCCGATGCTTCAAACCCCATGAAATTATATCTCCCACTACTCTTCTTCTGGTTTCCTACCAAATATCAGGTTTCTTCTCCTTTCTTTCTTCATTTCTTCTTAATTCTAATGGCTCACTATCATGCTTAAACTACCATCTTAACTCTTTCTTACTTCAGTATGCACATAGACAATCTTTTCAATATCTAATACCCACATCTTCCTAATGGGACTTTCAACCCATTGAGCTTATCACTTTTCTCTCCTCACTGGATTAAGTTCTTTAGGCAATTATTTTAATTACTATACCAGGTATAGATGCTCAATTCCCTTTCCCCTCACAGTCTTTATCGGACTTGGTTGGCAAACCCACAAACCTGGATAAAATCAGTCTGTGTATTTTTCACCCATACAACAAAAAAACATAGAATACTATTGGGTGCATGACTATAAATGCTGAATGTGTTTTTAATAATACCCAGTAAAATATAGTATGGTATTATAATACTATAGTATCATACTATAGTATTTACTCTCTCCATTTACTCTCTCACTGTGCTAATTGACACTTTTAACACTTTCTTCTTTGCTCCTCAAACCTCCAACATCTCCTGTATCATTTTTACAGACAACTGATGATTTTACTTCTTACCAGACTAAGAAAATGTAAGCAATAAGTAATCTATTTCAAGTGAAAGGAAACTAGATAATTTCCCCACTAAGAATAAACCATGAAAGCAGGAAAATATGCATGACATCTTTTAAAAGAAAAATAGAAGTAATAAGGTGGTGAAGAATTGGGGTACATGACACAGGAGATAAAAATTCAGAAAAATGAGCCTGATGTTTATCCCAAAGACATTTGCCAATGCAGGAAGTGGCACATGAGAGCCTGAGAAGACAAAGTATACTGTCAATAGTCATGCTCGCATCTTGTTTGACCTCTTAGGTCAAATATTGAAAATGTAGGTCTAACCAAAAGGAAGGACTCTGTATTGTCAAGTGTAAACTACATTTAATTTGGGCCAAGATAATAAACACTAGGTACATCATAAGAAGAAAGCAAACTCAGAAACAGATAAGCAAGTTTTGAATGATTTCAATCCCTGAAAATGGATTAAATGAGTCAGATTGATAGTGTTCTGCCTCCCATGTATCCCTCTTGAAGGAAGATATTCTCAACAATTTTTATGAAGTACTTTATATGCTATATCCAGTACTTAATAAAATGCATGAGAGCGGCAATAACACATGAATAAGAAAAGAACCAAAAAGATCAGTATTCAGAGAACACGCAAAAGAATATTATCAGACATGAACCATTAAATTTTTAAATATGTTTAAGACATAAAAGATAAGTTTGAGAAGTTTTAATAGAACACTGAAAACTATAAAGTATATGAAATTTTAAACTTGGAAAATATAAGGTTTAAAATTAAGAATTTATTGGATAAATTTAGTAGAGATTAAACAAAGCTGAAAAGAAAATTGTTGGACTAGAAGGCAGGCAAAAAAAATATCTTTTTTTTCTGTCTTTTTTTTTTATTAGTGTTGTACTGGGGGTACATTATGGCATCTGTATCTATAAAAGTTCTTGCAATATTTCCTAGCTAAATTCAGCCCCTACATCATTCTTCTTTATCTCCCCTTCCCCCATTCCTAGAACAGTTTCAAGATGTCTCATTTTTTCATTTACACACATGTGTATATAATATATCCACCATATTCACCCTCTTACACCCTTTCCTTATACCCTCTCCTCCCGCCCACTGGTACCAACCTTCCAGACAGGAAACAGGTAGTAAACACATATATGAAAAATAGAGAAGGAAAAACACATGTAATATGTTTTTACAGAGGAAAACAACAGTAATATTTGGAAAGATAATGGTTAGAATGTTCCAGAATAAATGGGCATTATGGACACAGATTCCAGAAACAGTATGAGCCACAAGCTGTTTACATCACAAACTGGTTACATTTTATAATTCTAAAACAGATAAAATATTATAATCACATAAACAGAAGAAAGAGCTGGACTCCAGTTGTTCATGCCTGTAATCCTAGCTAGTCTGGAGACTGAGATTAGGAGAAAACAGGATCAAGGTTTGAGGTCAGCCCTGGTAAACAGTCAGCAAGACCTCATCTTAACCAATGGCTGGACACAGTGGTATGCACCCATCAGCTCACCCTACACAGGAAGCTGAGATTGGGAGGATCATGGTTCCAGGCCAGCCTGGGGAAAAATTTTTGTGAGACTCCATTCAATGGAAAAAATGGGCATTGTGACAAGCTCCTGTCATCCCAGCAATGGCAGGAAGCATAAATAGGAGAATCACAATACAGGCTGGCCAGAGTAAAAAGCAACACCCTGTCTCCAAAATAACCAGAGCAAAAAGGGCCAAAAGCATGGCCCAAGTGTCAACAGTGCCTGCCTAGCAAGCACAAAACCTTGAGTTCAAACCCTAGGACTACCAGAGTGAGAGAGAAGAGATAAATTTAGAATGACCAAGAACTGGTCTGCAGATTTTTTTCAGCAGAAAGAACAGAATCCAGAAGAAACAGGATTGATGTGTTCAAAACACAGAAAGGAAATGCCAACTCATCATACTATACCAAAAACCACATTCGTGAAAAGTGAAAGTATAACAAAGATAGTTTCTGGCAAACAAAAATGGAGAAGATTTATCTCTAGCAGACTTGCACTAAATGAAATACCAAAGAGTGATTTTTTTAGGCAGAAGGAAAATGAGATTAGATGGAAACTCAGAAATACATGAAGGAATGATGAGCAATAAAAATGCTAAGCATGTGTAAAGATTTAATTTTATCTAAAACATTGCCTTGTGTGTCTGTGCTTGTTTCTCTGTGTGTGTATGTACACAGTGCATGGACACACACACACACACACACACAAGCCAGGAAGGGAAGAAGTAGAGGTAAAGTATTTTAAGGCTCATATATTGAGAAGAGAATGAAAGAACTAAAGCTTCTTAATATGCCAAAGAAGCATGATGTAATTTTTAGGAAAACCACTAAAAGAATAAAAAACTATTCACTTACCAACTTAATAGAGGATCAAATTATAAAAATAAGAAAAAAGGGGAACATACAATGGTTGGAGCAGAAACAGGATGGTGAGTTTAAACCCAGTATATCAGTAATTTACATTTTTGACTACATGTTCCTATTTTTTTTTCTTCAGGCTCAACTGCTTCTAAGAAAGGAAACAATTGTACTATAAAGATATAGAAAGTTAGCAAACTATCTCTTACTGTGACTATAGATTTAACTGTTTCTCCATGTCTTTCTGTAAATTTTTACTTTATGTAATTTGAGTTTATCTTATAGGTACACATATATTCATGTAATGAAGTCATTGCTACTGTATCAAACAAAAATAGAACATTTTAATTATCCTACAAATAGTAAGTATTTACCTAAATACTTATGCAAATGATTGCAACCAATAACTGTGGAATATTTTTATTTTAAAAAATTAATTAGTGAATAAATTCAGATTTATATAGAAGTTGCAAAGATAGAATAGAGAATCCTTACATAACCTTCACCAAGTCTTCCTGTTGTTAATACCTTACATAACCACAATAAGTGTGTCTAGTAATGTGAACTAAACATTAGACTGGTAAGGTTAGTTTAATCGCTTGGTCAATGTGTTACCTGCCAGCTTTCTTTAATATAACATTACTCTTTTTCCATTCTCAAATTCTATTCTTTGGAAACAAATTTGTGTAGTATTGACCGCATTCAAAGGGAAGAGAAATAAGCTCCATTTACTTATTATCATGTGGATTCATAGATATTTATCTCATTTTAGGGGTTATAATCCAGTTCTGTATCTAATTTGTTACTCAAGTTGTTCCAGCTTTGGCCATCAGGAACTCAGGCAGACAGGCTCTTGTATCCTGCTATATGTCCCTATCATGTTTAGTTTATTTGATTTTGCTTTTTACCATGTCTTCACTTTCTGACCATATAAGAAGCTCCAGGCTCATTATGTGTTTTCTCTGCCTCAGTCCTAGAATCAACTGTTTCACCTAATAGTCCTATATACGTTTATTTTAAAATGGCCTTTACAAACCAAGAAAGCAGCAAAGTATATGAGAGTGAACAGGTGACATCATTATGGTTCATACAAAATTTAAAGATCAGAAAAAAATAAATAATTGTATGACTAAACTTGAAAAATGGTAATGAATTGGACAAATTCATAGTTACCTAAGAAGAGACAAGAATATATTGAAAATCTCAATAGCTATACAACTAATAATGAAATTGAATTTATAATAACAAACTTTCCCTCAAGGAGAACTTTAAGACTAGATAAGTACACCTATATTCTATCAAATATTTAAGAAAGCAATAATGGAAATATTGTAAGAATTAATTCAGAGAATATAAAAATGGAAACACTTAACTCATTATAAGGGAGCACTATACTCTTGGTAACAAATGAAGCCCATTATATAAAAGAAAATTACTACCAGATATTTGTCAATACATATGCAAAATTCCTTCCAATAATGACAAATCTATCCAGTAATACGGGAAAATGACAATACAATCACTATATAAACAGAATGAAAGAAAAATTATTTGAATTATTTAAAAAGTGAGGAAGTGCATTTTATAAGATTCAGTATCCATTCAAGATGAAAGCTCTCAGCAAACTATGACTAGCAAGGAAACTTCCTGAACCCGTTAAAGAATCTACAGCAAACATCATAACTATTGTTGAAAAGTTGAAAACTTTCTTTCCAGTATTTGGCATAAGTAGACTAACCTCTACCACAATTTACAATCAGGATTTTGCTTCAGGATGTAGCCAGTGCTATAAGATAAGAAAAATCAGAATTAATAAGCTTTGGAGATTAATAGAACTATAATTTATCAAACTACATGATTTCCCTTCTTAAGCAGAAGATATTTCTATTCATGCTATCTAGAAGAATATACATGTAAGTTATGTGAATTATATATTTAGTATACCAAGGTATACTAAACTTAATATAGATATTTATATATGACAAAATGGACCATTAAAAATGAAAGTTTTGGAAGACGCCATTGATAATAACACAAAAATTTAGGCACCTAGGAATGAATTCAATGAAATATGCACAAATTTCATTATGTAAAATCATTTATAATTTATGTAGAAATTCATAAAGGAAACTGTGAAACATTTTGAGAGAAATTGAAAAAAATCTAATTAATGAAGGATATACCATAAGGAAGACCCTACCTATAAATATGCAGCTATCGATTTTTCTTTCCAAAACTCATGTTGAAATTTGATTGCCCTTGTGATGGTATTGGAAGGTATTTATGGTCTTTAAGAGTGTACTAGGTGGTTAAAAAAGATTAATATGCCTTTCTCTCTTGAGTGGGTTAACTTGCAGACAGTGGTGAATTTTTGCTCTCAATAGGACTGGATTAGTTACTGCAAGAATAGGTTGTTACATTGCCAGGTCGTCCCTCTTTTTCTCTCTGTCCTGCACACACCCACTTACCCTTCTGCTTTTCTGCCATCTTATAACACAACACAAAGTTCCAGCAAATATTGGACTTCTGGCCTCTAGAATCATGAATTAAATAGTCTTCACTTTGTAAATTACCCAGTTCTATGTATTCTGTTATAGCAAAAGAAAGTAGATTTAGATGACAATTTTCCCCATAAACAGAATTTAAATTGGATTAAATTCCACACCAAAATCCCACATATTTTTCCAATTTAAAAGCTACTTTTAAAATTTATAACTAAATGTAAAGGGCTATTTATAGTCAAGACACTTAAGAAAAAACAAGAGGCAAGGGTAAGAGGACTTATTCTACCATAATTTAGAACTCTGATGTAAATGTAACATTAACTAATACATCGTCATATCTATGGAAAAATAAATGCACAGATCAACAAAGTAGACTATAAACCGTGAAATCTAGTCAATCATCTGTAGATACTCATTTTATGATGGAAAAAGAATTATCTGTTTAGTAAGTGATACTAAAACCTTGATTTCTTTATGAAAAAAAGTTGGTTTTGACCCTATCTTATGCCATACTCAAGTTTAGGTCAATTATGGGTCTAAATAGGAATAATCATCAACCCAACTTCTAGAAGATAACAAACATCTCTTTAATAAGGGCAAGGAAAAGTTTTCTTATACTATATAGAAAATACTAAGAATATAGACAAAAACTAACAAATAAAACCATGTTAAAATTAGAAGTCCCTGTCCTTCAAAAGTACCGTTACCAGAGTAAAAAGGCAAATGACAGAATGTGAGATGTTTGTAACATATATATCCACCCAAGGGCTCATTTCCAGAATATAAAAATAATATATTTTGATAGGAAATAGTCTAATTAAAAAATGGTTAAGAAACTTGAGTAGATACTTTGCAGAAAATATACCTAAATGGACAAAAGATACTCAACTTCATTAGTTACTAGGGAAAGGTAAAATAAAATCTACCTTAACTAGAAAGTTTGAACTTTAAAAGATAATTACAAATCTTGGAGAGAATTTAAGACAATGGGACTATTACTATAGTACCAATGGAAATCAAATGATGCAAAGAAATGAGAATGATTGAAATCTCCCAGAATTAAAGACATGCATACCCATCAAACACACCCCACACTTGTACAATAAAGTTTACAATATTCTAAAAACTCAAATCTGTAAACAATCCAAATGCTCATCAACTGTAGAATAGAAAATCAAATTGTATAATCTTATAATGGAATACTATATAGGAATAAAAATATATTCTTGTGTGCAACAAAGTGAATGAATTCTACAAACATAATGTTGACAGAAAAGCAAAACATTACATATTAAATCATTACTTCTACTTAAAATTCAAAAGTCAACTGGTGTTTATAATTGAGATAAGTGGTTACTTTGGAGGACAGGGAAGTGCCTAAGGATTTTGCAGGAATATGAGAGGTTACTTAGTTGTCTACAATATCCTATTGCATGATCAAGATGATGTCAGCATTGTCTTCTTACAGTCCTAACTAACCAAGCTGTACTTTGAGACCTGATGCATTTCTCTGCAGGTTATTCTTAACAATAAAAAAGTTTTCAAAATGTGAAGCAATCAGAAGAGAATATTCAGACTTCCTACAATCACTAACTAACATCACTTCCCACCAACTTGCTTCTTTCTACTTCACATTCCTAATTCCCTTGGTTCTATTTATATTATAGCATTTATCAACTTTCAGATTCTATACTGTCATATTTTTGTGTTGCTGTATGTTGTCTGATTCCCTCAATAGAATGTAAGTCTACAAAGCAGTAATTCTTTTTCTGTTTTGTTTGTTGATGCCTCCCATGTGACTGATACATGATTGCTGCTCAATAAATAAATATTAGATAAGTGAATATATGCAGGACCTGATAGTTCTTTTACATGTTTTGTGAAAAAAAATTCAAGGATGAGAAAAACCACTGGGAAGTTATGAGCAAGTGGATATTTTTTTCAAAGCAAAAATTGAGAAAAATAAAACTGATATTGATTTTTTTAAAGATGGAAATTAAGCATTTATGACCATGATCAGAGCAGTGAAAAGATTTGAGCATGGAATTTATTTTATTTTCCCCAGAAAATATTGCTCCATACTCTTTCAAGAGGGAGGTGAAGAGTAAGTTAAAACTTTGAAGAAAAGGAAGAAAACAGAGCAGTATACAATCATGTGGCATTCAGTAAGTGGAAAAAAAGAAATTAGATGGCTAAGACAGAGAAATGCCTATCTCCTTTCACTGTGTAAAGAAAGGAAAGCCAAAGAAATCCCAAAGCAATGTGCTAACCCCACCTATGATGTCCTCTCTGATTACAGCAATATGACGCATCGTTAGCACACTTGTGAACTTCCTTTCTCTTAATTCTAGAATGTTGGGTTTTATTTAAAACTCCCTAAATCTAAATTATTTCCTTAGTAATGTTCACATATAAAGACAAGATACTTTATAAAAATAGTATCTCCTTGACACTAGATATTTGAAAATAAATGACAGGAATCAAACCAGCTTCTTACAACCTCAGAAGTCTCAGACTTCAGGCAGGCTGAGGGCATGTCATAAATGAGACTTGCTTTAGGGCAATCTTTCATTTGCCAAACATTGAGGATTCCCCTGTGGCTGGTTTCCTCAAGCTCTTCTACCTAAGATCTCTGTCACCAAGGGTCCACTTTGACCAGAAATAGAGTAGTACTGGCAATACTAGATTGAGAAATCAATGCCTTCTGCGAAAAATACATGAGGCCATAAAGAAGAATGAAATTTTGTTATTTCAAGGGAAATTAATGGAACTGGAAAATACCATCATAAGTGAAGTTAGCCAGATTCAGAAAGATGTTTCTTCTCTAATATGTAGAAATTAGATTTTCTCTCATATGTAGAAATTAGACCCATACAAATGTAAGCATTATCATACATACATATAAATGTATATAGAGCATGTTTCCAAAGAGTGGGACTGTTAGAGGAAACTAATGAGGAGGAAAAGAATGATAGAATGAAGTCATTAGAGATTAATTATGAAACACATCGCATCTGTATAGGAACAAGACACAATGAAACATACTAAAAACTGTTGAACGACACAGGGTAGGGGGAAAAGGCTAAGGAAGAGTAGTGGAAGGGGTTAGACTGATTTTTTAAAGCACAATATATTTACAAGTAAAATAAAGCAAAATTCCCACTGAATAAGAACAGGTACTTAAACAATGAAAGTCAGGAAGTAAAACAGGCCATGTTAAGGAGAGGGCACTAGTGGGAGGGAGAGAATAAATGAAGAGGGTAAAGGAGGGTGAATAGGGTTGATGTACTTTTTAAATTAGTATTATTACTGTGCTGGGTGGGGGTACATTGCAGCATTTACAAACATTATTACAATATATCAAATATATCATATTTGAACTTACCCCCTCCACTACTCTCTTTCATCCTCCCTCCCCTGATTCCTGGAACAGTTTCAACAGGTATCATTTTTGCATTTACTTACATGTGTATAAATTATTTGCACCATATTCATCCTCCCAACCCTTTCCCCACCACCTCCCCCTTCCCACTGGTGCCACACAATGTTTCCTGCCCCCATGCAGAACCTGTTCCACCTTCCAGTTCTCTGATTTTTGCAGAAAAAAATAGAAGATAAAAAAAAGAAACATGACATTTTTGCTACTTTGAGAACATGCAGCTTTTGGTCTTCTGAGCCTGACTAACTTCACTTAGGATAATGTTCTCTAGTTCCATCCATTTACCTGTAAATGACAAAATTTCATTCTTTTTTGTGGCAGGATAAAATTCCATTGTGTATAAATACGACATTTTCTTAATCCATTCATCAGTAGTGGGGCATCTTGGCTGTTTCCATAGCTTAACTATTGTGAATAATGCTGTGATAAACATGGGTGTGCAGGTGCCTTTATTGTAACCTGACTTACATCCCTTCAAGTATATCCCTAGGAGAGGTATGGCTGGATCATATGGCAATTCTATTTTTAGTTTTTTGAGGAGCCTCCATACTGTTTTCCATAGTGCCTGTACTAATTTACAATCCCACCAGCAGTGTATGAGGGTTCCTTTTTCTTTGCATCCTCACCAACATTTGTTGGTAGCAGTGTTCCTGATGGTAGCTATTTTAACAGAAGTGAGATGGAATCTTAGTGTTGTTTTGATTTGCATTTCCTTTATGGCCAGGGATGGTGAGCATTTTTTCATGTGTTTTTTAGCCATTTGGACTTCATCCTTTCAAAAATTTCTGTTCAGTTCAGTTGCCCATTTCTGTATTGGGTCACTGGTTTTTGTGAAGTTTAGTTTTTTGAGCTCCCTGTATATTCTGGATATCAGTCCCTTGTCTGATGTATAGTTAGCTATCTCCCATTCTATGGGTGGCCTCTTCAATTTTGACACCATTTCTTTTGTATACATGTATTAACATGGAACATTGAAACCTGTTGAAGTCACTTTAAGAAGCAGAATGACGTATGGGAAAAACAATGGAAGGCATAAACCAAATCAGGGTATAATACATATACATATGGAAATTTCATGAAACCGCATGTATAACTATCATATAGTAACAATTTTTTTAAAAACGAAAAATAAAAGGCATATGAAATCTCTGATCCCTCTAAAGTACTCTGTGGGAAGAAAATAGCTTTCTGCTATAACATTTAGAAGGAAATTAAATGATAATTCCAGTGGAAAATTTAAAGAATAGATTCAGATATACTCATTCAGTCATCTAATAACACTATATATATGTATGTGTGTGTATATATATATATATGTATGATTTAAATCCCTATTGTACAAGAGTAATAAGTTCACCAACTCTTTGAATAAGGTATTAGAAATATTATGCTAAGCCAGGCATGGTGGCTCAAGCCTTTTTTTTTTTTTTTTTTTTTTGCTGGAGGATCAGTTCCGGGCCAGTTCCAGCAAAAGTTCATGAGACTCCATATCAACAGCTTTTCACAGCAGTGTATGACTGTCAACCCAGCTATGAGGGAAGTACAAATGGGAGGATCCAGGCCCAACCCAGGCATAAAATGAGATCCTATCTCAAGAGTAACCAATAATAAGGGATGACAGAGTGATTCAAGTGGTAGCACTCCTGTCTACCAAGCATGAGGCCCTGAGATCAACTCCTGGTACCACCAAAAAAAAAAAGGAGAAGAAAGAAAGAAAAAACTATTATGTTAAAAAATAAGGAATAATTTATAGACCATATTATCAAAGAAGGTATCAAAGAGGGAAAATAATCTAGACCACATTAGAGGAAAGCTCAAGTCAACATGCCACAACTCAAAAGGAATTTACAGAAAGGGAGAAAATGGACCATCAGCCATGAGGAAGGAAATAACTAAAGTGCACATGGAGAGGATAACATCTCAAGTTCTTTCACAGCAAGCATTCTGCACTTCAAGTTGCCCAGGGTGGGGTTTGCTTGTGATAGAGAAAGAGAGATACAGCCAAGAGGAAAGACATGCACCCAATTTTGAAATGCATTGTTTGCCAACTTCAGCCATTTAGTCTTTCCTGAAGGCTAAGGAAACCCAGAGTTTAATTGTGGGAACTCCTTATTAGATTTGCACTTAATATCTGTGGGAAAGTACAGAGAAAGATGGATTGCAAAGAGAAATCTGAAATCAGGGAGAACATCCAGAGGATATTACAGTAATCAAGGCAAAAAGAGATTTAAAAAATAATAAACCAAGACAGTAACATGTAGGGAGAGAAAAGGGATGAAAAGCAAATGAAATACAGGAAGTAGATGCAACAGGATCTAGTGACCAAGTGAAGGGAACTGGAGGCAGAAAGGGCTTAGGTTGATGCCAATTTTCTGGATTAAATGCTTGGATGTAGTGGTGTCACTGATAAGATAATGAATAGGCTTGGAAATGGAAAGTATGGAGTTCAGTCTTGACAGGTTGATTCAGAGATGTGTATAGAACAACCAAAAGTGAGTGAAAAGTCAGTGCCATGCATAGAATTTTGAATCTAAAAAAACTTTGTATTAGATTTAAATTTTAGAGTCATCAGGTTTCTAATGGTGAATATATAGAGTGAGACAAGCAAAAGACTAAACACTATACTCTGAAAAACTAGTATTCTAGTTTGGACAAGAAGATAAGCCATCAAAGGAAACTGAGAATGAGACACAGGAGGACAGAGAAACATGGAAGTCAGGGGTGAGGAAAATGCAAAGCAGGAAAGAATGGTTCACTAAGTCAAATGTTGTAAATGATTATGTAAACTAGATATGAAAGTATGTGGATTAATTGTAACTGTAAAATTAATAACTTTGGTTAAAGCAGCTTCCATTAAATGGTGGGAAAAGAATGAGGTGAGCAGAGTGGAGGGGCAAATATGTGATGAGTTAGAAATAAATGTACATCATTTGAAGAATTTTACCTTCAAATAGAAGGGGAGAGATACACGGTAGCTAGTGGAACAATTTTTTAAAAGCAGTTTTGTGGTGGTTAGTGAGATCTTAATATGGTAGAAAAAACAGGTTGAAAGTTTTGATTACACTGAATGAGAAAATAATGACAGACCAAGGTTCCTAGGTGTCAAGAAAGACACCTAAATGTTACTGCCAAACTTTATATACATATATATATGTATATATATATAATCTCCATTTCAAATTATATATATGTATATATATTCTACATATTTCACATGTTATAAACAATTTCTCGATTATGTGAAAAATATTGTAGGATAAAGAACTACTCAAGATGATTCTAAACTGAAAAACACATCTTTTTCAAGAACAAATTAAATGGTGCTATTATAAGTAATCACTGAAATACAAAGTTGTCTATTTACAGCTTGTGTATATTTAATGTTCTGACTCACTACTGTGATTGGTTTCACATTTTATTTCTGTTCTGGTGAAAATTAGAAATATGATGAAATTGTTCAAATCTCTCAATTTTGTACTAACAATATAATGAGCTGACTTATGTCCCCAAGAGTCACTTTTCTTCCTCCTCCAACAATTCATTTGGCTACTGACATCAAGAGACCTGGAATCACAGCACATGGGAAGTGAAGGCAGGAGGATCTCAAGTTCAAGGTCAATCTGGGCTGCATGGTGAGACTGTCTCAATAACAAAAAACAGCAACAATCAAAATATCCCAGAAAACATAGCACTATGATTCAGATAAAAACACACGGGTATTGTTTTAAAGCATTAACTTCTCCTCTTCTTCCTCCCTTCCTTCCTTTGTTTCTTCCTTTCTTCCAAAAAGAACATGTATTTAACTATTGATTAGGAAGTTTGCCAGTCACAAGAGAAGATATGAAGAATGGTAAGAGGCTGTCCTGCCCTTGGAAAACACACAGTTGGAAGATACCAGAAGGACATCAAACCTAGGCAAAGCACTATGAGTACAGTGAGGGAAGCAGGTGGAAGAAGCCAGTGACTGTGAAAGAAAATTCCACTAGCAACCGTTATTTGAGATGGGTCTTGAAAGATGACTAGTAATCAACCCGACAAAAAAAGATAAGATATTGATAGAAACATAGTGCAAAATAGTGCCAAATTGGAAACAATCCAAACGTTCACTACTTAATAAATGAATAAAAATAACTATAGCATAAGCACATCATATGCATTATTTAGCCATGAAAAGGAACTGAGTGCATTGAAAACATCATGTTATGTGGAAGATAGTCAGTCACAAAAGATCCTCTGTTGTATGAACCCACTTACATGAAATGTCCAGAATAGACAAATCTATAGAAACCAGAAATAGATTAGTGGTTCCTTAGAGTTGGACAATGACTGTCTAAAAGTATAATGGGTGAACCATTTGCATCCTAGTGTTTGTATAATAAAAACCCAGAGTTCTGGGCCCCTATTAAGGAGTAATAAATTCAGTTGTCTGGAGATGAGGTATGGGAATCTGTACCACAGTAAGTTGCTCAAGTGGGTCCTATTTTTTTTTTTTTTGGTATACAACATTTGGTTTTTTTCCATGAAACACTCAGCGAGAAATGATTTTAATCAAAGAATTGTACATTTTCTTCCCACACATCCTGCTCTGTATTAGGAAATAACATTGTGATTCATTTCACCATAAGTAAAATATTACAAAATATTTATATGAAAATATTAAAAATAACTCAAACACAAGTCAAGATAAAATAAAGGGATTTTTCAGAAATCTCCACTCTGGTGCTTATAGCACATAAGAAGAGAGTCAAAACAAATAAGAAGCTAAGATACCTTTGATCACAAATTTTCACAGACTTGGAGAAGGGAAAGGAAGAGATGAAAATGGTGGTATGAGAAGGAGCGGATGTTAGCAACACTGCTTTAATAGCCAATCTCTTCTCAATGAAACTCCCTCTTGCAGTAAATCCCCATCAACACCAAACTTCAGGATTCCTTGAAAAACATAGAAAATACCCTGACAGTGGAAGTAGCTCTTTCAGTGTAATTAGAGCCTCTTGTTCCATGAACCACTGTTGAGAAGCCTGACTGGCATCAAAAGCTGTCACAGAAGCCCTTCCATCTCTTTCATGAACGCTTCATAAACATCATCCTTAGTTTGTACTGAGACAGGAACAGAAGGACCAGATTTGGGAGCTGCTTTGGCAAGAAGCACAGCAGAATCATCCTCTGAATTTCTTTAGGAAGCATCAGTCACCCCTTTTTTCTCCTGACATACCCTCAATGCAGTGGGCATAAATAGAGTGATCCCTGCCTTGGGATTAGTGGTCTGTGCCTTGGCACTGATGGTTGCTGTGGCTCTCTTCTCAATGGTGGCTGCACTTGTATCATCTGCCTTGGGTCACTGAATCAAGTTGGTGGGGCACTTAATACCCCAGGGTTGGACAAGGAAGATGGTAAGAAACACCCAGGTGGGGAAGGTCCAAGTGGAGGGACCAAAGCTGGGTACATCATACCAGGAGGAGGTGGAGGGATACCGCCTTGGCAGGGGTGTTCAAGGAGGATTGCCAGGGGCAGACCTGGAGGTGGACCTGAGGTAGGGTCAGGAGGTCAGCCTGGTGGTAGTCCTGGAGGTAAAAAAGTCGTGGTAAAGGCCCTTGGAGTTCTGGCATTCCAGGTGGCCTCAGGAATGGAGGAGCCCCTGGAGGTGGCCTCAGGAAGGCCTGGAGGTGGCCCAGGAGGCTGTAAAGGCAGTGGTCTAAGAGGTGGTGGTCTTACAATGGGAGATGCTTATATCTGAGAAGGAGGAACAGACTGTTGGGGAGCCTGCTGCTGTGAAGAAACAATAGCTGTGCAGTCAGAATGAGAATCCTCTTTATGCTGTTTCTGTGATTGCTTTTCTGCTTCAGAATCATCTTCTTCATCATCCTCTGAAAATTCCTCTACTTCCTTCCCCTTCTCAGGGATTTCCTGACCAGCCATTCAAAGCTTCAGGGCTTGAAGAGGAGTCAGCTCCTTCCTGTTCTCCTTTTTCTTACTTGATTTTCCAGGCATATCTGAAAATTGTATGCTCAGATTTGACTTTTTCTATTCAGTGTTGTCTAGCTCGCTGTCATCAGGGTGCATGAATTCATCCCCTTCACTTTCTCATCTGATGTCAGTGTCACTGTCATCAGCGTCACTGTCATCAGCATCACCATCATCAGTTTTGTCGTCATACTCATCTTGATCCATGACTTCAGAATATCGATTGTCTTCACTGGTGCTGGAAGCATCATCATCCTGATCCATTGAGCAACTTCAGGACTGTACAACATGCCTTCATCTCAGCTTGGCAGGGATCTAGTGCAAAGCCCACTTTATAGCCATACATCTGTAAGACTTGAGGAGGAGATGAGTCAGGTGGAGAGCCAGATGGTTTTCTGCCAGGGAGCAAACAGAGAACACCATGTCCAAGAAGAAGAAGGATAGAAACTGCTCAAATTGGAGGTCCATAAACTGAGCTCTTTCTAAGATGGAGGAAGACTGGGTACCAGGAAGTGGAATGTCCTGGATCAAGATGTTGGAAGGAGCATGCTGCATATCTGGCAAAGAAATACTCTCTGCTTCCACATGCTGGGCATTCTTGACAGCATCAAAATATTGGCTAAGTTGGGCCCTCTTCTGTTCATATTCTACTTCTAGCTTTCTCAATTCTTTGTAAATATCTGGATCCTCTTTTTCATATAGTCATAGAATATGTTCGAAGGTTTCACCTAACTTTTTTACACTTGTCTTTCAGTACTTTCTCATTTAGCTGTGGCTGTTATACTGGGTTAAACTCCATTTCATCCAATTTCTCCATCTCCCAGATAATCTGTGTTGGATCTTTCATCTTCAAAGCTGCAGCTCAAACCATCATGTGCTGGTTTTTGTTCAATTTTCTTTTCCAGGCTTCCTTTCGAGCTTGGTTGATAGGGTTCATAAATTTTCCACTCTTGGTGGATGATGCTGATCTCTGTCCCATGTTGACAATTTGTATGGTTCACTTGTTCATGAAAAAACACTGCTGCTGGACTCCCAGGATTGCAAGAAGTGGGTAGAGGGGATTCCCAGCCTCTTTTACTTTGTAGGGGCCTTCACTACTGTCTCTCAGTCAACCACCCAGCCACCACCATCTTGAAACCTCATGCCCCTCCTCAAGTGGTTCTTATTTAAGCACTTCACAGATGATTTACAGAAGATATCATTCAAGATGACAAACATTTTGAAAAGTTCATTCTTTCTTTCTTCATATTCCTATAAGCAAAGTCTTCATCCAAACTCATCTTGTGTCCAAGGCTGGTACTTATGCCTTCTGTGTTAATGGCTGTCTCTCCAGCATGCATTATGTTCTTTGCTCCTTGTGGACACTCAGAATGTACAGTTGTCCCTTGGTATTTTAGGGGGATAAGTTCAGTATCCCTGTGGATACAAAACTCTGTGGATGCTGAAGTTCATTATATGAATGAACTTGCATACAACCTGTGCACGTCCTTATGCCTAAATCATCTCAAGATTACTTCTAATACCTAATATAATGTAAGTACCATGTAAATAGTTGTTATTCTGTATTGTTTATGGAATAATGACAACCAAAAAAGTTTACACATGTTTAGGATGGACACAAGCATCATGGGCCTAATTGCATTTTCAATATACAATTGGTTGAATCTATGGGAGTAGAACTCAGGTATACAAAAGCCCAGTTATAATTAGTTAACTTAATGTGTACCACAATATTTACACATATTAAAATTAGAGGAATTACTTTTATATACTTAATTTCATTCCATTTAGAAAAAATTTATACAAGGTTCTTATTTAATATGTCTTGTAATATTCTTAAAAAAATAAAAGTTGGCACATTGCCTGTAAGCTAAAGATACTGAGGAAAGAGAGCTCACTTTACTCTGCAGAAATCAACCTGGAGTTCTCAATCCATGGCCTGATTGCATCTGTCCTTTCAGAATAATAAAAGCAAGCATGCTCACAAAGAGAGGGCAGCCCATTAGGGGAGAAATTGTATTTTCATAACCAAGAACAGAATTTCCTTGTGGAAGTGAAAGTGCAAGTGCAAATGAATGAGGTTGCAGTTGATTTGAGTTTGTGGAATTACAATTTGAGGTCTCTAGAACCTTCCAAGGAGTTAGATGAAATTTCTGATTTTTAAAACCACAGGCCAAAACTTCAGTCATGACCTCCAGCTGACCCTCCTTTACAAATGATTTTTGAGTGAAATTTTCCCCCACGTAGCTGAGGCCCAACACTCAGGGGGCCAAATATGCTTTGCAGATTCTGTAAGATTATTTCTGTAGTAGCTTCTTGCTTATATGGGCAAAGACTGACAAACCACAAGTAAGTGGCCAAGAATATATTTTATTATTTTCACGTGAAAATGTACATTTTATTTCTAGAAGATTTTATTAATTCAAAACTGCCAATAAAAAATACTGCCACGTCTCAGTACATAAAATTCACGCACAATTAAATTCTTAATTATTTAAAATACAACAATAAAAAAGTTTAGTATTTCTTCCTCTCTAACATGTTCCATTTTCTGTGTTCTCTTTCTAAAGAAATTGGATCACTATTTCTACTTTTTCTCTTTCCTCCACTTATAGGTGTCATCAGGTCCAGTGTATTAAATGCTGTATTTCTCAGATATTTTCATTTCTTTCCAACTCTAACACCATTTTTTTAATTTAGGTCATCTGTACTGTCTTAGCTAAACTTCCACAAATATTTTATCCCTGATAATCAATCTTGCAATAATCTTACAGTGTCCCCATCCATTCTCTTTCCTGCAGTTCATGTCTTCCTATTCTTTTAGGACACTCTCTATACCAGAACTATCCATCCTGTTCCTTCCGTCATTCTACTATTTTTGGAAAACTCTGGCTCATCCTTCAAAATCCAACCAAAAAAATGATCTATATAAATCATGAGTATAAAAATATACCCACATTATTACCCAAAATCCTGTAAGAACTTTGTTTACCTTCTGAACATGGTCCAAGTTCTTTTTCAAGGACTGAAAGGCCCTTTGTGATCTATCTACTAAACACTTGTACAGCCTGAGTTCTCTTGACCTCTACTGTCCAACTCTACTGTATATGCCCAGTGTTGCAGGACGTGAGATGTTCCTTCTACACGCTGAGTGTCTATGTCTATGCTGTTTCCTCTGCCTGAACTCTTAAAAATGACTTTTCTCACAAAGTGTTACCTGAGAGTTGGTCTGTGGAAGCTTTTGTTTTCCAAAGATGGATGCAACAATGTCTTCCATGTCCAATGCTTTTCTACAATGTGATTTCAACAATCCTCCCAATGACAAATGGAATCTATGTCCTCTCCCTTAGAATCTGGGTAAGTTCATTATACATTTGTCACCAGTAAAATTTGGCAGAATAATGATGTATTCCTTTATAGGCCATGTCAGAAAAGATGATCCCATTTCCATCAATTAAATATTTGTGCTTAGAGCCTTGAGCTGCCACATAAGAGCCTTGAGCTGCCATGTAAGAAGCCCAGCCCCACAGAGGTTTCTGTGCTGAGCACAGCCAAGCCACATACAGAAGACAGTCTAGAGTATAATTTTTGCTCTCCCAATACAGGGTCCAAACATGTGAGAAAAATGGGTCTTCATATAATTCCAGCCCACATCTAAGGGGTCTTTCCCAGCCTTCACAATTTCTCAGTTGAGGTACCAAACATCACTGAGAAGAGACCTATCTACCATGTTCTCTAACTGAATAACTGACTCACAGAATCCATAAGCACATCAAAACCATTGCTGTTTTGTACCAGTATATTTGGGGTGATTTGTTAAGCAACAGTATCCACTAAATAGTGTCCCTGACACTTTATATTAATCCTTAACAGAGTGCATCAGACCTCATTGTTATTTTCTCTATGAATAAAAACATAGCTCCAGGACTAAAATCTCCATTACGCTCTATATCTAGCTCTGTACCTAGTGTAGAACAAATCCTCAATTATTATTTTCTTAGTCAGTAGAAAACTTCTAACTAAAAACTTTAGAATCATCTTTAGCTCTTTTATTTCTTACATTTCCAAATTCTATGTATTCTACTTCCTAAATGTCTTTCAAATCTATACATTCTCCTTCCCTTTGACACTTAGTTGAGCTTGCCATCCTTGCTTGATAGGAATCTTCAAATAGTTTTCTATTTGGTCTCACTACACATTTCCTCCCAAATTCCTAGAGAAAAATAAAGAATTATGTCATTTCTAGTACCAATCAACAGAAGGTAAATTGTCTTATCTGATGCAAGGGACCCATTCCAGTCTCATGGTGTTGTGTGGTACCAAGCTCATCTCCTGCACTCCACACCACACATTCTACCTCCAGGTATATTTAGGGTAATGTATTACCTTTACCCTAAATACAACTTGAACTTGGTACTTTCTACTCATTTTGCCCTCACTGCTTTCTCCAGAATCCTTGAATCTGACAATCAAATAACTTCTCAACCCTCCCAAATAGTTTTAGTCATTCACCATCTATATCTTCCATACTACTGTGCTCAAGCCTATACTTTTGTGATATTCTTAATGTATTATATTTTTATACATGTCTGCCTCACTAGAATTCTTCAAAGTGCAGAAACATAATTATTCATTCCTTTATCAACCAATATCTACCACAGAATCAAGCACATAATAGGTTCTCAATTAATATTTGTTGAATAAATAAGTAAATGAGAACTTCAATACAGAAATTAAATATCTTAAGTATAGAAATCCAAAATGATCAAAATTTGGGGGCAAAGGGTGAGGGGGAGTCATAAGGAAAATTCACTAGCAAGCATCCTAGAAATACTACATCTTCTACAGTAGTCATTTCTTTATTTTCACAAAAATGACCAAATATAATTAGCTAAGCTAATTAGAATAATGTTTTTAAAATGTATATATGTGTTTAATTTTACTTTTTTTGCATTTCCCATTTCAGGAAAAATAAAAGATCTTGTATCTAAACCTGGTCCTTTCTTATGATTAAGAAAGATAAAACAAGCTACAGAGGAAAGGGATCCTATCCCATTGACAAGGGATGGCCATAAATTCTTTTCTTCATATATCAAGTCACACTGTGTGCTTTTTACTACTTCTAACTGGTGAAATGTGAAATGCTGATGGAAATATGTTCAAATAGAGACAGCAGGAATAATGAAGGTGAATTTAGGTGAAGAAGAAGGAACTCTACATTTACATTTGGGTACTTTGAGCAGAGGGGCCATGTCTCCCTTTGAGTTGATCTGAAGGACTGTGATTGGGACAATAGGGGCATTACTAGACTCATGCACCAGTGTCATGATCTCCCTGGATTTGAAGGTCCACTCTGAAAAATATATTGGCTTCCAGAAGAGGAAGTCTCCTCACAACATCTCAGGATACTAATTAACCTCAGTGACCTATTAGACCAAAGTTCACCAACGTGTCATAAACATTACATAAGACATGGGTCTCTCATCTCTTGGGGATGAAAGATGAGGCTAAGAGTTATAGAATTCACCTTTTTCAGTTCTGGTGGGACTGATGCCAAGCATCATGAATGACATGAACTGGCAGGACTATCCCAGGACCCAGTCAGTCTATACAAGTAATAAGTCTGACGTTTGAGCATTAATTTCTGCAGCAATCTGCAGAACACAGGGATGCCCATGTCAGATAAGTTCAACCCACCAGAAAGTCTTATAGGAGCTCATAAATTAGTGCATCATGATATTTTTCAAGATCACAACTATCATAGTTAAAAAAAGGAAAATAATCCCTGTGAGTTTTTTTTTCACACACTTCTTTCTTTCTTCCATAGGCCTTATGATTCCATGCAGCCTCAGTAGATAATTCACTACCCAGGTTTACCTCAGGTCTCCAGTAGAATGCAAATACCAGATATCATGATGAAATAATTATTACAATGGCTAGTATTTACTGAGTGCTTACTATGTGCAAGTCATTGTGTTAAGTTTTTGACATCAGATCTTCCTAACAAATACAGATCAGAAAACTGCTGCACAGAGTTGTTAAATTCCTAAAGTGGAGTTTATTCAAACAGTAAGAAATTGGTTTTACAATAAGGCAACATGACTCCAGACTTACACAGTTAACCACACACTGTATCATCTTGGGTCCTCCAGCTAAATTAAAAATGTGGGAAATTGACTTAAAAATAGCTACTTCCCCAGCTAAATTTAAAATGTGAGAAGAGTACACCATCATCACCCTATCTAAAATAGTTCAGTCCAGCCACTCTCTGTCACATCTTCCAGTTGGTTCCATCATTGTACAGAGTGCTACATAAAAACATCTTCTTTCCTGTCTCTTCCTCCAACTAAAATATAAGTTCTGTGAAGACAGGCTCTACCTTTGTTAGCTCTGAACCAGCAGGCTTAGAACAGAGACAAACATATATTTTGCTGAGAGAAAGATGAATGAATGGAGGGATGGATGGATGGATGGACGGATGGATGGATGGATGGATTCGATGCATTAGAGTCTATGAATTAAATCTGATCTTTCTTCCATTGATTTGGGGAGGTAATTTAGGTTGTATAAGTATTGCATTCGGTTGTTTGAGAACTAAAGGAGATATATAATTTTTAAAAGTCAGTTTCCAAAATGTTTTTCTTAGAGCCAATGTTTTTTAAGACATCAGGAGGTATAATGGGTAATTGAGAAATGCTGAGTTAGATGAAATCCAGCATGGTTCTTCACTGCAGCATTTCCCTGAGTCTTTCATTTTCTAAATGGGGCACAATAAAACTGCAATGCTATAAATTGTTTCCCAAACTTATTTGGCATGAAAATTTTTCTTCCCTCAGATCACTCTATGATATATTAGATTTCCATAAGAAACATTTGGAACACACTGAGTCTTAAAATTGTTAGACATTTTTATTATTATTCTACAATTACATAAATGGATCATTAAATTGGCATTACTTGAAGCAGAACAAATGAAGCCAAATTAGATCTCCAAATCATATTGAATATTATGGTGAGGTTTGATTAATGTGAAAAGCTTTTCTCTAACCTGGATAAATTTTAATTTCTATCCTGTATAAAATTGCATGGTCACTGAGGAATGCATTGCAACTTTTTGATAACTAAACAATTCATCATGATAACAAGTGCTTGCAGAAGAAGCTCCTATTTTATTGTCATTTATGTAGAATAATAAATTAGTACTGGACTCTATAATAAGGTGTCCAATAAATTTCTAAGTCACAAAGAAAAATTCAGGGTAGTAGGCATCTCTAGTTCCATGTCCTTATGGTGTTTCAAATGGGAAGTCAAATTGACTGTTGAAGACAGAGGATAGCTACTAAATTCTCAAAATGATCACTTACTGTGTGAAAGGTCCTCTTTTAGACACAGTAACTTGCTCTTAATGATCTCTTCAGCCCAAAGCCTGGGTCCTATCATTCTACCACTATGACTTGATGTCAAGTTTCTCTGGGGAGTTTGTAGCTCAATGGCATTACCTGCCTCCATGGGAAAAGTACATTGCCACATATATATGCCTCAGCATCACATTTTACTTGTTGTAGCATACTTCTGCACTGTGTCCTTCCACTTAAAAGGATAAAACATCTTGCAAATGAATGCCACCAAAAAAGTACATATATTTATAATTTTTCAGCAAGATACATCTACTGAGGAAATTAAAGTATGAAGCTAAGAGCTTTTGGATGTTTGCTCATATTGAGAAGAATGTCTGGATAGTTTTTTTCTTAATCTTTGCCTAAATTTTGTGCCAGTATGTGGTCAAAGCCTGTAGAGAAAGCCTTAGGAATCTGAATTCTGAACATTTTGACTCAGATCCAACAGTCAATTAAATGAATAATAACTGAAAGAAATAAACATACAATTCTTGTTTTAAAACAGGTTAGTTTTTTTTGCCTTTTGGAGTGGCATTCTTCATAATAGTGAAAATCTAGAAACAAACCTCATGCTCACTAACAGTGGAATAAGCAATATGTTGAGGCATATTTTGATACAGCTTTGGGATTGAATGAACTATGGCTACCTGCATCAATGTGCATGAATCGTATGTAGCTCAATAAGGTGACATCAAAATACAATGCACACAGTCTAACACCATATTGAAAACATTCTTATGGCAGAAATTAGGTTTTATGAAATGCCTTTTTTGCATTTATCTGGATGATCCTATATATTTTTTTCTCCTTTGGCCTCTATTGGCCTATTGTACGAATAGATTTCTTAATATCAAGCTATCTTTTCAATGCTAAAATAAGCCACATATTATCTTGACATATTCTTCTCATTATGCTACTGAATCAATTGATTATAAATGTTACTTATATTTTTAAAACTATATTCATCTTTAAGGGTTTGGTATTAGCAAAACCCTGGTGTAAAGCTGGTCAGTTTTAACTAAAAAGTGAAGATCATTTCTTCATAGGATCATGTGTTTTAATATTCTGAGAAGTTTAGCATCTATTCACACTCATAATTTATATATGTGATAAGTGTCTCTAACTCTAAATAATTTTCCCAATTAATATTTAAACTCTCTTCTGAGTCTTGGTAAAAATTCAATTTTCAGTCAACTTAATGTAATTAACATATAATAAAATGCACATTAACTTTTAAGGTTCAGATAGTGAGTTTTGACAAATGTACACATTTCTTTAGCTACCATCCCCACCAAGGCATGCGTTTCTTTAGCAAATACTCTTTAATATGTTAGCTATTATGTTTGCCTATTTTAATCTTTATATTAATTGAATTATACTATGAATTTATTCTTTCTTATGTAAAAATAAATTAGTCCCTTTATCCCACCTTTATGGTTAAAAAACAAGGTTTTTGTGACATTGAAGTTTTCAAGTATAGATATATTTGATCTTTCTTTTTTTCCAGATTTATTTTCTGAAAATCTAGTCCATTTGCTGCAAATGCCTTACAAAGATAATATCATCCACCAAATTTAGAATGTGGTCCAAAGTTATTTATAGGTTGTAAATCACCTAAAACTTCTTCTACCTTTCTTTCCAAATTTTGATCAAAATTTCCACTTCTCAGTCAGAACAAATATTTATAGTAAGCATTTGCAATCTGTCTCAACATGTAACAGTGCTGTGTTTTTATTAAAATTCTAATAAGCTTTTTAGTCTGACTTACCCCAAAAGCCCTTAAAAACACTCATACATTCCCGTCTTTGTATTTATAATTCCTTTTTTAAACTTTGAGACTGTTTCCCTTTTGACTCATCTTATTAGCTTATTTTTTTTTACAGTTCAGTGTTTTTGTTTGTTTGTTTGTTTGTTTTGGAGGAGTTTTCACAGTTACATCAGTGGAAATGTAATAATGCATTCCTTAAAATAGAAGATTCTGAAGCACACTTGCCGTCATCAAATCTGATGTGCACCTTGCTGATTTCTCATCTACAAATGAGAAAGTTGTATATGGAGAAAGGAAGGAACAACAAAGGAAGAAGAAAGAAAATGATGCTTAATGCAGTGTGGTTAGAATCTTCCAGCCCTGAACTGTTTTAAAACTGGGGTGGTGGGGAGACACAAACAGCAATGTGAACATGACTGTCAACAGTCATGTTCCCATATGGCTAATGTGTGTCAACAAAGCAGTTCCTGTTTAAGGACACAACATAAAATTATGGAAAGATGCTGCCAAAATCTTGCTGAACACAATCTGCCCCCACACTTCAGGAAAACAGAAAGATTCTCTGAACATGTGAGTGGAAGAATGGGAGTTCTGGCCCTGATGATGTGTGTGGGAAACAAGGCCACGCCTAAGGCAGAAACTTGAACTTCTGGGTAGCAGTTGGCCATTTTAGAGGTGTGCTGCAGTCAGGAGACAAAAACAAGAAGAGTGTCAGAAAAACAAGTGACAGTCATTAGGGAGGAAATTGCCATAGGTAAGCATATATTGATCTTATTCTAGATACTATATTGGCACAAATCCAAATAGGTACTATTATAAAATTAATAGATTGGTTCAGAAAAATTAACTCACTTGCCTAGTAGATGGCCAGGTTGGGTCAAACCTGTACCATCAGTTCTTTCAAGCCAGTTCCCATTGAGAGTGTACATTAGGTGCCAAGCACTGTACTAGGCTGTTTAGACACAGTAAGCTATTTACTTCTCAGAGTAGTAGATATTATCACTATCATTTTTTGTAGGAGGAAATGGAAGCTTGTCAAGGTGAAATAATGGTTTGGAAACTGCTAGCAAATAGCAGAATAAGGATTCAAACACAGATCTTTTTGACTACAAAGTCAAGCTCTTTCAAAAAAGTGCATTGTCTTCTACATGGCCTCTGTCTCTGCTTTACTTGGGAATTTGTTATCAGGTAGAGTCTACTCTTAAAATGCAGGGTGAGTAACCTTCTTAAAATCTTCACCTGCATCATACTATAAATCTATAGACAAATTTTCTCTATGAGTTTGTGTCTGCATGGTTTATTTTCTTCAAAAAAGGGAAAATGATAGACAATCATTGGTAAACTTCTCCAACCTAGTCTACAAAACATCTGTTGCTATGTATAAAAGCAAAAGAATCCCATGCATATAGTAACATTGTTTTCTAAGGAACTGTTTTATGCAATTGCAAATATTCTCCAGTTATGAACATAGCTAAGAAAATGAAGTTTGTCTTCTTCAAAATAAAAGGCTTTGAATTCATTCTTTAGAACTTCCAGAAGGGAAGTATGAGAAAGTCCTTCTCATTAGTGAATATAGTGATTATCTATTTTTAAATACCCAAGTACGGATTATTTTGCTAAGATAAAATTTTCATAAACAGTCAACAGTAACTACTTTATGAAATACTGAACTGTCTTCAGAAACTATTGTAATTGCATATAGAAATTTGGAGGTCTTTAACTAATAAAAAATGTAATTCAAGTAGTAGAATCCGATTAATGCTATAAATCTAGGTCCTTTGATGGTATTGCTATCACCAAAAGCAAATGTTGAATATACACACAATTTCCTTAATAATATCCACTCTGAAGTGAACTATGGAAAGAAAAGCAATTGATCCTGATGAGAATTTGCACTTGTTCTGCATTTCTCTACATATGTTCAGAAACGTGAGCCTAAGCAGGGTCCATGTTCCCGTGTGATTTTAGGCAAGCCACCTTAGCTCTAGTTATCAGAAACAGATGACAAAGGGCTAAAAATATTTCTAAATAATGCAAAACCAGCAACAGCCCAGCTGAAGACCAGCTGACTCATCATGTTTGGCAAATCCTGCTGAGAAATGCTAAAATAGTGTAACTTTTGGATCAACTGTCGCGTAATGCTGTTTCATCAGAACCAAGTCTTTTGCCACAAATAGGACAGAAAGACAACCTTTAGACAATACTGAGAAGCCCAAGGTCACAGTGTTCATATCAAAAGAGCTCAGGCCCCTTCCCATCTTCTAAACACACAGAAGCATAGAATGGGGTGGTGGAATGACCACTTAGACAATAAACAATAAGTTTTCAGTTTAGAATATTAACTTTTACATTGTTCTTAACTGAATTATTCTTGTCTGCCTGCTTGAGAATTAAAGAGAAAAAAACTGTCACAAAATCAAATGGGTAACTTTTGCAGCCTGTGGCCCTACTGTGTAAAACGGTATTCCTAGAACCAGCTTCTGCCACTGCTCCATGAAATAGTGCACTATAGAAGACTAGAACAGAGCCGTCTTTGATCATTGCTCTTCAGGTACTGAGAGATGGGCAGATACAATTGACCACAAACAGACAACAAAAAAAGATTGAAAGAAATCAAATCAGAACTGTGGTTGTACCCACTGACTAAGCAGAACAATGGAATCTATCCAAAGAAAGTAGTGAAGTGAAGACTTCACTCAAAATTGGAGAAAAGGGAAAGTGAAGGAAGAAAACTCTACCTCTCAGGAATATCTCCAGCTGACAAGCTGGGTTCCATGCTACAGGCTGGTGTTGTGCCGAATAAGGTCTCTACTTGCTGCTACTAATAATGACACCTGCAAAAAAGAAGCCCAGAATCTTTCAGTTTATCAAACCACAAATCTGAAACTGTCAGAAAAAGTGCTGAGCCAATAATATTTACTCTGGGTATTTCCAACAGTTATCTCTTGTGAAAGTAAGCACAACTTTACAAGAAAAACTGCTCATATAAAAATTTTAAACCATCTGCAAATACTTGATTTAAAAAAATTGTCTAAACCAATCTCTGGCCAGTCTGAAATTTATACATTATTTAGTTTAGGTCATGTATGATGTGCTCTGAGAGATTTTCTGTAACCTTATCCAAAGGACAATATTGTTGTCTAATATTTACCCTATTTTTTATAAGTAAATGAATTCATTTTTATTTGATTCTTTTTATTGATTTTATCTTTCAGACTGTTATTTTCTCTTTAAATTGTCAAATTACTTTGTCTCACACATTTAATACCATCTTTTTCTGGGTTTTTTTTCCCTCCCTTCAGTAACTGAAATGTTTGATTTGGATGAAATAAGTATGATTGCAGGAAATGTGGATTCCCACAAGGGAAGCTGCATGTCCCGTGAGTGCAAAGTGTTCTGCTGTGAAGTCTAACCTGAAAGGCTTCCCTCAGACCACTCCTGATTCTACTGAGGTGTGGGCAATGATATGGTTTCAGAAAACAAGCCAAACTCGTTCTTCTTTAGAATAAGATGCTTCAATTAAGGAACAGCAGTTGTTCCTGATTCTGTCTTATGTTGCAGTGTGCTTAAAGACTCTATACGATAGGCTGAAACTTTCAGCATAATTGTCAAAAACAAAAATAAGAAGAATTTCCTGTCTAAAATGAGTTAACAGAATGTCACATTTACCCATTTGGGTGCCTCAGATTCAGTAGACATTTAAAAATAAAAAGAGACTATTTTGTCACACCGCATGCTAGTATTCCTCAATATTCCATAATCAGTAGCAAATACCTAAAAGGTCAAACAAAAATTGCACTATCACACTTGACTGCATGGCACAGAGGATATTATGGGCAGATCCTATGGATCTGCTCTACACTGAGATTTAATGTCAAAACCTTGACTGTACTATCTATTTGCTGTGTGATGCTGTGTAAATTACTTAATCTCTCTGAGCCTCAACCTCTTGACCTATAAACTGGGGTAGGTACTCCCATTTGATAGATTTATTGTGAAGGTTAAGCAAAACGATGCTCATGACAATTAGGCATGTGCTAAGAGTCAGGCAAATGTCCTTTCTCTTTCCTTCCACTTGAGCTCAATGTACTTACCATGAGTAAGGTAGAATGAATAGACGTAATTACTATAGGTGGGAAACTTCACTTCTTACCCTCTGCTTCCTCTTCCCTCTGCTCTAGCCACCTTGCTCTTCCTCCCACAGCAGAGATTCACTTCAGGGACTTCAGGTTATTTCTTTCTCTTCCCAGAGCACAAACAATCTCCCCAGAGACCCCCAGACATAGCATTATCTATAAACCTTGGCTAAAATGTCACCAACTCAATGAGGTCCACCCTGTGTAAAACTGTGCCCCTACCCCATCCACACACCAATGATCACTCATAGTCACACTTTACATAGCCACAGCACACCCACCATAACTAGGAAGTTAAGGTTCAACAAAAATATTTTAACTAATAAGTAGTTATAAGGCACCAAGTCATCTATGACATTTCTAGTCCTGTCTTCACATCATTGACCCAGAATAGACAATGACATGAACAGAATGTCCTAAAGCTATTTCACTTCCTCTCTGTTTTCTTTCACATTTGATCATTTTGGAAATCCTCTCTGTGAAAAAAAAAAAAAAAAAACCATCTTTATTGAAGAGTTTAAGTTGGTAGATTTGCAAAAGTTTTTCCCACCAGTCATACCTAGAAGACCCCTGAAAAATCTCCATTAGGAAAGTGTTGACAGCTCTTCTCAAAGTACCTCACAGATGTCTACTAAGTCATCAGCAGAATAACAGGCTTAAGAAAACACATAACATTATTCTTAATGAGACGCTTCCTTTGTGTCTAACATTTAATGTTTACTCAATGCCCTGGGAAATGGTTCTAGACCGCCAAGGTGTTGACAAACTGCTAAGGACTGTATTAAACATCCTCATTAGCTTGAGTTTAAATAAAGTAACTCACAGAGCAGCCCCCACACTTCACAGTTTGTCTGCAGGAGATCTGTGTACTACAGCTATATGGTTTCCCAGCCCAGGGCAAAAGCAGCCTGGAAAAGTAAATTGGTGATGCCATTTGCTCTGTGACTAAATTAAGCTTGATAGTGTAGCTGGGACTTTCGCTACTGTAAAACATTCTTCCCTGGACATCTAAGAATGTAATAATCATACCTGGGTCTGTTTAATGCTACCACATGACCTCTGATAAAAATATTTCATTCACTGACAAAGATTTAGACACCGTTTGCGAACGACGTGTACACATATTATTTCACTTCATTCTCACTGTGACCCTAAAAAACATAACTATCTCATTTCATCAGTGAAAATGATAAAGTCCAAAGGCCTTAAGAAACTTGCCCTTGTAAATTTTCCCAGTATTCAAATTCAGTAACTCGGACTTTGTAAACTTTCTTTCTTTGATCTGGCTTTCATTCTCTGCATCTCAAGAAAAATAAGAATTATTAAAGAGTTTCCTTCTTTTCAAATGATTTCATGAAATCAAATAAGTTTGATAAATTGATGCTTATTGGACAAGAACACGTCATGATTGAGGCCTAGCCAAATTAATAAATGCTTGATGTCATTGATTTGTCATTATACTACAATGGAATGTTACAGGTAAAAAAGTGGAACCATTCTTGCATCCTTGGAATGAAACTGACTTGGTCGTGGTGTATGATCTTTTTGATGTGTTGTTGAATTCTGTTTGCCAGTATTTTGTTCAGAATCTTTGCAACTATATTCATTAAAGATAGTGGTCTATAACTCTATTTTCTGGCTGTGTCTTTTTTAGTTTTGGAATTAGTGTAATTCTGGATTCATAAAATGAGTTTGGTAGTGTTTCTTCCCTTTCTATTTCCTGGAAAAGTTTGAGGAGTATTAGTATTTGTTCTTCTTTAAAGGTTTGGTAAATTTTGGACATGAATCCATCAGGTCCTGAACTCTTCTTTGTAGGGAGGCTCTTTATCACTGCTTCCATTTCATTGCATGTAATAGGACTATTTAGGTGTTTAATATCTTCTTGGTTCAATTTTGGTTGGTTATATGCATCTAGGAATTTATCTATTTCATCTAGCTTTTCCAGCTTACTTGAATATAAGTTTTCAAAATACTTTCTAATGATGCTCTGAATTTCATTGGTATTGTGGTTATGTCCCCTTTTTCATCTCTGATTTTATTAATTTGGGTCTTTTGCCTCCTCTGTTTTGTCATGTTGGCTGTTTGTTGATCTTGTTAATATTTTCAAAGAATCAAATCAAATTTTTGTTTCACTGATTCTTTGTTTGGTTTTTTTTGGACTTGATCTCATTGATCTCAGCCCTGATATTTATGATTTCTCTCCATCTGCTGGTTTGGGGTTTGGTTTGTTCTTGTTTTTTCTAGGAGATTAAGGTACATCATTAGGTTTTTTATTTGAGTGGTTTCTTTTTTTAATGTAAGCACTTAAAGCTATAAACTTTCCCTTTAGCACAACCTTTGCTGTGTTCCAAGGATTCTCCTAAGTTGTATTTTCATTGGATTCTAGGAACTTTTTGATTTCTTCCCTTATTTCTTTGGTCACCCATTGGTCTTTCAGCAGTGTGTTGTTCAGTCTCCTTGCATTTGAATATTTTCTGTGGTTTCTTTTGTTGTTGAGATTAGGTATAGGGAACAACTTACTAAACAGAACTCAAAAGGCTCAGCATCCAAGAGAAAGAATGAACAAATGGAACTGCATCAAACTTATATCCAGAATCTACAGGGAACTCAAAAAGACTCAGCCCCCAAATAATCAACACCCCAATGAAGAAATGGGCACATGAATTAAACAGAGAATTCACAAAGGAAGAGGTACAAATTGCCAGTAAATACAAAAAGAAGTGTACAACTTCCCTGGTTATAAAAGATGCAAATCAAAACAACACTTAGACTTCATCTCACCCTAGTTAGAATGGCCATATTCAAGAGAAATAACAACAACAAATGCTTGCAAGGATGTGGCAAAACAGGAACCTTTATACACTGCTGGTAGGAATGCAAATTATTACAACCACTATGGAAAGCAGTATGGAGATTCCTCAAAAAACTAGAGATGGAACTGCCATATGATCCAGTGATACCACTCTTGGGCATCTACCCCAAGGAATGTAAGTCAGGATACTTACAGTAGACACCTGTACACCAATGTTCATCACAGCGCTATTCACAATAGCCAAGCTCTGGAAATAACCCAGGTGCTCTACAACTGATGAATGGATCAAGAAGTTGTGGTATATATACACAATGGAGTATTACTCAGCCATAAGGAATAATGACATGTGGTTTGAAGGTAAATGGATGCAATTGGAAGACATCATGTTAAGTGAAGTTAGTCAGGCTCAGAAGCACAAAAGACACATGCTTTCTCTCATACATGAAAGATATTTTGTGATATTATTTTATTGAACGTGTCATCTACACTTTTAGTGTTTACCTCTTCTACTTCTTCTATGCCTATGATTCATAGGTTTTGTTTTTGTAAGGATGTCCCAGAGGTCTCACATGTTCTACTCATACTTTTTCTATTTTTTTAATCTCCTATCAAAATGTTCTAGTTCACCTACTCTGTTTTCATGTCCTGATATTCTCTCTTCAACTTGATTTGGTCAATTGGTAAGATTTTCAACCAAGTTTTTTATTTGAGTTATTGAGGTTTTCATTCCCAGAATTTCAATTTGATTTTGTTCAGGACTTCTATATATTTATTGATTTATTCTTTCATATCCAGCCTTGTCTTCCTTATTTCAGTCAGCTGTCTTACTGTCTTTGAATTCATTCAGGTGTTTATTGATATCTTCTTTAATTTTGCTGATTATTTACATAATCATTCTTTGAAAATCTTTGTCTGGAATTTCATCCACTTCCCTCTCATTAGTCTGTTATTGTGAATTTGTTGAGTTTCGGATGAGTCATGTTGTCTTGGTTTTTTATCGTATTTCTTATGTTTCTGTGTTGGAATTTGTACATCTGAGGTTAAGTGGTTAGTTGGAGGTTTTAATCATCTATATTCTTTCAGTTAAAGTATTCTCAAGACTGAGTAGTGCAGTAGTAGTAGGTGCAGTTTCTCATGACTTAACTGGGGTTGTAGCTTGGTAACCAAGCCAAGTATCACAAAATCAGGGAACTGGGCCCCATCCTAAGCACCACTTATAGAGAAGAAAAGTAGCTGGTCTCTTGTAGTAACTAGAGCACAGGTTGGTACTCAGGGCCAAGCTGATCAAGAGTCAGATCTCTTCCAGGGCTGCATACATTTTTAAAGTTTCCTTTCTTTGTGTACCAGCAGCCACTGATGTTTTTTTCATTTATTCATATGTGCATACAATGTTTGGGAAGCCACTGGTTTTTTTTACTGGAGAGGCAGAACCAAGGAAACTGGGTACTCTACCTACCAGTTTAGCACTTTCAGACCCTGCCCAGCAGTTAACCACTATGGGATGAAGGAACTCAGGAAAATGGAGTGATCCATGGGACCTAAGATCAGAGCACTCAGTCTCTCCCAGCTGCCAGCTGTATACTTCTGGGAGGCAGCTCCTGGAAGCAGCAGGGAGACAGCTCCTAGAGGTAGCGCAATCCAGCAGCCAAGAGCTCACAATTCTGTTTCCACAGTGATCCTCAAGTCATGGAGACTCATTTCTCATCACAGGAAGTGGGTCACCAAAAACCATCCCCTTCTCTAACTAAACTCCCTGCTGCTTAATCTTCTCAGTGGGTGAACCTTAGATCCTCCCCCTCTCTGTGGCCACTCCTCACGACTATCTCCCACCCTAACACTGTGGCAGATTGTCCCTAGGCCACCTGAGCTACAGTTGTTTCTTGCTCTCAGGTTCCTCAATAAACCCTCTCTCAGATACGTCTAGCTATGGCACTCCAGGATATAGGTAGTGACAAAAGGTCTTTATCCTCCACTGCTAGTCTGCCACGCAGGAGGAGTAATTATCACACCAAATTCTCCCACACACACAGTGCATTTAAGGCTTGTGGGTCATGTGAGTTTATTCTGTGGCTAGGTCTGCCAATCTGTTTTCCCCAGGTTTCACTGCTTACTTTGTGCTTGTGATTTCAGCTTCCCTTCCCCTCTGAGAGAGCCAGTACTGGAGGTACACTGTTTCCTACTTTTTGCTGCATTACCTTTTGGTTTCTACATGCTTTTCATGTATCTTGTCACCTCTTTCATGATTCCTGATGTTCTTCCTCTCTTTCTCTCTTTGGAATATTTTCTCTCCCTGTTACTCTGACTCTTCTCATTCACAGAGTCACATGGAGAAAGCTTTTAATCCACCATCTTGCCCTATTTCTCCATAAATATTATATAATCTCTGTGCATCAGTTTCATCATCTGTTAAACAGGAAAAATAATCTTACTTGTAAGGACTGAATAAGATAATATATTAACATACTAAAGGCATTACTTTGTACATAATAATTATGTAAAATAAGTAGTTGTTATCATTGTTATTGCTGTTATATTGTTATTACCATTGCCTCTGTTGTTTTCTAAATCTTGATGACCTTAATTAAATCTCTGAACCTCAGTTTCTCTCTTGTCTATAAAGAGCACAACCTTTGATGTCCCTTCCAGATATTAACTTCTAAGACTTTAAACCTCTTAATATTTAAATATTTTTAAATTATCCAGCATAAAATGAGAATTTCAGGGCCCTAGTATTTTCTTCCAGGTAGGCTGCATATTTACTTTAAAGTGATATGTATATATTTGTATGTATAGTTTATATGATATTTAATGGAAAAATTTGAGCCAACTAAATTTTTTAAACATTCCAAAGCAACAGTCCAAACTGCTACTTAGAAAATATTCTTCTTTGCCTTTAAACTGACATTGAATTAGGGTTGAGAGAAATTAGATTCAGAAAAATGTAAGATGTGTTCTCACCAATATTTATTGCCACCCTGAGATATTTTGAAGCTCTGACTTGTTATGATTCTATAAAGTAAATAACACTAAATTTAACCCAAAACCCAATATGTTGGTATAAAAAAGCAATTTTTGATATATCATCACTGTTCTCTTGAACTTAAAATATTACATTTTAGCTTATCTATTTTCAAATAGTTCCTAAATGATAGTTTGCTCTGGATATTGATTATAGAAATTTTATTCATACAATATATCCAAAGCATGACATTTTAAATCACATATTCCTTTCACTTGTAATGTTTAAAGTGAATTTCATATTGATATGCAATTTAACATTTGGAGAAAGAACAAGATATCTACCATGGATTCCACCGTTACAACTCAAAAAGTATGGCCAAGTCTTACTACACATGCATGCTTATCACAGCCGAATAGCAATAAGGACAAGTGGTCTTGAACATGCAAATTCAAGAGCATAAGCTTTAGAATCTATGCCTAGTAACACAGTGTGGTGTACAAAGTAGGATGTTCCCTTCCATGTGAATTTTCAGAGATCTCTGTGACAGTACACTCAATGAGGTCCCTCCTGATGGAAAACACCCTCTCTGGCTTCCACCTAATTTCCCACTGGTCATCTCAGTCACCTTTGTTTGCTACTCTCTCATGCTTTTCCTGCAACTGTTGGTCCTGGTCACTTTTTTGCAACTGTTGGTCCTGGTCCCTTTACCGGTTCCAAACATTCTTTGGCCTATCTCAGCTACTCTCTTAGCTTCTACTACAATTTCTACAATAGTGAACTCCCAAGCCACACACATGCTCGTGAGTGGCAGATATGTATAGCCAATGATATAGTAGATGTCTCATTGGTATCCTACAGGCAAGGCAAGCTCCAACTGCCAAGACAACTCAAAAAGTATCTCTCCAAGCTCCATATTGGTATTATACATTACATCTTGGTTAATATCACTAAATTCCTCATGTATGAAACTTAACAAGCTGAACTTGGTATTCTGTAAACCTATAAACCTACAAAGTATGCATCAAAGAATGAAACATCACTTGGAAACTGTAAGTCAATAAACCAATGAATGAAGTAGATTATATCTACAAAGAAGCACACATCTTTGTGAGCTGAGCAGAAATGAGATGATAAAATTCAGATGAGCAGAAGGATGTCTGGAGGATGGAAAGCTAAAGGTCCACAAGATGAATAGCATGGAGAAATGTAGCAGAAAGACTTTAGTAGGCATTTAGACTCAGTGAATAGAAAAAATTCAACTAATACTTTAGAAAGAGTAAACCTCCCCATTCCCTCAAAAATGTGAGTACAAAGCATTAAAATAAAATGGCAAAAGTCCATACAGATAATAATAAAAATAAGTATAAAAGGATTAAATATGAAGCCCTGAGTTCAATGCCCAGTACTGCCAATAAATAAATAAATAAGGCAATAAATAAATAGAGGTCTGGGAACAAATTCTTGTATTTTCTACTTTATAAGCAAAACAAAAACAACTATTGATCTCATATCTCACTGAAGCTACCATCCATTTTTCTCATTAACTTCACAACTACATAAATTCAATGAATTGATCTGAAGCTAGTATTTGCTCATCAGCTTGTTCAAATTTAGGGTTAGTCCTTCCAGTCGACAATCTAGCTTTAATGCCTCTCAGTCAAATTGCTCTGAGTAAAGTCACCAACCAAGATACACAAATATAGACTGTAACTTTAAATGATATCTACATATAAATGTTAAATGTCAAACTCAAGGATATACCTGCTTAATTGGCATCATCAACCCAAGCCCAAATACATAGGTTTCCCTCACATCAGGAAAAGACATTGGCAACAACCCAGTGTCATCTTTGATTTCTCTTTTACCCTCTCCATTTGCACCCTGTTTGCCAACAAATCTTTTTTTTCCACCTTGTCCCTCAAAACATATTCTAGATCAGTCCACCTCTCCTCATATTCACTGCCACAACCTTCCCATAGCTCCGTGAATCCCTTGTCTTAGTCTGTTCTGCCTCTAACTGCTCCCAAAGCAGACCAAGCAAACTTTTGAATTCTAAATCAGGCTTTTTCCTCTGCTTGCTGAAAATCCTTCAAAGACTTCAAAGTGTATTTAAAAATCTAAGAAATCTAAACTTATTACTTTAATGCCCATGATCCTACATGGACTGAGTCCTGCTACCACATCTGACACTACTCCCTTTTGCTGTGTCCCTCTCAGACTACACAAAGCAGATCTTTATTCTGCAGCTTGAACTAGCAAATCTGTTCTCTACTCTACAGTAAATCTTTTCTATTCACATTTCCCTTGGCCAGGAATTCCATTTTTTGTTGTTGTGATTTTACCTGGTTATTTTCTGGCTTCCTCACTAAAACACAAACTCCTTGACATCAGTACCTAGTCTAATATGTTCACCTCAAACAGTGCTTGACATGCAGTAGCATCTCAGTAAGTATCTTTAATAATAACTACAGCTTGCTCTCTTAGGCTTCCATAGCCAGTCCCATTATGTCTAGAAACCAAAGGTTTATGGAAAGTCTTATTTCTTCACTTTATTTCAAATATTTTCTTTGTTTTTCAAAGAAGAAGTACCACATCACAGAGAGCTATATGTTCACACCTTTGATTCAAAGCTCATGGCTCTGCAGAAGAGTCAGCCTGACTGTGTGGCCTGCCATGTATAATACACTGTCCTTTATGGGAGGGCAACTCTTTCAACATGCATCACATATCCACAAGGAAATCTGATGTGTTAGTCAGCTTTTGATCATTGTAACTAAATATGTGAAGTAAACAACTTATCTAGAGAAAGAAAGGTTTATTTTTGGCTCACTGTTTCAGATGCTTGAATCTACGGTCACTCAGCCCTGTGTCAGCACAGTATGTCATGACAGAGAGCACATAGCAGAGCAAAGCTGTTTACATCATGGTAGCCAGGAAGCAGAGAGAGAGAGAGAGAGAGAGAGAGGAAGGGGCAGAAGCCTCAATGCTCTCTATAAGGGGACACCCCCAATAACCTAACTTCCTTTTTCTGAACCACAGCTCCTAAGGATTCTACGATCTCCCAATAGTGCCAATGGCTGGGGACCAAGATTTTAACACATGGGCTTTTGGGGACATTCAAGATCCAAGTTATAGCATCTGGAGGACCAGAATCAGATTTGCATTGCTATTTCATTTTTGCAAAGAAAGGGAGCTAATAGTGGGGTTTTTGTGTGTGTGTGTGACCTACATGATGAGCATTAATTTCCAAATAACTCTCTACTGAATTATAAAGGCAGGATCATTCTAGAAAATATACTAACTTCAAACTGGTCTATAAATATTGCTAACATAAGCATGTCCACTTGTAAATATTAACTGCAGCTTCTTTACCTGTGGTCCAAATGCTACAAATAAAATAGGAACAAATATGGACAACCAGCATCCCCAGTCTGTCCTGATCTTAGCATCTTTTAATCAACAAGAGACTCTATATTTTAGCTTTTTTCTTTCTTTTTTTGGAAGATAAATCCAGAAGCATTTATTCTAGTTATCTCTTCTATTCTTTTAAACTAAAATGAGAGTTTTATGAGATCCATAACAAAAGCCTAACCCCAGTAAAAACAGAACGCTTCAACAACCATTAAACAGTATGGGTTTTTTCAACAGTTAAAACTATTTTCATCCTAATAAAATTCTAACTTGGTCAAACAAGGAAAGGGGCATATGCCAAGAAATACATATACTACTACTTTTAATTTTATGATTTTGGAAACCATTAAATAAGTGAAAAAATGTGAAATGTAGCCAAGTAGAAGAGAAAAGGGTACTCTGTGTCTTTAAGCTAAGGAGAAAAATAAAACCCCATCATTCTGAATGCATTGCTTTAGTCATCTGGTTTCATTCTATTAATGACCTTTAACATCTGCAAAAATATTGTGAAAAGCTAATTTTGTTTGTACTGAGGTGGTGCAGAACAGGTTCTGGCTGTCACTCTAGGATATGCTATAAAATAAAATTGTCATTCTGGGACAAAAACCCACTGTACAAATCCAGTTTATTTACAACATGGAATGAAAAGAAAACAGAATTTTACAACATGCCAACACGCGAAAAATGAATAGTGCTTACATGTGTATGTGTGCGTGTGTGTTAACGATACCACATAGAGACAGCTTCCCAAGATTAAAGATTTTTTAATAATATTTCATGGCATGCAGCAAAAATTCTAACCAGAAAAACTGTTGCTCAATAAATGTTATGCTTCTAAAATGTGAAAGCATTCTTCAACATAGTGTGTTTTGATTTACTTCATGAGCTCTTTAGAAAGGAGAAATGGCCTCGTTTCCTCATTTTGACAAGCTTATGGTTTCATTAATTGAACAGGAATCTTTGGAAAAGAGGCAGTATCATCAGAGTTAATGTGTTGTCTTTGCATCCACAGAGGCCAAGGCTAAAAATGTACAAGTAGCCATCGAAAGAGTAAGTGTAGTCACACCAGCCTTGTCCTTAACATTCACTCATTCTCAATTGCACTATTCAATTTTGTGAATGATTTTTGGACTCTGCCATAAAATATTGAGGCCCAGACCCATATGTCTGAAGAGCGCAGGAACTTCATGGTTCAGGAGTTTGATGAGCACCATATGCCCAGCTCAGAGACGGAAGAATAGTCGATCCGAATAGTAGTTTTAGCCAAGGTTCCCATCCTATAATTAGGTCCCTTGACAAAATATCTGCACGAGGCCAGACACTGATGCACGACTACTATTCTTTTTTTTTCTTTTGGCAGTACTTTGAATTCAGGGCCTCATGCTTGCTAGGCAGGCACTCTATCACTTGAGCCACAGCTCCAAGCCCTTTTTGCTTTTGCTGTTTCTGAGATAGGGTCTTGCTTTCTTAAGTCCAGCTGGTCTGACTGTGATCCCCTTATTTATGCTTCCCTACATAGTTGGGATGACAAGCATGTTCAACCATTGTTTGAGGTCAAGGATCTCATGAAATTTTTGCCCAGGCTGGCCTCAAACCTCGATCCTCCTGATCTCCACCTCCCAAGTAGCTGGGATTATAGGTTTGAGCCATTGTACCCAGTCATACTACTACTTCTAACAAAAGGGACTTCACTGCCTTCAAGAGAGATTGGGTGGATCATGATTTGAGGCCAGTCTAGGCAAAAAGTTGGCAAGACCCTACCTCAACTAATAAGCCATGCATGTGATGCACATCTATAATCTTAGCTATACAGGAAGCACAAATAAAAGGATTGTGGTCCAAGGCGGATCCATACAGAAAGTATGAGACACCCTCTGGAAAAGAGATGAGGACATGGCTCAAGTCATACATCATGAGGCCTTGAGTTCAAACTTACATATTCCCCCCCAGAAAAGAAAGAAAGAAAGTTTTCAGACTTTTGGGCTGAAACATTTCCTCTTGACTGTCCCCGTTGAGCCTACAGAGAATTTTCTTCTCTATCATATTCCTTGATATGTTTGAAAATATGTTAAAATGTGTTTGGTTCCATTAACACATAGTTTAAGGCATGACTTAACATCCACCTGTTATTTGGGGGTGCTATTTATAAATAGATAGCAAAGATGGGGATAGACACATGATATATGATAGGTGGATAATTATAGATAGGTAGATAGCGACAGACATACTGAAAATGATCTCAGAGTCCAAAAAGAATATTGTTTTCTTCTCTGGATATTATATTTTAGCAATATAAAGTATCATTTAAAGTACTTCACAATGCTTTAAAGTCAACAGCTTAGGCAAAACTTGCTAAGCCTTTCACAATAATTCCAGCTACATTTATCCCTTGAATCTACCATGATTTTAAGGACCATCGTTGCTCAGAACATCATGTCATGTGTTTTATTTTTATTTATTCAATTTGACCTCTAATTCCCATCTGTGATATCATAGACAGAACTGCAGATGAATGTATCCTTTCTGGCCATTCCATCCTGTCAATTCCACCCAAAGGATGGGAAAGGAAGGCAGATTTTCCGAACTGGACTTACATGAAAGTTTTACCCTCTTGTTAGCCAGTCCTAACTGTGGTCATAATGGAGGATATTCCACTAAACAGTGCCAAATAAATACCCACTAGGCTAGCATTCTCTATATGGCTGGGAGCAACAGTGATCTATAAGCAGTCTTCAAGTTAGTTGACGTGCTTTCAAGATGAGTAAGTTTGATTGTAACCTTCTCTTTCTGGTTGCAGATTCTCACCCTACTCAGTTATCGCATCTGAACTCTTCTGCATTAGCACAATGAATGTACTTCACATTGATGTATTTTCCTTTCATCTCCAAATATGTACAGTTCCATAATGAGCCATCTGTCATTTTGTGATTTCACATAGATGACAATGCCTTAAAGTTTTGTTGTCATAGCAACCACACCAAAGTCTCTAAAGCAAACTCTGTAATCATTCCTACCCTGAGATTCCAGAGGGTTAAAATGCCAGGAAATTTAAGTTACTAACATGGTTACCTGTTTAGGATTAACGTTTAACCTACTATGCCTCAAATTTCAATGAATGGCTTATATTATCATTTAAAAAAGAGGAGCAAAATTGTCTTCTATAAGCTGTAGTTTTTTACTTTTTAGGTTAGTTGTGTTAGAGGGAAGTTAAGTCTTGGTTTGAATTCTAGAGAGATACTCAGATGTAGCAATCAAACCTTCCTTTTCACTTTGCTGAAGACCAATTTTAGAAGAGCCGAGAAAAAATTCAGCTCATTGTTCGTATTCTTGTCTCCTATCTCGTAGTATTCCAAGGCATCTATGCCACATTATTGCAGGATAAAGGAACCAAGAATGTATTCTCTGCAGAAGGGAGAAAAGCATAGTTTTTAATCTTGATTTACTTTATTTCTTTTCTTCAGAGACTATCTCTTGCTTATCTGTAACTTCTTTCTTGTCCCACAGGCATGGAAATGATTCATCTTCTTTCCCCTTTATTTTCAGTCCCCCACAGTGTGCACAGAAGGCCTATCTGCATGGTGCTGGAGAATGTTGTTCCCCAGGGAATCTGGGAAGAGCTCTTTGCTCGCCCCTCTGCAGCCTAATGTCTCTCGAGCACTTCCCAACTTTTTCATCCTTTCAGTTTTTAAAAACTTAAGAAACTGAGATTCAAGAAGTTTCTCTTACTGACCCAGGAAGCAAAAGTAGGTACCTGAGCACTTGGAAAAAAGAAAATGGATTCTGGGGAGACTAGTTAGGGACGACTGCAAAAGATCTAAGTAAGGAGTGAGAGAAGTGGGGACTGTGGGAATGAAGAAAAGGATACTGACTATAATATCTTAGGATATTTATGCATTCTTTCAACAAGATGGTAAGCACTGTCTAGTTTGCTATAAGAAAAGGAATGAAAAAATGTGTAGTATGATCCTACAACTGAGAGTGTGGGAAGCAGGCCCTCAAATGCAGTTAATGGGAATAGAATAGATGCAACTATCTGACAGGGAAATTTAGCAGTATATACACTTTTAAGTATACAGAATTTTGCTTAATTTTATTATGCTGATACCACATGCTCATTATTTACAATACTGAAAAAAGAATAAAATTTTATTTAAAGTGCTCAGAATCTTACTACCTGAAGATAATCATTCTTTAATTTTAGCATATGCTCCTCTAGGCTTCCTCATGCAAATCTTACATAATTCTTATACTACACAAATATGTCAAATATGTGTGTGTGTTTAATTCTGGACTATTTCCCCTAAAATAATAGCTTAATAATCTTGTACTTTAGCACAAATATTTTATAGTCATGATTTAAAAGTTCTTTGTCAATATTGTGGCTGTAATACAATGTTATTAAATCAATTGTCAAATATCAAAGAAATGGTCTCTACTAACTTTTCCACTTTTTAAATAATGCTATAGAGAACATCTTTGGATGATTTCTTTAGGATATGTTCACCAAGTAAAATCAACATTTCTAGCATACTGATCTGCATCATTCTTTGCTTTTGTTTTCCAGTGGCTGATGTGCGATGTACTGAATGTTAGCATAACATGCCAACCTAAATCTTCCTGGAGTCTGCACTTCCCCATATTCTCTCCTCTCAGTCACATGTACCTTAATTTTGGTTCTTGTTAATGGTTTTCTCAATCCGCTCACTTAAAGAATGAAATAGTTTCAGTATTTCATCTTCTAGAGATTTCATAAGCATTCCTTCAAGTTTAGCTGAGTAGGGTGGCTTTCTGATGCAAGGTATTCTATTATTTTAGACCAATTTAATGTTCATACTTCAAATGTTTTTACCTCAAGCCATTTCTCTGATGATCTGCTATAATGATCTAGACTTCTTTTTTTTAGCAGGAATCTATCATTTCAGGCTTCTTAATAAAAATGTATCCCCTGCAGTAAGCCTACACTTAGAATGGTGTCATGGATTAAATTACCCCACCCCCAATTCATGTGCTGAAATCCCAACCCTTATCTGTAGAGATAAAGTGCTTAAAGAGGTAGTCAAAGTTAAGTAAGTTTATAAGGGTAACATCCCAATCCTATAGGACTGGTGTTTTCATAAGAACAAGGGAGCCAGGCACCAGTGGCTCAAGCCTGTAATACCAGCTAGTTGGGAGGCTGAGATCAAGAAGATCAAGGTTTGTGGCTAGCCCTGGCAAATACTTCTCAAGACTCCATCTCCAAAGTGAACAAGTGGTAGAGCACCTGCTTTGCAAGTGCAAACTGCTGAGTTTAAACCCAGTCCCACCAAAAGAAGAAGGAGGAAGAGCAACCCCACCAACACCTTTGGTCTTGGACTTCCAACCTCACAAACCGTGAAAGAATAGACTGCTGCTGTTTAAGCTGCCCTATCTGTGGTGTTATTATGGCAAACCAAGCAGACTAACAAAGATGGGTAAGTTATGTGATCAATGTGTAATTCACTTTGCCATGAGCCTCATAAACTCAGACCACACGCAGCATTAAGACAGAAGTTCTTTTCCAGAGGAGGGCTCTTATGCAGAACACAGCAATCACAGCCTCCCCTATGTACCTCCACCCAGTGAAGGAAATGCTCAGGTTCTGCTATGGTATCAAAAGCGTGCTGAGAGCTCTGGTTCTTCTGGAACCCGTATGATATGCTTCCGACCTGTGCCCTATTGTGGCCACAAGAACTCTATTAAGTTTTCTAAAGTCTATTGGTGCCACTCTCTAGTAGCAAAGTCCCTACATCCCAGAGATGCCTTGCCTTATCTTCTTCTTATGGCAAACTGTATGCCATGAAGAGTCCTCTTCACTTTGCCTGTGCCATGAATGGATTGGGGAGAACACAATTCAGTACATAACACAATTTTCATTGTATTAAGTGCAAACATGCTGCTGGGGCTGCATCTTTATTAAGAAGGGAAAATGGGCTGGGGGCTGAATAGTGGAAGTATAAAGATTAAATTGGTCTAAAGTAATTGTTACTTCAGTGGAATAAATGGGAAAATATTCTCAACCCAAAAGCATTAGGCTGTAGGATAAGCACAAAATAATGATGGCATTTTCCTTCAATTTATTTTGGAAATTTCCTTAAGACCCTCCCCCTGTTATTTTTATAAGCTATTTGATGAAACCCGTTTATCCCAAGTCATAGATTAAATCCATGGGCATCTATATTGAAGAATCTTTTTTTTTTTTAAGTCCAAACATCTGTACTTAAAGTTACCTCTTTGACCATGTTTGCCTCCTTGGCTTTTACCTCCACAGGTACATTCCTTTCCTTGAATCTTACAGAATCTTCATGCGTATAGAGGCTTAAGATGTTGGCCCCACATCACTCTAAAAAAAAAGCTTGATCATGTCTGCCCTTATTGCACATTTGACCTAATACTTTACAGTGAGAGGACATCTATTATACAAAGCATATATGAATAAGAAAATCTAAGCAATGTCAAAATATAAGCTGATTTTTGGAGCACCTATCAAGGACCCTGACTTGCATGCTTTTGACTCTTCAATCCTCACAATGTCCTTAAGGAAAGGATGATGTGATTGCTATGATCTACACAGGAAGGAAACAAAGCTAAGATATACCATGTAATTTGTCCCAAGACAGTGGCAGGACCAGGATTCAAAATCAGGTCAACTGACCCTAAAAGCTGCCCTGTTACCCTCTGCACTGTTCCCAACAGGTGCCAAAGAAGGGTTACTATGAGAAGTTCAAGAAATAAGGAGTTCGTATTTCTTTTTTTTAGGACAATGATCTACTGAGGTTGTACAACTTATAATGGCCTTTTAGAGAGGGGTAGGGTACTGACGTGTGGGGGCTTAGAGAAGATTCAGATCTAAATCCTTAAAGCTGAGTTTTCTAAGGGATGATGAAGGAATTAAGGACTCTAGACTTTGTGAAGAGGAAGTTGAGATAGTAATAATGATCTTTCTCTCCATTAAAGGAGCTAACCCAGATGGTGAGAAACAGTGAGGGTCCCCAGCTAACATATTAAACCTCAGGAACTCTTACAACAATGATGAGAGAGATGAAGCAACAGGGCATTTCACCAAGGAAGTCGTCTCCAAAGTTTTGAAGGGTACATGAATTCTCTACTTCCCGTGGAGGCCTAGAAAAGTTCTGATTATACAAGCCCATTGTTTATCTTGATAGGTGGAGTACAAGTCTTCTTGTGTTCATACAGACCATGTTTCCCCTTTTGAGCGTAGATGAGCACAGGTAAGTTCATTTTACAAGGATCTATTTGAAGTTTCATGCATCTGGAGTTCATGCATCTTAAGACTTCCAGTGCTATAAGTGACATGCATTTCTACATATGTGTGTCTATGTTTTTATGTGTGTATTATGTATTTAAGTATATGTGTGAGCAACTGAAAAAAATCATAAATCACTCCCTTTACACTGATAGTGTGGTTAAAAGATGATAGAAATGACATTAATTGCTGAAAAAGGCATCTCTCACCTTAGAAATCTATGACTGAGGTAGGGAATGATGAGAAACATAAGACACCATTTTACCTTTAGCTCTCCATTCCAAAAGAGAACAATAAAGGCTGCTCAACACATTCATCTTACTGCCTCAATTACTTGAAGTGGATAATCGGCTTAACACCATAAGGATGATGTTGAATGTGTGTTGATTTCTCTTTGGTATTGATTGCTGTGCTTTGACATACTATTCGAGTTATTATGCACTGAGGCACCACCTGGCATCATTGTTGGTCTTAAATACTCAACACATCAGGTGATCATCCTTCTTGCAGTTCTGTTTTCTTCATTGTATAGTTGCCAATGTATGTGCCTAGAACTTCAAACATGGCTCATAAGCTTAAGTAACTATTTCTATTCTAAAGTACTATTTGATAGAAACTATTCAGTTTTAGACAGAAATTTCTCTGAAATTCAATGGCCGATTTTTCTACAGTACATTTTTCTCTAGTGAGGCTTCACATTTTAGTTAACACTTCAGTTCCTTAGTAGATAATTGTGCAAATGTTTGTAGGTGTACCGTGACACTCTATGAACAACCCAAATATGTGTATATATTTACTGAATAACAATTATAATAAGAATTATTATTGTCTGCTTATTTCTGCCTATTTACTTGTCCACCTGACATCAGACATACAACATGTGGCCTCCAGGCAATCAAGAGTAAAGCTTGTTCCCTATGCTTGGGGCACCTGAAGTCCAGGCATCCCTTCTGTGGCTTCAGTACCTTTATTACTACTGGAAAGAGGAGCACACTACAAACCTTGTGAGCTGTGCCAAAAAGCTGAAAAAAAAAAAAAAAGAAAAGAAAAAACCTCTTCCCAGACCAATTCCCTAACCTTGATGTATAAGTGCAAAAGCACGTGGGCCTTCTATTTTAGCAGCTCACGTTATATAAAAAGATCAACTGTGTGAGCCATTGACAGTCTATTGGCCTGAGGAATTCTATCAGCCTTTTCATGTCCTGTCCCCAGTTGAGAACCTGAGAATTCATATTTTTCTATCCATGAACCCAGTGAAAGTTAAGAGCCTCAATGCCCTGGAATCTCCTCACCCAACCTTCTGAGTGTGTGGGTATGGAGTGAATGTATACCTTATCACCTGTTATCTGATGCACTGGGAACTGAGCTAAGGCCACCATGAACATAGAACCACCACCTCCTCCCCAGCACATAGGTGCCAATACAGAACATCCAGGTGCACAACTCTGCTGGTGTTTTGTAATTTGCCATGTTGGCCTGATCAGGACAGCACCAGCATCCTGCTCTGACCCAAATCCCAGGATGCCTCTGTGATGAACCCTTTAGTCAAATGGCTAATATTGATTTCCCTGCTCATCCAGTAAATTGCAGATGCTCTTATATGAGATTGCTCTTTAGAAATCCTCAACCAGGGAATATGGCAGCAATGTCTCCATAGAGAACCTAGAGCCTGCCTTCCCTGGAGATGTGACTTGACTCCAAGATTATATGACTACCAAGTTTTAAAACAGAATCTGCGGATATGAGTTACACCTCAGGACATAACATTATGTTGTCTATACTGGACAGATGCAGTAGTTGTTCATATATTTAATCTACAACAAAGACATACTGAGTACAATTAATTCTTACTCTTGTGTGGTGTCTCCCAGCCAAATGACTGCTCTAAAAATTACCTTGGTGTGCTATATTTTTCAAGGAATCTCTGTGCTATTTTCCATAATAGTTGTATTAATTTACATTTTCATCAATGGTGTATCACCAGCATTTACTCTTTTTTTGGCCTTTTGATAGTAGCCATTCTAACTGGGGTGAGATTATAGCTCATTGTTTTCGCCTAATTATTAATGATGTAAAAGAGAAGACAGTTTATACTCTCTATTCAAGAATGAATATAGAATTATTAAACTGGCTGAAACCACCATAAGAAAGGGACTAAGGCAGAATGAGAAAACAATAGAGGAGATGAACCAATTGGGGTTATAATACATATATACATGCAAATCTCACAAAGAAACTGCCTATGTAAAAACTACCTTTATCTCAAATAAGCAAAAGTATCATTTTTCTTTAAAAAAAAAAGATAGTTTTAAAGAAAAGGTTTTACATTACATTCCTTCCAAAACACACACACATGAATTCCCTTAGCAAATTAGAGCAGAAAGATTTGGAATTTCAAATAGGCTAATACTATTATTTCACTACTTCCTACTTAAAAAGGCGTAAGTGGTGAATTGAGCAAGTTTTTTTCCTGCAAAATGTTTTGGGGCACCATGAGTTTTTGCAGATGTCTATCATTTTCTTTCTGTTAAATACCACAGAAGTTGCCTTCCAGCCTTGACTCTACATCCTGCTCAGCCCCATGCTAATTTATTCTCACACTCAGTCTTGTAAAACTAATCTCTGAGTACCTTATAGGCTTCCACAATCTGTAACTACAAGACAAGCTGGAAGGCCTCATCTTCAGTGAAAAGACCATGAGATGCCCTGAATTCTTGAGCACTTGAAATGGACCAAGGACCAGAAACTTGGACTGCAGCTGAACCGTAAGAAAAAATATAGAAAGTAATAAAAAATAAGTAGAAGTAGTTTAAAATGTACAAGGTAGTGAAAAGGATGCTGAAATGCGTTTAGCTCTTCCATCTTGGTTCTTCAAGGTATATCACCCTTCTCTCTTTTACAGAAGTAGGGCTTTGGGTGTTCCTGTAGCTCTGACCTGAATTGTACTTGTCCATTCCCATAAAATCCCTAAGGCATCAGGACTTAGGTGAGCCTCAGGCCTTTGCCCTTTACTCTGAGTAGACAGTATGAGAACACCAGTGTGGTCAGCCACAGAGCAGGTACAGGGAGCCTGGAGATTTTTTTCTGCTAGACCCCGCTTTCAGACACCAAGTCACTCGTTATCTGGTTAATTTATACACTTCATATTGCTGCAGACAAAATCAACTTCATGTTTTGTCATTGCCGTCTTTGTGGTCAACCATGCTTCCAGCCTCGACTTCACATCCTACTCAGTCCCCTGCTAATGTGTGCTCACACGCAGTCTTACAGGACTGATCTATTTTCTCTTTTTCACTCCCCATCTACACATTTTCCCCAAACAGAGTCAAGAGACAAGGGTTAATTTCCTGGTTAGGTCTCTTATTAGCCATTCATTCATTGTGAATTTGTGCAAATCACTTATTGTTTCATAGCTTCAGTTTTCATATGAGAAAAATGAATGAAACAATGCTTGCTTCAAAGACCTGTTATGGGAATCAAATAGTTTTCTATGAGACAGTATTTTATTGAATGGTGTAAAATATGTACACACCTCCTACAATTGGGGCTACTTCCTCAAATGTGAAGCCATGCTCTTTCCTGTCTTACCTCAAAATATCCCCCTAGTAAACCATGTCTTTAGTAGAAATCACAGGACTTATCTTCTCTCTTCAGTAAATGGGAGTGTGCAGAATGAGAGCCAAATAGTTATTTGTCCTATGTTTTGATTTTTTTTAATTCTCTACCTAGTTTTATAAGAAAGTCTTTTCCTAGAATCAAAATTTAACATATTCACAAGCAGCCACTGTGCTCTACACTCTGGTCCTGTAGTAAACAGAGATCTGAGTCCCATTTTAACTATCAAAAGCCTGCACTTAGATTAGTAAAAATACAGCCAGAAGATCTAGAAAATTAGAATCCACATTATCAGAATCCAAAATATTGAAGGGGGAATATTGTGACTGTGCCTTATTGAATGAAAGAATGTATTTTGGAGAGTAAAGAGTCAACTCCCTCCCCTGCCATAGTTATCATGCCAGCTCTCGTTCCCTCTTGCTGCTGTTAGCCTCTCATAATGTAAAACATTTCTTCATTTCCAGCAGATAATACTTTCAGTGAAAAGGTAATTTTTGAAGTCTATTACTTGCATTCTTAGTGAAGAGTACAATGTAGCATTTTGTTCTAATATGCCATTGAAATTGTTTGAGTAGGTACACTATGGAATCAAATACAAAATGTCAAAATGGTTTCCATTAACTATGCACATTTGCACTGCTTCCGTTAATGGCCATGTTTTGTTCTTTTCCTTCATCTTTGCATCTATAAGATGAAATGATTCAGTTGATGTAACTGAAAAGTACATTGAAAAGGTAGAGAGGAAATTACAAAAGCATCAAGCCACAATTCCACCCACACACTTTATTTTATAATGAAGTTTAATAATGATAGAAACTGTCATTGGATTTAAACATCAGTCATTTCAGCAATTGTAGTTAATGTGAATATCTCACACTGAGTAATGTTTTATAAAAACATGGCAGGGACGGTGTATTATATTGAACTGAAATGTCATAATGAAATCTTAACTAGATGCTATTATTGTAATACATATTATGTTAAGAGAAATTTACTTCAACCTGAAAAGATAAAATAAGTACTGTATTTCTTTCAACAACATTTCAAATAAAAATCGTTTTACTGAGAGGAAAGTTTTCTTTCCGTATTTTCTAGACCTGATATGAACACACGTATGCACCCACTACTTTTTGTAATAAGATTTGTGTTGTACACATGCAACAAAAATACTATTTATTTTTCTTTGACACAAAATTATCTCTAGAAAGAAATTTGTGATCCTTATACAGTATACACTTTTGAGCACCAAAAGTATTTGAGTTACTTCTTTAATCAATCTTGAAAAAGGAAGTATAAAGAAAAGTATTTTCCCTATGGCAAAATCATAATCATATGTATATATCCCCAAGGAGCTCTGTTATCACCCCATCAAGGCCATGATGACACTGGGAAGCCTGACCCAGCTGGCCATGTTAGTTGAGTCACTCAACAGCAATGGCTTTTGCTTTGCTTCTTGATAGTATGGATGCTGCTGATTAGAGCAAAAGAAGAACATAATATCACAGGAGATCACCACATGAAAACTCTCATTTTCCACTGCATACCCACTTTCCACCCCATCTCTGCCCACATCAAAAAAGGTTCAGTAAATCTCTGAGAGTGATGAGGAACATTTCACAATTTCATACTCACTTGATGAAGGAAGGAGAGTAAAGTGCATTTCTCACTTTTGAGGATCATGTGCTCTCTTCCCTAGAGCTGTAGAAAGGTTCATAAAGAAGGTAACCCATTTTCCTCAGCACAGCACTTCCCTAGAGCCCACAGCATACTCAACAATTATCAGAAGGTGAGAGCAACAGACCAAAGCAATGTGTGCATGTTTCATCATTTTCCCCCATGAAAATTTTTTTCTTGGTAGTTTTGGTTCCCTGAAGTTCTTTGTATTTATATGTGCATTTTCATATTTCAATGATTTCACTAATGCTATTGGGTAAGCGCACCAGATTCCAAGAAAAACATCCAGAACATTTAAACTTGCCACCAGATGGCAGTATAACACCACTCTTGCAAAAAACAAGAAAAAAATGGGCTCAAGGGACTTTGGATAAGTACAACTTATCCAAATGTGGGTAGATTTGTAAGAGGATTCATAGTAATGCCAAAAGAAACACTCATTTATCTATTAGTTTAAATGAATAATGGTAAACTATTTGTCACAAGATGCCTGGGTTGATTGCACTAAGGTGGGATATTCTTCCAAATTGATTTTCCATTTTATGCAAAATGGAATTGAGGCCTCCCTTGTAGCTCTTTTCGGCTGGGTCTGGTGCTGTAGCTGGAATTTCCAAGATGTCCTCTTATGCTTCAGGGCCTGTCACTATTTACATCTAGCCCAAGTTTCAATGTACCATGACAACTAGTTTCTAAAATGTACCATTTCCAATAGACAAGCCCCATAGTTCAAGTGTGTACAAAGCCTTTGCTTCAGTCTGTCCCAAACACCTGATGAGAGAGGGACTACACATAAGCATAAAGATCAGGAGTTAAGGCCCGTAATTGAATCATCCAACGCAGATCCATAAAAGGATTCTCAGTTCTATAAACACAAAGTTAGAAAATTCCAAATACAGTTTACATTAGAAATATCATAAATCTATATCTTATTTTCTCATTAAATTGAAAATGAGACAAATAGTGATGACATAACTTGTAAAATGTCAGAAAAATAGACCATATGGGTACTAGACCAGATAAAATACTTCCCAGAGTACTTTACTGTGCATAGAAGTACACAAATGCCAGGCCCTGGCCCTAGGATTTGGGACGTAAATCTCAACTTTGTAGCCACAGCCATGATGAAGAAAGCTAAAAGGGAAAATTAGGGATAAATAAACATAAAATATACCTTCAAGAGTGGAGATGTAGCTCAATGGCAGAGTGCTTGTCTAGTGTGCCACTGGCCCTGGGTTGGATCCCCATCACTGAAAAAAACAATAACTTCATAACCAGATGTACATTCAGTAATTACAAAGGCAGGCCTACCTGATGTATTAGTGGAAGCTATGTAAAAACTCAATCTTTATAAATAAATCCTCCTAGGAAAATAGATTGTAAAGGTAAAGGTTTCTTAGTGAACAAATTTGGTAGAAGGGAAACTGGATATTCTCAAGAGACACTTCCATTAAGGCTGATGAATTTCCCCTCTCTGTTCTACAAACATCTCTATTTTAAGAACTGACTCAGCTCCAGTCAATTACAGCAACATTGCCTCTCAATATGATGTCACATGATTTTCATCAACGTAGATTATGAACAGGATAAAAAACAAAAGTCAAAACTTTTTCTCCACATTTTGTGTTGGATCAAGCCAGTAACATTTCATCCCAGATAATATCTATACTTCTGATGCACGACCCAGAAAGCTTTGTTGACACATAATGTTGATTCAGTAATGAGTGCACTTCCATTTCTAATCTGATAATCCCTATGGCTAACAGATTGCTGTAGCCAAATGATGCTTTTGTAGTTAACATCTGCCAGTTATTGAACCTAAGAACAGCAACTACCAATTCCAAATTCTCTTCCTAGCATCAACATTAAAACTAAACAAGGTCTTGCATCTTCTAAGGCAGTTTATTAAATTCATTTACATATAAAATTTATACACATACATAAGTTACATAAAATATAAGTGATATGCACTGTCATTATTCCCAACATTTCAGTGACTTACAAACAAAATGGGCATTTATTGAAACTCTTCAGTAAGAGTTTGTATTTTCAATTTTGCATTAGTATGATAAATACATAATCTGAGAAATTGCACATGTGAATTATACAGACAGCATTTCTCTATAAGAAACTTGTATCCCAAAATTTCAAAGCTCAGCTTTTATGAAAAGAATGAAATTTTTCCAAGATGATTGTTATTCCTCTAACAATGGCAAAACATCCTCCCTCATATTACAACCTGAGTTTCAATATTTATTTAGATGAGGATGCTGAAAAATTCTACCAACTAACCAACAATGGCTTGAGGCAAGTCATTAGTCATATGTAAGAGAGATTTGTGTCTTTAAATATTAGCTATTTCATGTGTCAATATCAAAATGACACTTCTCTAAAACATTGCTACACAAAGGTTTCTCAAGAATTGATTTGAGCACTTATTGAATGTTAATATTTGGCACATAACAAGTTTATCAGTGGTTCTACATTTGGAATTGCATGAACTATTTTAGGAACCTGATTCTTAAATTTACAACTCACAAGAAAACCTACCTCATTTGGATAGTTTGCCATCACCTCAAATGCCAATATTGTGTTGGCATTAATAAATATTGTTCACAATGTGTCCTGAGAAATGCTAGGCAATTGTCACAGCAAACGAGAAGCCACAGAACCCAGAGGGAATCAGGTAGGCTCTAAACTTCCCCAACTCCTTTTGCATATAGAAATTCTTCTTTCAATTGTTTTATATAATGATTTTTCCCTTAAGACATTATCAATTTGATTAAAAGAGAGAAGATGTTGAGCATATGGTATGTGCTCAATGAACACTTTTTCTTTGCTCTCTTCCCTCCTCATCCCACCCCTAAATCTAGCATGACATTCCAATTCTCCATTTCTATCAGCATTTTTTCTATTAGCATTTATAGTGTACCATTTATCCTATAGTCTTGAGACATGGATTCTATCTGAGATCTTCTCTATTCCTCACTCCCAAGGGCCAGTTTTTACCATGTTCCATTGGTGATCCTCCATATGTCTCAAAGTCACCCTTTCACTCTATTCCCTCTAATATCAGGCTCCAATATTATTCTGTTGGAAGTCTAATGACTGCTTTAGATCAGAGGGACTTGCACCCCATCTTCTGTCTCAATCCCAAAGTGGAGTTCACCTCTGAGGCTGTTCTGCTTTGAAATATTCCCACCACTGTCTACCACATGGGCTGGTAAGACTACGTAGGTGCAATCTTTTAAAAATCTAAAGCCATGTCTACTTAATCCTGGGAAGAAACTAACCTTTGTAGGAGAACTTGAGGGGGTTAAATAGCTAGATAGATAACCAGAAATAGGGTTGATAATATGTGTTCAAATGTTCACCTTAGTAGAACGTTTTCTAAGATACTTTCCTCGGGAGACAATGAAGGAAGGAAGGAGGGGAGAAGAGAAAGAAGGAGGGAGGGAGAGAAGGAGGTTGAGTTACCAAAAAGTTTTGTTGCATAATACATTATGTCCTTCAGTGCAAAAATAGATATTAGCATATTGAAGTTTATAAGTAGTGCCACTAAGAAACCTGCTTAACTTTTTAAACCTCTTATTCCACAAATTTATTTAAAAATGAAAATTCCCTGTGACACAGGTTACTCCAGAGGCACCTGCACACCCATGTTTATTGCAGTACTATTCACAATAGCCAAGTTATGGAAACAGCCAAGATGCCCCACTACTGACAAATAGATCAAGAAAATGTGGTATCTATACACAATGGAATTTTACTCAGCCATGAAGAAAAATGAAATTTTATCATTTGCAAGTAAATGGATGGAACTGGAGAACATCATTCTGAGCAAGGTTAGCCAGACTCAGAAGACCAAAAATCATATGTTCTCCCTCATATGCAGTCTTTAGATCTACAGCAATGTTGTAGGACTTGGGTTACATGACAAGGAGAGAACATACACGGGAGGTACGGGATTAGATAAAAAACCCAAAACATGAAAGCATTTGATGTCTCCACTCCAGAGGAACTAATACAGAAACCTTAAAGCGACAGAGGTTAACATGAGAAGGGGATCAGTAACCAGTGTAAAGATCAGTTACAGATGAATCAACTTGGGTTGTAACACATTTGTACATGAAGGCAATGCTAGGAATCTCTCTGTATAGCTGTCCTTATCTCAACTAGGAAAAATGCTTTGTCTTTCTTATTATTGCTTATTTCTACTTTCAACAGAACTGGAGAAAAGCACAGAACAGATTCAGCCTGGAAGGGAGGGAGAAGTGGGGAAGAGGGTGGAGGCGGGGCAGGAGGGAGAAATGACCCAAACAATGTATGCACATGTGAATAAATGAATAATAATTTTGAAAAAGAAAGTAGTAACAAGAAAAAGAACTATAAAAAATAAAAATGAAAATTCCCTTTTTTGTTTTTACTTTTATCTTTGGCAAAATTACTAAAATTCTGAAGAATTTGTGGTCTAAAATATGTTTGCTAAATACTGCTTTGTAGGCACTAATGTAAACACAAGTATTCAGTACAACAGAAAATTATTCCTGTGTTACTGGTACTTGTAAATGTCTGGCAGACTAAGTCCAAAGTCCTTATTCTATCATTCAAGATCCTCTACAATTTACTTCTCTCTTATTTTCTCCCTCACAATGGAAGTAGTGAAGGTCACTTGTTATATTCATAAGTTCAAATCCCAGCTCTGCCAATGACTGACTACCCATGGGACCCCGGAAAAATGCTCAGTCTTTGCTTCAGTTTCCTCATTTGTGAAACAAATAAGAATACATTTATTTCTGGATGCAGGAAACAGGTAGACTTTTGGATTGCTAATACTGATCTACTGATTAGTAAGAAGACCACCTGCATCTTATTCTCCCTTGGTGAGTCTAATGTAACAGCAATTAGTGGAAAATGCTGGGAAGACTAGAGGATATTGAGCAAAAGAAGACTGCACTGATATTTCCAGGTATTTGCAGGGGAAGTGTGCAAAATCAGAGAATGCCTGCTATGTCTGTACTCAAAACACAAAAGTGAACTGTGGCAAAAGTGAGAGGAGGCAAATTTTAGGTTAGTATAAAGGACTTTCCAACAATTGTGGCTGTGCAAAGTTTATGTAGACTTCTTTGAGAAACAGATGTCTTCCCCTTTTCCTGGGATTATTTAGTTAATTGGAGCCTTTGTAACAGAATGTTTTAGGTCACAGGTACAAACCTCTGTGTCTCTTAGGTCACTTGCCCCTAATATGCCAAACAAAAGACCGGTAATGAAGGGCAGAAAAAGGAAGTTTATTACACAGCACATGCAGCCACAGAAGAGGAAAGTTAGCATTGCAACTCATCTTCCTCAGACAGACATTTGCTTTAGGTTTAAATAGGAAGAAGAAACAGGAGCAGAGGGAGAGAAATGCATATATATATATATGTGTATATATATATAGGCATTACTGGGGTTTGACCTTAGGGTCTTGGACTTGCTAGGCAGGCACTCTACCACATAAGCCACACCCCAGCCATTTTTCCTTTACTTATTTTTCAAATAAGATCCCACTTTATGTCCAGGATAGCCTGCACCATGATCCTCCTGTTTATACTCCCTATAAAGCTGGGATGACAGGTGCACACCACTATACTCAGATTTTTATTGGTTAAGATGGGGGTCTCATGAACTTTTTGCCTAGATTGACCTTAAACCTCAATCCTCCCAACCTCCATCTCCTGAGTAGCTAGTGCACTAGCCACTGCATCCAACCAGGAGGTGTGCATAATTATCAAATGTTCACAGCCACAGGAAGAGTGGTTTTTTAAAGAAGATTTTGGTATTTGGAGTATTCTTTGCAAGTAACTTTAACTGTTCTCGATGTAGATCACTAAATCACAAGAGCTAAAAATTCTTTTGAGAGCACAGGTACATTTCTTAGAAGAGCACACAGGAAGCCATCTCCCAAGGGACAGAACCCACCAGGATATGATGGATGAAAACTTAATAGCTGCCACTGATTTTCTAGGTCTACCAATGCCCATACCTTAAACAGCTTGACAGGCTCACAGAGTGCCTGTAATTAACCCTTGAATCCTGAAGGAACCATTCTGTTCCCTCTCACGACTCTTATTGTGACTCATATAAAACATTGCCTTGGTTCCAAGGCCAGAACTTTAATCATACATTAGAACTGAAAGCACAACCTTAAAAGGCATAAAATGCAAGTTGCTTCCATGCTGCAGTAGCAAGTATTATAAAAACCCTGCATTCTTTTATAATATAGATTTGTGAAGTGATGAAAATGTGGCTATCATTTATAGTTTGCTTTCAGAATGGACACTTATTTATAAATGAATGGCTCTGTAATAACACAATGGCACCATCATAAATCTCTCCAATGTAGGGTAGTATGTAACACAGCTGATGAGAAATGTGTTTACTCTTTCAGGATTAAAAATAGAAAAACACAATAGAATGAGTTCATTGGCAGGTTCAGTGGCCACTTAGTTCATAATAGAATCAGGAAACGAAAGTGCCCTGTGGAGTAGTTAAAATCCAAGAGAACCCATTTTGAGCTAACACAAGTAAAACATGCTAGTGAGGTTCCTCCGTTGTCAGTATTTTTTTTTAAAAATTAACTGTATACCTCCTTTCAATCAGCTAAATATTTATTCAAATCTTCAGCTTGTTATTTCTTCATTAACAAGGTTCCCCTGCTGCTCAGCAGAAGATGTGAGGAACTTTGCAAATGTCAGAAGCACTCAAGTTGAATCAGCCAGGGGAAGTGATAAAAAGACTCATAATTAAGTGAAGCACAATGGCGGCACATTTCAAGCTGGGAAATAATAGATCAATACAGAAGGCTCTTTCCCATGGGATAACGCTGCAATTCGTTCTTATTTTGTGACTTGTTTTCACTCATCAAATCTCAAGTACAATGCATTTCTGTGTTAACCTTCAATTTGTAAATGATTATTTGTATTCTAATCCTCAGAACACTGCAAAAGAGAAAAGAGGGTGAAATTGGGAAAGAAAAGCTGTCTTGTGAACAAAGCAGAACCAAATAAAGTAACCAAAGTATTTTAGGGAAAGAATTAGTGCTTTGGGAGCTCCTGGTTAGCATATAAAAATCTCATCCTAATAGATAAATCAAGCCTGATGATATGGGTATGTAAAACTTGGGCAAATATAACAAAGGTCCTTATTTTAAAAAGAGTTTTTAAAAGCTTTGGTTTAATCTGGCATTAAGAAAGTCTAACCTGCTCTTTTGAAAAAAAATGCTAATTATTTTAAAGTTACAGATGTTTTATATTTAATTTTACAACTCCATAGAGATCTTAGTTTGTGACCACTCTCTAGTTCTTGGTGCTAATATGAAATTTTATCACATTAACTTCCTTTATATATTTTGATCTTGTCTTCAGCACCATAGTCCAATGAGAAAACATTTATCTTTTAAAACACTTAATTAATTTCATATATATTTTACAATCTAACAGTTCCCAACTGTTTATTCATAAACAAGCCTACAAAGACTGCTATTACTTTATAAAAGATAATGATATGATATCAAAATGGATCTTCAAAATGTGATTCCAAAATCATGAAGAAGAAAATGTTTCATTGTATACATAAATGAACCCTCAAAAATTATGGTGATAGAGTACATCTTTGTTGGTTAAGAAAATTCTGTACATCTATTTTTCTCTTTCCAAATACTTTCTATATTAGAAAAGTTTCAATTAAATAATAAGTGTATGACCCACCATGAAAATGAACAAGTGGCTGGTCACACAAATGCTTTTCACTATTAACTGAAAATGGTGCTTCTGATATGAGAACTTCAGCAGCCTTCTACAGGGGCCAGGCATGGTGGCTTACAGTTATAATCCCAGCTACTTGGGAAGTGGAGATTGGGAGGATTGTGGTTCAAGACTAGCCCCAGTTTAAAAAAAAACAAAGTGAGACCTCTTTCAACACTTAAGCTGGACATGGTGGTCAGTGCTGTATCCCATCTATGTGGGAAGTCTAGGTAAGAGGATCATGGTTCAAAGCCAGTCACAGGTCAAAAAGCTCAAGACCCTATCTGAAAAATAACTAAAGCAAAAAATACTGGGAATGTGACTAAAGAGGTACTGATGCCCAGATGACATGCAGGAATCTTGAGCTGTTGAGGGTCCTTGGGTCCGCTCTGAGAATGAAAGCACAGGCAGACTCCAGCAGCAGAGGTCAGAAAGGTTTTACTTGTAGAGAAGAGAAGAGAAAGGCTGCAATGGGGGCATGCAGGGGGACCCAGAAACCAGTGGTCCCATGGGTCAGGCTGGAAACTGGGTTTTTATAGACTTTTCATTGCCCAAGGGCAGAGATATCTCTCACGTGCAAACAGAAGTTTCCTGGGAAGGAGAAGTGCCTCCTTGGCCAATAATCACCTTTTGGGACCTCCTACAGTCCGTCCTTGAGTAGAGTGCCTGCCTAGCAAACATGAGGCCCCAAGTCCTACAAAACAAGAAGGAAATCCTTCCAGAGGATCACAGACAACAGTGAGAGCTGAAGTATAAAAATGCCTGGAAAATCCAAAAGTGTACATATCAATGTTTTATTGGAACTTTTAAGTCTTTAAGTACAGAGAGACTAAAGAAGAGAACCATCAAATCAGCAAGTCAAAATTATTGATTCCTGGATCAGTGCCATGTTTGTTCCTTGCCCCTTGACAGAGTCACCTGGTTCCCAGGTCTCCCCACCTTTGCCTCCCTCCCCAAGGAAGCAGGGTGGAGGGGGTAGCACAATGCAAATGGACAAACTTTGTAGTAGAGGATATAAAATGAGGTCTAGTCTTTATTGTTCCACCACACTCGCATCTAGAGACCCTCTTGGTGCCACAGGCTTAGACACACCAGCCCAATCATCTCAAGCTAAGATGACTATTAGTGAAGTTGTTCTGTATATAAGGGAATTGTGTTGGGGGGAGACATGGCTCATAATGAGAAGAGAAAACAAGTCATTCAAGGAGCAGAGTCTTGTTACTCCTCTATATTTCTAGGAATCAATTCTTCATGTTAAACAAGAGAACTGTTAACACCAATTATTAAGAGGACTTTGCCTTGTAAGGACATAGCTATGGTCAGGGCTGTAGACACAGTCAAATAATGCTTATCTTCAAACAGTCCTTCCCTCTGCATGCACTCTGCTCCAGGGAATTCCATAGGAAGAGCTCTAGGAATGTATTTTATGCCTGCTATTCTTCACGAAAACAAGAGGCTTTACTGGACCCCAGGGTTCAGGCCCCGCACCCTCTTGCAACACTGTGATTGTCTATGTAGAGAAGCTGGTTTCTTTTGTCAAACAAGTGGGTTCTTCCATAAGTTGGCTAAGAATTCATTTTTCACTTTGTATGGAAAATTTACAGAAAGCCTAATAGTACAGAATGTCATCCGGAATCATGGATTTTATTTTATGCCTCCTTCTAAATAAGTCTTTTCTAAATTTATTTTTGAGGACTGATGGCATATAAAAGGGAGCTATTAAGGAGAACCGGTGGGGTGTCTGTGATGGGAAAGACTGATTAGCCCTGACAGCCTCTAACTTTTGAATTCCTGGAAAGGGAAACCACAAGTATTTTAGCAAGCCTAGCGTGCAGATAAATTTTATGCCACATTGCCCTCCTACCCTTTTCCTCCTCTTCCCTCTCTCCTGGTATGGCTGTTCTGATGTGTTCTTAGGAAACTCTCTTATGTTATCTGAATCAACATTATTCCAGACCTATCAGCATGTTTTTAAAATGTAAGCCTACTTAGTTCCATAGCAGCCTTCTAATTAGAAGACACTATATTTATTGGTACACTCCTTTGTATTGCAGTAGGAGGATACTCTGGGAAAAGCTCTGTGCTTTCAAAACACTGCATTTCAGGGAGGTCCTCAACAAAACCATGAAATGAATTTGAATCTTACCCATCGTTCAGGTTTCATTCTGTGACCTTGCACCCAAATTCCATGAATAGAACATTGTCCTCCAGGGCAGAGGCTCAATAACTGGACATTTTCTGGGTCCCTGAATTTATACAATAAGATATCAACTCCAATCTGTGAGCACAATGCTCCAGTGACTGCCAGGAATGGCTGCAATATTGATGCCCTTCAATGTAGATCACATCATTCACCAAGCAGAGCTCAATAAAATGATACTGTAGTTAACAAGTTTTATAACACAAAGTTACTTTAAAACATGGAACTAATCAGAGGGAAGTCTGTTTATGCATGTCAACACCACATTTAATTGTCAATAAATAAACAAAGATTGCTTCACCTATTGTCATGTATATCAAGTGAGTCATTAATCTAAACTAATGAAGCTTAAGATATATGGCAGACAGTTTTTATGGAGCGCCTTCTTAATGATATGTTTGCTTTTCATTTCAATGCCAAGAGAGCCCATTATCAAGAAAGCAGCACATTATGGTCCAAATGCTTTGAAATCTACAGCACTACTCTTTGTTCGGAGTTCACAATAAGCAGTGCTTCCACTTACATATTCATGGGCTGTCGGAGATGAAAAGTATTAGACATGAATACAGGGTAGGGAGGAAGAAACAATGCTATTCATCTAAGAATGCTGTTCTGTTGTGGGTTTTCGCCCTTCAGATTTGTAAACTCACCTGGAAAGAAACAGGAGACTAAATCCAGCCCAATTCATGCACACATCCATTTTGAAAAATGTGATGAGTATGTATTATAAGCACAATGAGTCTAATCACTAAAGAACACCCTGAATCTCTAAAGAACACAAACCCAGGATGCAAACAAATAGCTACTAGATAATAAAAGCAAGTATTCTACAATTATTTCAATGTTCACACTAGTCCTAAAGCTTTGATGGTTTCCAGAGATAAAGTAATTACTTCTTATTCTGCTTCTAGTTTGGAGGAGAATTAACATCTATCAAACCATGATGATTCCTATACCTAGTGACATGACAAATTGAAACTAGTTGACCCTTTGGGCCAATTCCAAGAGATTTTGCTGCAGGCTCCAAAGAACAAATGAAAGACTCAGTCATGTTGCAATTTTATTTACTTAATTCTGGAGAAATGTGCTTTTAATGGGACCAGATTACAAGTAGACATAATATGTCTATGTCCAGGCCAGGGCAAAAGACTATCATAAAATATGGCCAGGGATCTTGACTATCTTGTTCATCACTGTTATTTCCAGCCCCTTGTACAGTCCCCAGTTTATGGTGGGAGAGCTGTGATTACTGGCAAAGTCTATGAAACAAACCATGGCATGGAAACAGAAGGAGTTTTAAAAGGTTTCCTAGAAACACTTTGCTCTCGTCTCCTTTCCCATTCTGCAGCTTCCTCTAGTAAGAACAGGAAATAAGCTGTCCACCATCAGAGTGCTTCCTCTTCGGTCTTCAGAATCATGCAGAATAGTCCCTTATAAAGACATGAGACCAGTCCTTCTTTACTTCTCTGCTTGCCCACACCAAAGCAAAATTTAATTCATTTCTTTAAGGCATAGTCACAAAGCACACAATGAATGACCCACATGCAGGCTCTAGTGGAGTTCAGAGACACATCCCAATAACTGGAAAACCTTACAAATAGCACTTTATAGCTGTGTGGACAAAGTCCTCCATGCCATAGAAGCCCAGAGAAGACTGACTGAGTGAACATTTCCAGGGCACTTGTGACATAAACTCAGCTCCAAGGGGAGACTCAGCTTTGACAGTTACATTAAGTAAATCTAAACTGAAGTTTTAGGCCCCAGTCCCAAACGTCTAGGGTTCCACATGCCAGATCCAGCCACTTACCTGAACAGGCCAAATAAAGAAACAAATTGATAATGATGGGCAGAGAAAAACTCATTACATGACACAGGTAGCTGCACCAAGAGGCAAAGTGAGTGCTTCAGCTGGTCTTCAGCCACACACACACATAAGCTTTAAGTTTAAAAAGACAAAGAATTTGGGGAAGGGGTAAAATGCATGCATAATGACTCAAGAGTCCTACTGAAGTCTGATCATTATTTCAGTCCTGGTTTGGAGAAGGGTTCCAGCATCATCACTTCAGGGGAGCAATTTATCAAGATAAGCAAGTCATGTTGCTGGATATTGGCCTGTCCTGAGGGGGCTCTGCTGTTCCTTTCCTTGGGAGCAGTTTCCTCCATCCCTCCTTGTACACATGTTATCCTTCAGTCCTGTCCTTCCTTCATTCCAAGGTGACTGCAAGGTGAATGGTTCAGAACAAAGACATACAACATAGAGACAGGAATGATGTCAAGCTTTTAACTTGCTTTCAGACAGCTCATGGGCCCAAGTTAGGAGTCAGTGCTTTTCAGCAAAAGCAGTTTAAGTACCTGTTACAGGTCCTCTCGGGAGTGGAATAAATGATCAAAGTAACAGAGCATGATAGAGAAATGAGTGTTTAGGGACCAGCAAGTTCTTTCAGGATGTCTAAACTCTGGGTATCAGAAGGAAACCAAAAGCAGGTCAACAGGACAGATTCTAATTAGTAATCTTCATTGCAATCATTATTAACTTTTATTAAGCAATTACTATATACTAAGTTCCAGTATTGACTTCTCAAAATAAAGTTAATCTTCTGAGTAAGGAGGCTTCCAGAGGTAAGTGACTTGTCCAAAGTCACTGTGCATACAGACTGAAGACTTTAAACTCCTGCTCAGAGTTCAAAGCCCAGGCTCTTCATCAACATCCTTCACAAATCTAGAGAGAAAGTGAGCAATTGCAAGCCCTGGAGACTTTAAGTGAAACTTCCCCAGGTCTCTGTAAACCTTCTGTAGACCCTTGTGCAAGAAAAAAGGAGTTCCTAGATAGAACTCATTTTTACACTCATTGTTGGATTTTGATGAGGAAGGTTAAAGTAACAGGTTGGTTATTAAGGACAAGATTGGTTTCAGGGAAGTGTTATTTTCACATTGTTTCCAGAACAATCATGAATTTCCCAGGGTGCCCAGTAACACATCAGGTACTCTGTATGAAACTAAGATCTTATGACTGGAAGTAATAACAAAATACACAGTCAGCCTCCATCTCTGTTTGCTCCATACCTACAGATTCAACCAACAGTGCATTGAAAATATTTGAAAAAAATCAGTAAAATAATAGTACCATAATTCTTTTTTATTATAGTACTATTATATAGCATTATAATAGTACCATAATAAAAATAATATAAATTTAAAACTAAATAACTATTCACCTAGCATTTATAGTATATTAAGGTATTATAAGAAATCTAGGGATGATTTAAAATATGAGAGGTGTTTGTAAGTTTTATACAAATACTACACCATTTTATACAAGGAACTTGAGCATACAGGGATGTTGGTATCTGTGGACGGTCCTGGAACTAATCTACAGAGTAGCTGAGGGACAAATGTATTAAAAACAATGAACTCCCCTAATCCCTATAGCTTGGGCTGTGCCACTGACATCCTGGACAAGGAAAAGCCTTCTCACTTCTTAGAGCTCTGTGAAAAGTACACTTTCTCAATCATTTATTCCAAGTCTTCTCAAACTTCCTGATCAAGAAGGAACACTTAATGCGTAAGCCTCGGTAACATGTATTGTTATCCAGAAAGACAGAACAAAAAGGCTTCTGGTTAACAAAGCACTGTGTTTGAAAGATAATTTCTGGGTATACAGAAAACTGGTTACGAGTAACCCCCGAAAGCTTGTGTCAATCTTTAAACCAGATTTTCTCCACTTTAGCACTACTGACATTCAGGCTACCCAGCACATTATTGTAGAATAGCTAACCATATCTCTGGACTCTGACCACTGGATCCCAGTAGGAGCACCACCATTCCCAACCCCAGTTGTAACAACCAGAAATGTCTCCAAACATTACCAAATATTTCCTAGAACACATAACCATACCTAGTGAGATGCCCTGCTCTAAATACTCATATTTAATGAGCATAATTTAATCTTGTTTTGGTGATTCAAAAGGTACATCAGAATCCAGTGGTGACTTAGGATAGATAGCCCAGTGAGAACAGAAGTAGTTTAATGTTCTAATTAATGGAACATAAGGTAACAGGGCCAATAGTAAAAATAACAAGTAGTAAATATTAGTCTATTAGACTTCAAAAAAAATAATAACTACCTATGAGGGAAACATTCATTATTTACAACTTCTAAAACTCAGAGCTCAAAGAGGTAAAGTGATTTGTCCAATGACGTATTGGAAGTCTTCAATGGCCATGAAAGAAAGTTCTGGGCTCCCCACTTGGTAGACTGAAGAAACTAAATCTCTGTTAGAACCCTTGACCTGCATTTCCTTAACAATTACATGAACCCCCACTCATGTTGTCTTAATTTTTTTTCAATTTTCTCATTTGTTCATGTCACATTTATAGTGCCAGAATTACATCTGACACGAGAGAGAAGCAACTCAAACCTCAAGAAGTGTGTATTCTTTGATGCTGTGAAAAAGTAAAGAAAATTAAGAGCTCATCAAGATAAGAAGCCCTTGGGCAACAAGCAAGTATGTCAGGAGATAAATGCCAACCAAAATGGAAAATGCATTGACTCAGCAAATAGATCACAAGACTATACTTGACTTCTATATGAAAAGAGGCATGTTCTCCATTTTCTTCTTTTGTCTCACAACTGATTGTCTAAATCAAGCCCTTTGTTTCTTAAAAAGAGCTATTTCAAACCTCTGTACTGTTCACCACCACTGAAATGACTGAAGTCCTGAGTTTGCAATACTCATAGCTCAAGTATTAGCTATGATCCAAGAACATGTATGCCATGGACTGAATCTTGTTCCCTCACGTGCATATGTTGAGGTCCTAGCCCTTAGTGTGGTGATATCTGGAGATGGGATGTTAGGAGGTAATTAGGTTCAGATAAGATCAGGAGAATGTGACCCTCATCGTGGGACTAGGTATTGATAAGCTTGATCACTTTCCATAATGTGAGGGCACAGCAAGAAGATGGCTATTTCCACATCAAGGAGAGAGGCCTCATCAGAGTCCAACCAAGCTGTCAAACTGATCTTGGTCTTCTGGACTTCAGAGCTTATGAGGAAATATACTTCTGACGTTTAAAGCACCAATCTATTGTACTTTATTTTGGAACCACAGCTGACTAAGATAGTGTGTCAATTTTTACAACTGCAAGCAGAGAGAAGGGGAGACTGATGTAAAAAGTACATGTATAGAGGAGGTGAGTACCTATGAATACCTCCCCTTGACTCCTCACTGAGAGAAGACACTCAACTACTTAACTATTCTTCACACACTACTGCTTCCATTCCTCAAAGCTCACTTCCAGGGCTGCAGACGTGGCTCAAGTGGTAGAGTGGCTGCCTAGCAACCTTAAGTCCCTGACTTCAAACCCAGTGTCATAACAACACACTTCCAGTTAACCTCATAAATACATTTCTCCCAAGAAATAATGGCCCAAGAAGTAAAAGCTTCCTCATGAATTAACTCTAAAGAGAATGTCCCTCTCTCCTTTAGGATCAGTCAAGATAGTTTTGATCAGAGCCTGTCACCCCCAAGGAAAACTGGTACCACCAAGGCTTATAGGGTGCCTCTTGGTTACAAAAGCTGAGCTGAACTTTATACCCAGCTAAGAGGACAGAGATCTCTACCAGCCATTACTCACACTGCACAGTCTTTACTGAGATCTCCCAATTTATAGCTAGTGGGGTATAGGAAACTGTGAGGAATCCCAGCCACCAAGTTTTCTCTACCTAGCCTTTCAAGACCTTCTTCCTCATGGCTATACTCAAGGAATGCTCCCACAAGGAGCAATAGCTCTTTTTCTCTCCTGATTAGTAGCAAAGCTAAATGCTTAGCTCCTGACTCTTATTATTCTACCATTTTTACATCACTTACTCTATACTGGTCACACTAAATATTTATATAAATTAATTCAGTAAATGCAACAGTATTACCTTGTTAAGTTTTACTATGCAGTCTTTCACCAACTAATCAATTTGATATTCCCAAAAATTAGATGGCATGTCCTAATTTACTTTGCCCAGTTTTCAATACTTAGTGAAAGTATGTCCTTTGCTTTCAAAGGGGTCCCAGGTCAAATAACAAATTACAGGTTCACTCTTCTAGTAATGTGCCTCCTAATATGATGCAATCAGAATTGCACAAGGTCATCTATGCAGTATTCTTGCCAAAACATTTAACCCTACTTTAGGCTCTTTTAAAATGTCAATATTATCAAAGAAACAATCTTTCAGTGTGCTACCATATTACTGGTACATGGGAGAATATTCTTCTTTCTCTGGCTATAAATGCTGATATATTTAAACTGCATGGACTTGGGTCTTGATTTTTTATCCAGTCTGATCATTTCTGTCTTTATATTGGCATGTTTGTACCATTTTATTTCACATAATTATCAATAAGTTTCTGCTTAAATCTATCACCTCACTACAAGTTTTCTATGTGACCCCTCTGTTCTTTGCTTTCTGTTTTCTCATGAATTTTTGGATTAACTGAGAATTTTTTCATGTTAAATTTTATCCTCCATCTTGGCTCAATAACTATATTTTTTGTTTACTTGTTTCATTGCTTGCTGTATAGTTTACAATATGAAAATTTAACTTATAACAAGATGCCTGAAATGATAGTACACCACTTCTTTTATAATATATACTTGTATCTTCACCATTAATTCTTTATTCCATTGCTATTAATCTCACAATGCATCATTATTTTATTCAACTACTGAAGAATATTTAAAAGAAATAAAAAAGGAATGCAGAAAATCTATATTTTCAGTGCTATTTCTTTATAAAAATATCTTGCTCTTTATTTCTTTATGAAAAGCCAAGAGAAATTTCTCTACCACTTGTTACAGTACAATATTATTAATAAGGAATTCTCTCAACTGTATTCTTATTGAAATAAAAGTAAATTTCAAAGGATAGTCTTAAGGAATGCAGAATTCTAGGTTTGATAGTCCCCCTTATACACACCCTTGACATTTTGAAGGTGTTGTACCATTGTCATCTGGCTTGTAAATTTCTCGTATGAAGTCTGAAATTATTGTTCTCTTTGTTCCTACACACAGTGATTCTTGGTGTGGGGCAATCCCACCACCCCACCCTCCATTGACAATACCTGGAGAGGTTTTTTGATTGGCACCTGGGAGTGGGGGGAGGTTGTTACTGCCATCTAGTGGGTAGAGTCTAAGAACACTGCTAAACATTCTACAATGACAAGACAGCTACCACAACAAAGAATTAACCACGCTGAATTTTCCATAGTGCTGAAGTTGAAAACCTCTGCACTGTAAAAAGTGTGTCTATTTTAATGAGAATTATTTTAATATTTTTCTCTTTACCACTGATTTTTCAGCTGTTTGATTATGATGACTCTTGGTGCATTTTGTATGTGTGTCATCGTCCTTGGGAATTGTTGACCTTCTTGGATTTATGAATTTATTGTTTTCATCAAATTTGGGGAAAAACTGACCATTAACTCTCCAATATCTCTTCTTCTTTTTCACTTTTTATGCGACTCTAATTATACATATGCTAGACCACTTGATGTTATCCCACATTTCTCTAAAAAGGCCATTCATATCATTCTTCTTCTCCTCCTCCTTCTTCTTTTAGATTATGTTCCTGTGTCTTCAAGTTCACCGAACCTGTTTGTTTTCCATAACATTCAATAAATTTTTTTTATTTCAACAGTTGAGTTTTTTTAGTCTCTGGAAGTTCCATTTAGTTCTATTTTGTATCTCCTGTTTCATTTTTCATTGTGTCCATTTTTCCCTTTTAATATCCATACATTGTTATAATCACTGCTTTAAGATTCTAGTTTATGGGTGTAGGGATGGGGAAAGGTTGACCAATGGGGTGTTAGTTACAGGTAGACACGAATGAGAAGTTTTGGTGTGCTATTGCATAGTATGGTGACTATAAACAACAATGGTATGCCTTACAATTCAAAAATCTAGAAGGAAGGATTCAGAAACTTTTCACCATAAAGAAATTATAAATGTTTGAGGAGATGAATATGTTTAACCTGATCTGAACATTATGTAATTTACACATGCATCACATGGTACCTAACTAATAAGTAAAATATTTGTGTTTTATACATGAGTTGAAATAAATTTAGAAATAAAAAATAAAAATAAATGAGATTAAATACAAAAACATATTTTAAAAGATTCTTGTTTGTGAATTTATTTTCTCACTCAGTTCTGGGTCTTTTTCTATTGAACAATTTTTCTTCTGGTTACAGGTCACGTTTTCCTGTTTCTTGGCATATTTAACCATTTTGTTAGATTTCAGACATTGTGAATGATATTGTTGAGGCTCTGAGTTCTATGATATCCCATAAAGAACGTGAGGCTTTTAATGCAAGCACTTAACTGACCTGCATATCAACCTGACCTTTTTGAGATCTGTTTATAAGCTTCAGTAGGATGTTCTAAAGTAGCCTTTCCACCAAGATGACTGAGCACCACTATGAAGTCATGAGGTCTTTACTGAATGTTTGGGATAAACTCTACTTTAACCAGTTAGAAAGTGAAATTTCTCCACTTTGTGTAAATGCTAACAATTTTTCAGCTTATAGTTTTCTGATCATTTTTCCTTAGCCATCTGAGATAAGACACTCAACCAAGTGTTCAAAAACACCTATGCATATTCTTAACTCTTTTTTTCCCCAAGTTAGCTTCTTCCTTTGTGCAATCTGGTTAACTTCCAGGTGACTTCACCCTCTCTGAACTCTGACCTCAACTCAGCAAGTTTGTGTGGCTCTATTTGAGTTCCCTCTTTCCTGTACCTCAGTCCAGAAGTAGCTTCTGGGCAGAAACCTGGGGTAGTAATGGGGCTCATCTTATTTGTTTCCCTTCTTTCTGTAATCATAGTTCTGGGCTAACTATTGTGTAATGTCAGTATCTCTTTCCTCATGGTAAAAGAATAATTCTAGCTCTTCTTAGCCAACCATAGCTAGAAGTAGAAATCTATGTTTTTAGGCATGAAATATTGTGATAACTGCAACTTACTTTCAAATGGTTTAGCATAGTCACAGAGGTTAAAGGAAAAACAAGAAAATGTGATAAAATATTAAGTTAGCAAAATTAGTTTGAGACTATAAAAGTGTTTTACCTAACTCTTTTTAAAGGCCTGAAATATTTCCAAATTAAAAGGGGAAGAAATGGCATTAGCTCATAAAACAATCTTCTGAAAATTTCACAAAAGTATTTTAGAAGAATTTTCTAACTATAATTTTAATAGCTCAGTCTTGAAAAAATTATCTGAAAACTTCATTATGGTTTCCCTCACAAAGTAATAACACCTCATCTCCCATGAGCAATACCAAAAATCATTTCTTATTTTTGTTTCTAGGCCTATCCTTTAATAAAAGTCAAGGTATATATGAACTAGAAAACTGAACCTTCTCCCTATTTTCTAACTTTGGGATTGGAGGTAGAAAAGTGTAAGCCAGATTTCTGTTTGTTTTCTCTTCCTTGTCATTTATCTTTCTACAAGTCAGAGATTATATCTCCCAGAAAACAAAAGAATAACCAATGAAATTTGTTGGGTATCCTTGCATTGGATTTCATAAAATTAAAGCATTTATAAGTAAAATCTTGAGGATTTTTAAACAGGAGTAAAGTCCATTATAAGAAGTGTACTTTTTAATGAACTCATTGCTTCTGCAATGAGATGTCAGGAGCAATACAAAGAGCCAATGGAAAATGAGTACTTCAACTTTAAACAACAGAAATGACTCAAGGAAAATTGCTAAACCTAAATACCCTGGAGTCTATGTCCTCCAGCTGGCTACTGAAGAGAAAGTTCATTCTACAGTGAAGAAGATGACAGAAGTCAAGATATACTAGAAAAATCGCTTCATGTTATTTTATATAAGCACATAAGAGAAATCAGCAGATAGCTATGGAAAAATTAACCTTAATACAGAAAAGTTCCAAAGGACAGAATGATCATTGAAAACATTCTATTGCAGGAACCAGAAGTGAATCCTTTTCTTAACGTATGAAATTTTCAATAGAATACAAGCAGACGCAGACATTATCTCCATGAGAAGTACAGAGCCATAGGGGACAATTGGGTGGTGTGATTGGAAAGCAGGATGAGGTTAAAACACTAATATTAGAAAAGTAAACAGCCTCAGATGAGATAAAAGTGAATTTAGAGGACATTAAATTACTATGCTTTAATTTACATTGGAAGTTGTTGGAAAAAAATCCAATTACTCATATAGAAGATAAAACTTGGAAGTGTTCTCAAAATATACTTAACAAAAATATGAGATTATAAAATAAAAATAATAGATATTGATGAGGTAATAAACAGAACCAAAAATGAAATAAGACCTGAGGATATAAATCAAAAGTGTTTGTTTATTGTATTCCAGAGAAGATTAATGGCAAGAAACACACAGCTTGATCTAACACTGGAAAAGTTTGAATTTAAGGAAAATTCTACAAGAATTCTTTCAGAAGGGAAAAAAGCTTGCTTAAACCATAAGATAATTTTTTTATATATCAATTCTGCAAAATTTTTTATTGTAGTCTGGTAGAGGGCATAAACCTTTTTGGGATGCAGATGTGAATTAAAGCACTGGTTCTACCATTTTTAACCTGAATGTCTTAAGCAAACCATTTAATGTCTGTATGCCTTGACTTCCTCATCTGGAAGACAGAGATAATAAAAGTGCCGATTTTTCAGGCTTTCTGGAAAGATAAACTGAGGTACTTAGGTCAGGGGACAATGCCTGTCTATAGCAAGCATGCCATGAAAGGGAAGGATGTTTCTCATTATTCCTGCTGAGCTTGTGGTGAAGCAAGTCTCTCCTATACAGTTGGTTAAGATGTGTCGTGAACCTCAAACTCTTTGTATCCTTACAACTAAGAATTCCTTAAAATTTTCTGTCTATGAAATAAGAGAAAACAAAGGAAAATTTGCGTAAGAGGATATTTATCACAATATTTTTATTTAAGATCATACTAAAATGCATAAAATAAGAAAAACTAGTTATTAACAATTGTCATATTTTCTGATAGCTTTTTTTTTTAACAAATGCAATATATATAGCTAAAGCTTTCCATGTATTTTTTTTCTTTTCCTACATCCCCAAATGTACCACTGTTAAGTTGTATATATTGTCAAGTTGGTGGTCATCATACCAGTGATGTATTGGTTTTCATATAAATCCTTCAATAGCATTGGTTGAGAATCTACTCTTTGACCTTGTACTTGTTCTAGGTATACTGGATATGTCAGTGAACAGAGACAGCAATCCCTGTTCCAATGGCATGGATAGAGCTTACTTTCTCATTAGAGGGGGAAACAGATAAAAAAATAACACTTAAATATATTATAGCATCTTAGAAAGTATTGAAATACAGCAGGAGAAAAGGAATTTAGAGAGGATTTTTTTTTTGTTTTATTTTGTTTTTTTAAAATGATAAACATGGTCCAAAAGAACAAGAAAAATTCACAATGCAGAAGAAAAAGGGAAGAATTATTGAGGCCAAGAAAAGGGGCTCCTCTCTTAGGCACAATGGAAGGACTGGCTTTAGATAAGAACACGGATATGGTATTTCATCTTTAGCATCAGTGAGAAGGCTATTAGGTGGATACGGTTTTTAATTTTCATAAATGATGCACTATGAAACCTTTTCCATTTTTAGATCCTAATCTTAAGTTGTTGGTATTTTTCCACATTGATACCTTATAGATCTAGTTTGTTCAATTCATAGTGATTGTGCTACACTTATTGTGTGCTATACTCACTGTGCAAATATACACATTATTCAATGCTATAAATCCCATGGTATAAATATACCATAATGTATTACATAGCATGGGTTAGACAGAATAACTAGCTATTGTAAATAATGCAGCAATGTATACTTTTCCTTCAATAGTATATGGCCAAGAGCTCCAAGCATACAGTTTTCATTACACTGTAAGGATGTATGACATGCACAACTTCAACTAGTTAAATATTGCCAAATTCCTACAAAACATAAACTTAGGGCATAGTTTTGTTCAGCAAATAACCCAAACTATGTAAGTTTCCTAAATAATAAAATTCAATAGAGTTTTGTATGTCAGTGGGATAAAATACCATGTAGCCATTATAGATCTTTTTAGATAATATTTAGAGCAATGTTTATTATATCACATCATGTTTTAAAAGCAGAAAAGAAATAATATAATATATGTGATTAAAAGATATATTTTAATGTACCCTTTGCATAGAAAAATAATTGGAAGAAAATATTGTCACTCTTTAACAGTCATTATTTCTAGATAAGAAAATGAGTAGTAATTTTCTCTTAGTTTTACCTTCTGAGTATTCTAAATTTTTGCACAAATATGAGTTCATTAATTAGCCAAAATATTTATATTATTATTAAAATAATTTTATAACAAATATTACAACCTGTAAAATATATGAAATAAGCCGTATGGTTAGAAAAAGACAATAAAATTTGGGTTTTTAAAGTTTCAATAGGAGGAGACATTGGTCAATGAAGAGGAATAAGTTTTGATTCTATTGTACAATAGGATGACCAGCGTTAACAATAATATCTAGAAGAGGGGATTTCAAATGGTTTGACCATAAAGAAATTATAAATGTTGGAGGTGAGAAGAAGATATGCTATTTTGATCTGATCATTGCATAATACATATACAATGTATAATACATATACTGTGTCATACAAATATATAAAATTATTACGTATCAATTTAATAATGTTTAAAGCTCATTAGTACCTTCATCCATCTATTGCTACCACCTTAAAGCACCCATATACTACAGCACTGTGTGGGGACGTCAGAGCCAGTCAGCCTCAAGGTTTAATAGCATTAGAGAACATCACTAAAACTACACCTAAACAATTAAAATGCAGCTTTGTCTTTTGGGAAATATACACAGCAATGTACACTTTTCATTCAACTGCACATAGCCAACCCATTTTTGCCTGAAATTCAGTTGCTTATTCTTTTATTGCAAGTAAAACCTTGACATGTCAAAAATTCAAGTAACAAATATCACAAGTCACCTTGTTTAACATACAGCACTTCACCAGAAAATGAGAGCTGATCAAAGTGGAGTGGATTTGAGAAGACTTTTTGAAAATCCTGGGTACTAATGCTGCCCTTTGACAGAATGAGAGCTTTGTTTTCAAAACAAAATAATTGGGTTTTATTCATTCTAAACAACAGAATAACACCCAAATATGAAAAGACACCAGGGAATCAGTAAGCTGAGGTGTTTGAATACTTCCATTTCAAATTATTCTGTCCTTTTGTCCTTTATGGAAATGTCATACAAACTCACCATCTACAAAAAAATAATAAAGTAAATGTTACTACCTGTATCTCAATTTTATTTTTGATACATAGAATTTAAACTATTTTCAAGATCAACTTTGGTTTGTATGGCAATTTGTTCCCTTCACCTTTATTTCCCAACTTCTATGAAATAATAAAAAGAAACCTCCTTGTTTTTATAGAAATATTTACATACAATCTCGAAGTGAACAAGAAGACCACAAAGTCTATTTCCATTAGTGCAAGAAACAAAGAAGGGCTTTCAACCTAGAAATGTCAGGCACCATTACTTTCTGGATGGTATGAAAATGCTACATCTGTAGATATCAAAGATAGCAATATGTCTATTTACATATGAACATTGATGACTGTGGGATGCTTCAACAGCCTCCTTGCAGACCACAGACTGTAATTGTTTTCACAAATGGCCAGCATAAAAACCAATGTAAGATAAAAATAAAAGTTGAACTTTTTTGCAACAAATGTATTCCAAGCTGACTTCTAAAACTTTACCAGTGAGCTTGCCTTCACCATGAGAATATTTTGCAAAGAGCCAGGAAAAAGTGGAGATGATCTTACTTTAAATAATGCCAAATTCAGTCATTGTGGATATCATTACAAGTGTGTGTGTGTGTGTGTGTGTGTGTGTGTGCGTGTGTTTGATTTAATATATATTTTATATTTCTATGTGACACCACAAAAATGTTCAGATACAGAAATCAATCTTTTTTGGTTATCAGAACAGGAAATTCTCTTTATAAAGATAAAGCTAGATAGAATGTGAACTATCAATACAAAAATACACACAAAAAAGTCATATTTTAAGCTGCCTTTAACAATTTTAGCTTCTGCTTAAGAGATATACTGCATATGAAGTTTATTAGTTGCATCTGATTGAAAGACAAATATACATAAGCTATTTAAGGCATCATTAATAAGCACAAATAAACTAACTGTCAAACTAAACTTGTGAAGATCAGCTTACCTTTGACTTTTCCAAGATTTCTGAGTTTGAAAAATATTGCTCAGTCTCTGTGTATCAGAGATGCAAATAGAGTAAAGACCAAGATTTTAGGCCTTTCTCATTCCTAATCTCAGCCAAATAGTGTAATCCCCAACTAGAGGTGGAAAAAAAAATCTGGGTAGGATTTGGTCTCAATGACAACTGGAATCAAGAATAGCTCCAGTTCAGGGCTCTCACTCCCTTCTCCTCTCTCCTGGAAATTCACATCTTTATGTTCTATGCATCCCTAGTCCTCCGTACCAGAAACCTTGCTTCCTATAATTTCTGGTCACCAAAATGGACTATCACACTTTTATTAGCTTTAATTCAAAATAAAAATTGGAGGAAGACTCTGATTCTGTACACCCATTCCCAAACCAAAGCAGTTGGCTATGGGATTGGGTACCATGGCTATCCCAACTTCAAATAGTTGCCTACTTTTCACCCAGTAACTTGACTAGGAAGAAAACATTCTTTAAAAGGACAGTGGTGCCCACTGAATCTTGTGGTAGAGAATTGAGAGAAGGGCACTTTCTTAATGTAAAGGAAGAACAGTGCTTTTATCAGAGGCCACAGAGTGTGCTGCCAACCCTAATAATATATTTAAATCAACAAATCCACTCCTCCCTATTTCAACTCACCAAAATAAATGTTCATGCATTATACTGTATTGATTTAAATTTCCTTCTAATTAGTCAGGCTTGAAAAATAAGTAAAGAAATTGAAAAATACCTAAAATTCATTAAACACAAATTATTCTCACCTAGGCAACCCTTAAAGGACCTATCTTCATACAGTCCAATTTAAATTGAGTCAGACCATAATTATCTGGTCTAGAAAGATACAAATCTCCTATCTTCCCTACTCTGAAATCTTATTTACTTCAATTTTCTTCTTTAGCAATCTGTTTCAACAAGTCTCTTCTGACAGTTACCTTGAAAATGTAAAAATCATAGATGCATTAGAAACTCTATATGATATTTCATAGACATTACTAATAAATGTGTTTACTTTGAAAAAGTAAACTGTCTATCATTTCAGGGATGTTTATTCCCATTCATTGCAAACACATTTAATGAATATAATTGCCACCATGACCATGAGTTGTATCGTGAAAGATTGTTTATAGCTGTGAAATTCATCCTCTTCAACTGAATTATAGATTATTCATTTAAATACACTTTATGCTCTGAAATTTTTTCAACACAGTTGAGATGAAGCAGTCAGTAGTTCTTATTGTTTTGCAGGTGAAGAAGTTGTTCAGGGAAAAGTAAGTGTGCTTACAACAAGGAAAAATGGGATGATGGTTAATTTTATGTGTCAACTTGATTGGAATATTTAATCAAAAATCTGATTAAATATTATGTGTAGGTGTGTCTTTGAGAGTGTTTCAAGAGAGATTAGCATCTGAATTGAAGGACTGAGTAAAGCAAAGTGTCCTCTTCAGTGAGGATGGGTATCAGCCTATATGTCCCAATCTTTTGACAGCCAAATAAAACAAAAAGGCAGAGAAAGGTTAAAGCTTTTCTCCCTGTCTTCTCCTGCCCTTGGACTGAGACTTACACCATAAGTGCTCTTGGTTCTCAAGACTTTAAAACTTGTACTTGAATTTACACTGTTGTCTTACCTGCTTTCAGATATGTTGTGCTTTTCTGGAGAATCTTTGTTAAATGCACATGGTATTAACAGATTCATTGTTTAAAAAGGACTAAATTAGGTTGATGTTTAGGAGCCTCAGCAGTCCCCTACCAGTAAGTCTCAGAACCAGCAAGTGTTGGTTTAACATCTTCCAAAAATAAATGCAAGGAAAAACAGGAATTCCACATTTTATCTCACATCTGCTTTTTATTGCTTACTATATCAAGGGAGTTTTAAAATTATTGTTTTGAATCACAAGTGCTCATTTATACATATCTCTAAACTTAATTTTCTGATTTTCTCAGAGAGAGTAGACTAGTTAGGAACATCTGCGAACACAGAGGGAGTGAAAACCTCACTTTCAATAGTGTGGGACAACTTCCCTACCATTATAATTCTATCTCAAGATCAAGGTCATGTGAGAAACCCAGCAGGTGTCTTCCCCACTGATCAACTCACTTTGTTTTTCTATTTTTATGCTCTCTTGAGCACTGTGTAATTGACTTCCATAATGACTGTAAAACTACTAGGTAAATATATTTAACAAGCTCCTATCTATGTTGGTAGAGAGAAAATATGATGACTATCAGATTTGTCCCTAGAAAATACACCAATACTAATGAATATTGATAGAAACATTAGTCTACTAAATTCCAGACACCAGTCTAGCTCTGACTACCTCCTCTAGCCTTTTCAGGAAATATTGGCTGTGATGAAGGAGCAACAAGCTGCTGCTGGCATTCTTTTGAAGTCCAGAGGGATTTCATGCTGTATAAAGACTATGACACAATGTGCCATGCTCCCAACCCTTCAGATTCCTACTGAATGTAGAAGCAGAAGGATAGGAAAGCTTTCATTGAACACCTACCACCTGCCAGAACTAATCTAGGTACTTTCAAGGCAACATTCACAAAATCTTCTAATAGCTTCTCATTTCACTGAAAGCAAAGGTCAAAGAATTTACAGGGACCTAGAAAGAGTCCCCCATGACCTTTCCTCTATCCTCCACTCCACTCCAGTCCCCACAGTGTTCTTTCTATTCTTCCAACCTGCCTCACTTAGTTCTTTAGCACATGAGGACATGTCACAATGAAATCACATTGTGCAACTAATATACACTAAGAAAAATGTAAAAAAATTCACCTTAAAAATATCTTAAACTGGGTAATTTATACACAACAAAAATGTACTATTCACAGTTCTGCAGGCCGGGAAGTCTAAGAACAAGGTCCCAGTAGATTTTGGTGTCTGGTGAAGACTGTTTGTCAAAGACAGTGCCTTCACATGGTGGAAGAGGGCAAAGTATACTGTCAAGCCTCCTCTATAAGAGTGCTAACCTCATCAGGAGAGTGGGGTCCTAATGCCCTGATAAGCTCCTAAAGGTCACACCTTCTAATACTGTCACACTGGGGATTAGGTTTCAACGTATGAATTGTAAGGGGACAAACATTCAGATTGCAGTACTACCTTTCCATTAAAATACCAGAAAAAGGTTTCATCAGAGCCCTAGATATAACCCATTGCTCTCAATAAATTTAGAGAATTACTATGAAGACTTGCAATAGTTGTTATTTAAATATCTCAATTTTACTTGAGCATTTTTCATCCATTTTTGCCAACCCTAAGAAGAAGATAACTAGAATATAGTGTGTAAGTTCTGCTTCGGTAATGTTCTAACCGAAACAGAAAGCTTATGTAGTAATTTCACTAATATATCTATATATAATATTAAATTATGACCTGTGATCCTCTACATATACTAAGACAGAGCCAGCGTGTCTTCGGCGTGTGCCTTTGGGGCGTGCAGTCATTACTCCAGTGTACATGGGACAGACTGGTGGTCATGAACATTAAGTTTAATCACCACCACATTTTTTGAAGGCAGCTGTGCTCACCACTATACCACCAATGCCACAGCATCATCACATCTTTGGAACTTTATTAGCTTGTAACAATTGGCCCTTACCTTAAAATCACCTTCCTTTATGAGTTATGTGGACAATAGTTGATCCAGAAAAATTGAAAAGACATGCAAAATTATATCTATAATTGGCCAGAAGTGAGTCACAAAATAACCTATATGCACATGTACAAGTTCTCTCTCACACACACTCTCACACACATCTACCTCTTTCTGTGCTTCACAATAACTGAATTAAGTAATTTCAGATTAGTTTAGAAGAAAATCACTTTCTGAACAGAAGCTTTGAGAATTTTTTTCAGGTAAAAATGTCTCTGAACATACCTCAGCTTCAGATAAGCTAGCATTGATTCTACTCAGCATTATGATTTACCTCATCTCAGTGCATATGAGAAATCAGAGTCCAACAATAACTTCAGATTCATAGAAGATGGAATAATACACCAACAGAAAAATTGCACTTGCTGTACTACAAATGACTACACTTTCAAATACAGTAACTTTACCAAATAATGGCCACAGAACAAAGCAAAGCAAATTTCACCTGTTAATCATTGCCCAAAGAATGTATTCCATTTCCACTTCAACAACAGAAATCCTTCTTCTAAAAGGAGACAGGGCTATAGCCACAGTCACTGGTGAGCTCGTCATTACACACCAGTATTCATCATTTGCAGTTTACTAACCTCCAGATGTGACACATTTATGATAAATCTTACAAAAGAAATTCTGACTTGATTCCTACACCATGGTATTCTAATCAAGAAGAAATAGTAAGGAGTGTTTATGAGAGCAAAAAGAAGGACAGAGGAAATAAAAGAGGTTAAAAATGGTACAAGGAGAAGAGAAATTCAGAAGAGAATTTAAGCCACGGAAAGAAAAAGCATTGAAATATGAATTCCTATTCAGGATTAAGATCATCCTCCGATACTAAAAAGAACCTCAGATGCTTCAAGAAATATAATATTCCAGTGGACCAGAAGAAAAAGTAAGAAGTTAAAAAAAAAAAGCCACAGATCCATTCAGGTCAGAAGTGCCTACTTCTCTTTCTATTCTCCATACTCTTTAATTGTGGAGAGAAATAACACAAAACACACAATAGACTCACAATACTATTCAATTAAGGCATGAGTAAAATAATTCTTTAAAGTAGCATTACTAATAATAGCAAGAATTGACAAATGGCACTGAATCAAATTTAAAAGATTCTGCACAGAAAAGGAAACCACTACCAGAGTAAAGAGACACCTGCAGAATGAGAGAACATCTTTGCCCACTGTGCATCTGACAAGGGATTAATATCTAGACTAGACAGAAAACTCAAAAAAAAAAAAACCACTGAAAAAAACAAGTAATCCAAATAAATAGGCAAATGAAATGAGTAGGCACTTCTCAAAAGAAGTACAAATGCCCATTAAATTCATGAAAACATGAATTTAATATCCTTAGTCATAAAGGAAATGCAAATAAATACAACACTAAGATTCCATCTCACTCCAGAATGGAGTGAATCAGAATGGAAACCATCATGAAAACAAAGAACAAAAGCTGGTGGGATGCAGGAAAAAAGGAACCCTTATACAGTGTTGGTGGGAATGTAAATTAGTCCAACCAGTATGGAAATCAGTAAGGAGGTCCCTCAAAAAAACTAAAAATGGAGAGGCAGAGCAAGACAGTGATTAGAAGTGTCCTCTATTTTGACTCCATGAATGAAAAGAGTCAGGTAACACAGGAGAGACTATATTCTGAAAACAAGAAGAGTGTACGAAATCAAGAAAAGTATAGATGTATGGCAGAAAAGCACAGAGAAACCAAGGCAACAGAGAAAAAGGAACAGATAGTTCCAAACTTATCCCCAGATCCTCAGGAAGGAGAGGGGGAAGCTGAAGATGCCATCACAAGGTAAAACAAATTGACAATTACACCTGCGGGACAATGCCACACCACCTCCCATAAGCCTTCAACCCAGTGTAGGGATTTGTGAGACAGTGACTGCTTTGGTGTAGGAGGCTAGACTTGGTAAAGAAAGACATTCTGTCTCTCCCCTTAACTCAGAAGATGATAGCAAAGTGCCATTTTGAGAGAGGAGCTACTGTTTGAAACTGAGATACTCTCAGGGCCTAAAAACAAGCAGGACTTACAGCTCAGAGAATCTTGGAACATTTTACCAAAGAGTCTGGGTTGGAGATGGCTAAAGAGGAGATGGTTGAGGAGAGGGAAAAAGTCTCCTGTGGTCCCAAAGAAAAGTTCAGGCATTAGGGAACTCTGGTAACAGCAAAGGTCACAATTGTGATTGGAGACCTTACCCTCCCTGGCCAAGAGCAAATCCAGTTGCCTTAGGCAATTAAACCAGCTACCCTGTAGCTGGTTTCTGCCTAGAAACAAAGCATCTACCCTGTAGCTGGTTTAGTTTTCTGCCTCCAGGATCTGCCTACTGGCTCCCTGTATAGACTGCTAGTATGTCAGAGCCTTGCAACTAGACCCTCCAAATCAGAGCCTTCCCCAACACATACATAGGGAGGTACTACCTGAAAAAACTGAGATACACCCCTGGAACTGCATTCCAGCTTGTGTTCACTAGACAGAATTGAAGGTCCAGAGAGTCCAGACCCTTTGAATTATATACCTTCTACAGCTTCTTCCTGCCCATAAGTTGGGGGATCTACTGGACGAGCTCTGAAAGCACTGAAACAGCAAGCAAAGTGACTAGGTCCTTCACTTCTCCCCCAATCAGTGCGGAACTCACTGCTCTGTCAGCTCCCTCCCAGCTCTGAAACATTTGTACACTTGCTGCCCCTGGGGACACAATGGGAGGTCACCTAGCCTATAAACTGCAAAGCTCCCAGCAGCCAAAAGTTGCTACCAGTAAACAAAGAAGGGAAGTTTCTATGATAAAAGCATCCTGGAAGAGACTCCATCTAGTCTACTTCAATCAGCATTGCTAGGGAACAGATCTTGTGTCCTGAGCACATGAGCAAATGATTGACTACTAAACCATATCACCCAGTCCAGTAGTGAAAAATAGTACCTCAACCTGGCTACCCAACTGCCCTACTTTAGACACTATTTCAACAGAAAAAATACAGCTGATTTAAATTTCCAAACAACTTGACTTCAGATGCTTACATTTCAATGTAGAAACACAAGTAATATAAAAATACAAGATAACATGTCTCCTTCAAAAGGCAATAATCCCACAATAAAGGGCTTTAACCATATAATGAAGCAGATAAAATTTTAAACAATGAACTCAAATAAACAATGGTAAGAATGATCAATGAAATAAAAAAAGACATGTATAAGCACCTGAATGAATTAAAAGAAGACACAAATAAAAAGCTGAATTAGCTCAAAGAAAATTCAGAGAAACAGATGAATGAAATAAGGAAGAAAAATCAGAATATGAAAGAGGAATTCAGTGAAGATATAAAAATCCTGAAACTAGAGAAAAGGTTAGATCAAAAAGAATTAACCTAGAAGGTAACACACAAGCACAGGAAATTAATGTGAGTCAACTCCCTGTATAGCTATCCTTATCTCAACCAGCAAAAACCCTTGTTCCTTCCTATTGTTGCTTATACTCTCTCTACAACAAAATTAGAAATAAGGGCAAAATAGTTTCTGCTGGGTATTGAGGGGGTAGTGGGGAGAGGGAGGGGGTGGAGTGGGTGGTAAGGGAGGGGGTGGAGGCAGGGGGGAGAAATGACCCAAGCATTGTATGCACATATGAATAACAAAATAAAAAAAAAATCCTGAAAAAAAATGAATTAAAAGCCTGGAAATGAAAGCTCAATAACCCTCCTGCAAAAACAAAAAAACCTAAAACAAACAAACAAAAACAAAGATACCTCAATTGTAAAGGAATTAGATCATCTCCTATACAGTCTCTACTCCTAGATAACTTTGCTACATTCTCTCCTGTCTTCTCAAACTGCCAACATGGAACATGCTTCAAAGATTTTCGAGACTTTGAAATTGTCTGTGGCCAGGCACAAATGTAATGAAAACATAATCTAAATTTTCCTACTCAGACAAATTTATGGAAAGCAGTTTGACTACCACTATTATATCCTCAGGCAATGCCAATGTTTTATATTGCCCCTGGAGAGAAGACTTGCAAGAAGTCCTTCACTGTCCTTTAGAAGATATTGTCATCACAGTGGTTTTACAAATCTACAACTTTATCAGGCCTACAAAGAAATGGTTTAAACATCCAAATCATCACTAGCTAACAACAGGGAACAAAATGGTGGTCACACAGAGATCTCAGATATCTCTACAACACATGTGAATGCTCCAGTTACCTATTAGGATGTCATTATAACATATTTCCTTCCACCTAAGAATCATCTGAGAAATGGTTGAGGCAAATCAAATTGTCAGCATCAAATAGTAGAGACTCCCACAATAGGCAAACTTTCAAATCCTTAATTAAAGTAAAGTAAACACTATTTTAAATTACATTTCTCAAGTAAACTTTTCAGAATTAAACACAGGTGCAAGAATATTACATATACACACACATACATACTCACACAAAATCATAGGTGTGCCAAGAGAAACAATTTTCTTGGCAATTGAACATAAAGAATTCATCCTGAAAATTATATCTGTAGAATGTAAAATTGCATCAGCTATAGAAAGCATAAGTGAAGTCCAATGAATTGCCTTGTAAATTGCATACATAGAAAAATGAAGAAAAAAGGTATAGAATTATTTTCTATCAAGCTAAATGAGCAAACAGCAGGAATAAGTGAAGATACAAATAGAAATCTAGTAAATAAATATGTGCAATAAAGGTATACAAAAATAGCTTTATGTAAACTAAATCGCAGTCATAAAACTGAATTCCACTGTTAAGAAAAAGTTCTATCCTACATTTGCAGCAGTAAAATGTAAGATGCAGAAGTGAAAGTTAACTAAAGACTGGTGGCCCCTGCGAAGACAGTGTGCGGCAGCGGGAGGGAAGCAGGCGGTGCGTGTGAGCTCCGGGGAGACGGCGAGCCAGCGCGACGCCCAATGGGATGAGCAGACCGCAGGCTCAGACATCAGCCTCCCAGGTGTCAGCACCACGGGGCCAAGGTCACGCTCACATCGAACGTGTGGTGTGCACACGCCGCAGACAGACACGATCATCTGTGCTAGGTGCAGCTGGCGCAGAGAATCTCCACTATACGTTAAACGGAGAACCGAGGAGGGCCCCCGGGGCCGCCAGTGGCCGGCGTCCATAGGGCTTGGGAAGACGCGCACCAGCTTACTGTCGATTAGCACACTAACACTCCCTGTTTATACCTTTGAAACTCTCTTGTCTGATACCTTGTTCTGCTTTCTCCCTCTTGTCTGTACATTTGTTTTCCCCTTTTCTTTAACTTCTTGCTTTCCATCTCAGCTCACTCTTCCATTCTCAATATTACCATTGTTATTATTACAAGCTAGAAAATACTTAATTACACACAGTACAGGGACAGTAACAACACCAAGGACAATGACAGGAAGACAGAAAAAACAAGGAAACCAGTTTCCCCACAGCAAAAAATTAGTACAGGAACCAGAGGGGAATGAAGAGAACAGAAACTCAGATCCAGACTCCAACAAAATGAAGATAAACTATGCCAAAGGACCCAATGAAGCCCACAAGAATAATTTAAAAGAAGACATACTACAAGTACTCAATGAGAATTTTATAGAGATGATACTGGATAGGGTCAACCAAAATGTACAGGAGACACTCAAGAAATTCCAAGACAATAAAAATAGAGAATTTGAAAAAGCAAAAGAAGAAATAAAGGAAACCATAGAAGCACTGTATAAACACCAAAGTGAAAGAGAGAACACAATGAATAAATGGATAAATGAACTCAGGACAAAAATAGACAACAATAAAGAAGAAAACTGCCAGGATATGGAAAACCTCAGAAAAAAGAACGAAACAGAACTGCAAAACAAAACGGAAGGCCAATCCAGCAGAATAGAACAAACAGAAGACAGAATCTCAGAACTTGAAGATGAAATGGTAATTAAAGGAAAAACTGAAGAACTATTAATTAAACAACTCAAGACCTGTGAAAAGAAAATGCAAGAACTCACTGACTCCATCAAAAGACCAAACTTGAGAATCATGGGCATCGAAGAAGGAGAAGAGGTGCAAGCGAAGGGAATGCATAATATATTCAACAAAATAATAACGGAAAATTTCCCAAATCTAGAGAAAGATATTCCCATACAAATGCAAGAGGCCTCCAGGACACCAAACAGACCAGATCAAAATAGAACTACTCCACGACATATCATCATTAAAACAACAAGTTCAGAAACTAAGGAAAGAATATTGAAGGCTGTAAGAGAGAAAAAACAAGTAACATACAAAGGTAAACCCATCAAAATCACAGCAGACTTCTCAACAGAAACATTAAAAGCAAGAAGAGCATGGGGTGAGCTCTTCTGGGCACTGAATGAAAATAATTTCAATCCCAGGATACTCTACCCAGCAAAGCTATCATTCAAAATAGATGGAGCAATAAAAGTCTTCCATGATAAGCAGAAACTAAAACAATATGTGACCACAAAGCCACCATTACAAAAGATTCTGCAAGGGATCCTGCACACAGAAAGTGACACCCAACTTAACCATGAAAAGGCAGGCAGCACCAAACCACAGGATAAGAAAAAGCAAGACAGTAGAGAGTAACATCAAGTTAGGTACACACAATCAAACCTTCAAACAACTAAGATAACTAAATGGCAGGAATCACCACATACCTATCAGTACTAACACTTAATGTTAATGGACTTAATTCACCCATCAAAAGACACCGTTTGACAAAATGGATTAAAAAAGAAGATCCAACAATTTGTTGCTTACAGGAGACTCATCTCACCGACAGAAATAAGCATATGCTTAGGATGAAAGGCTGGAAGAAGATTTACCAAGCCAATGGCCCCCAAAAACAAGCAGGAGTAGCAATACTTATCTCTGACAAAGTAGACTTCAAACCTACATTGATCAAACGAGACAAAGAAGGACATTCCATACTAATAAAAGGGGAAATAGACCAAAAGGAAATAATAATCATCAATCTGTACGCACCCAATGTCAACGCACCCAATTTCATCAAACATACCCTGAAAGACCTAAAAGCATATATAAACGCCAACACAGTGGTTGCGGGAGACTTTAACACTCCATTATCATCAATAGATAGGTCATCCAAACAAAAACTCAATAAAGAAATCCAAGATCTAAAATATGCAATAGATCAAGTGGACCTAGTAGATGTCTACAGAACATTTCATCCAACCTCTACACAATATACATTCTTCTCAGCAGCCCATGGAACCTTCTCCAAAATAGATCATACCCTAGGGCACAAAGCAAGCCTCAGCAAATATAAGAAAACAGAAATAATACCGTGCATACTATCTGACCACAATGCAGTAAAAGTAGAACTCAACAACAAAAGTAAAGACAAAAAACATGCAAACAGCTGGAAACTAAATAACTCATTACTTAATGAAGAATGGATCATCGATGCAATAAAAGAGGAAATTAAAATGTTCCTGGAAGTCAATGAAAATGAAAACACAACTTACCGGAACCTATGGGACACAGCTAAGGCAGTCTTGAGAGGAAAGTTTATAGCCATGAGTGCATATATTAAAAAGATTGAAAGATCCCAAATCAATGACCTAATGATACATCTAAAACTCCTAGAAAAACAAGAACAAGCAAATCCCAAAACAAATAGAAGGAGAGAAATAATAAAAATAAGAGCTGAAATCAACGAAATAGAAACCAAAAAAACCATACAAAGAATTAATGAAACAAAAAGTTGGTTCTTTGAAAAAATAAACAAGATCGATACACCCCTGGCAAACCTGACTAAAATGAGGAGAAAAAAAACCCAAATTAGTAGAATCAGGAATGCAAAAGGGGAGATAACAACAAACACCATGGAAGTCCAGGAAATCATCAGAGACTACTTTGAGAACCTATATTCAAATAAATTTGAAAATCTAAAAGAAATGGACAGATTTCTAGATACATATGATCATCCAAAACTGAACCAAGAGGAAATTAATCACCTGAATAGACCTATAACACAAAATGAAATTGAAGCAGCAATCAAGAGTCTCCCCAAAAAGAAAAGTCCAGGACCTGATGGATTCTCTGCTGAATTCTATCAGACCTTTAAAGAAGAACTGATACCAACCCTCCTTAAACTGTTCCATGAAATAGAAAGGGAAGGAAAACTGCCAAACACATTTTATGAAGCCACTATTACACTTATCCCAAAACCAGGCAAAGACACCTCCAAAAAGGAGAACTATAGGCCAATCTCCTTAATGAACATTGATGCAAAAATCCTCAACAAAATAATGGCAAATCGAATTCAGCAACACATCAAAAAGATTATTCACCACAACCAGGTAGGCTTCATCCCAGGGATGCAGGGGTGGTTTAACATATGAAAATCAATAAACGTAATAAACATTAACAGAAGCAAAGACAAAAACCACTTGATCATCTCAATAGATGCAGAAAAAGCCTTTGATAAGATCCAACATCATTTCATGATAAAAGCTCTAAGAAAACTAGGAATAGAAGGAAAGTTCCTCAACATTATAAAAGCTATATATGACAAACCTACAGCCAGCATTATACTTAACGGAGAAAAATTAAAACCATTCCCTCTAAAATCAGGAACCAGACAAGGATGCCCACTATCTCCACTCCTATTCAACATAGTACTGGAATTCCTAGCCAGAGCAATTAGGCAAGAAGAAGGAATAAAAGGAATACAAATAGGTAAAGAAACTGTCAAAATATCCCTATTTGCAGATGACATGATCCTATACCTTAAAGACCCAAAAACCTCTACTCAGAAGCTTCTAGACATCATCAATAGCTATAGCAAGGTAGCAGGATATAAAATCAACATAGAAAAATCATTAGCATTTCTATACACTAACAATGAGCAAACGGAAAAAGAATGTATGAAAACAATTCCATTTACAATAGCCTCAAACAAAATCAAATACCTAGGTGTAAACCTAACAAAAGATGTGAAAGACCTCTACAAGGAAAACTATACACTTCTGAAGAAAGAGATTGAGGAAGACTATAGAAAGTGGAGAGATCTCCCATGCTCATGGATTGGTAGAATCAACATAGTAAAAATGTCGATACTCCCAAAAGTAATCTACATGTTTAATGCAATTCCCATCAAAATTCCAATGACATTCATTAAAGAGATTGAAAAATCTACTGTTAAATTTATATGGAAACACAAGAGGCCACGAATAGCCAAGGCAATACTCAGTCAAAAGAACAATGCAGGAGGTATCACAATACCTGACTTCAAACTATATTACAAAGCAATAATAATAAAAATGGCATGGTACTGGCACAAAAACAGACATGAAGACCAGTGGAACAGAATAGAGGATCCAGATATGAAGCCACACAACTATGAGCAACTTATCTTTGACAAAGGAGCTAAAAATATACGATGGAGAAATAGCAGCCTCTTCAACAAAAACTGCTGGGAAAACTGGTTAGCAGTCTGCAAAAAACTGAAACTAGATCCATGTATATCACCCTATACCAAGATTAACTCAAAATGGATCAAGGATCTTAATATCAGACCCCAAACTCTTAAGTTGATACAAGAAAAAATAGGAAATACTCTGGAGTTAGTAGGTATAGGTAAGAACTTTCTCAATGAAACCCCAGCAGCACAGCAACTAAGAGATAGCATAGATAAATGGGACCTCATAAAACTAAAAAGCTTCTGTTCATCAAAAGAAATGGTCTCTAAACTGAAGAGAACACCCACAGAGTGGGAGAAAATATTTGCCAATTATACATCAGACAAAGGACTGATAACCAGAATATACAGGGAACTTAAAAAACTAAATTCTCCCAAAACTAATGAACCAATAAAGAAATGGGCATGTGAACTAAACAGAACTTTCTCAAAAGAAGAAATTCAAATGGCCAGAAAACACATGAAAAAATGCTCACCATCTCTAGCAATAAAGGAAATGCAAATTAAAACCACACTAAGATTCCACCTCACCCCTGTTAGAATAGCCATCATCAGCAACACCACCAACAACAGGTGTTGGCGAGGGTGCGGGGAAAAAGGAACCCTCTTACACTGTTGGTGGGAATGTAGACTAGTACAACCACTCTGGAAAAAAATTTGGAGGCTACTTAAAAAGCTGGACATCGATCTACCATTTGATCCAGCAATACCACTCTTGGGGATATACCCAAAAGACTGTTACTCCAGAGGCACCTGCACATCCATGTTTATTGCGGCACTATTCACAATAGCCAAGTTATGGAAACAGCCAAGATGCCCCCGCACAGATGAATGGATTAAGAAAATGTGGTATCTATACACAATGGAATTCTATGCAGCCATGAAGAAGAACGAAATGTTATCATTCGCTGGTAAATGGATGGAACTGGAGAACATCATTCTGAGTGAGGTTAGCCTGGCCCAAAAGACCAAAAATCGTATGTTCTCCCTCATATGCGGACATTAGATCAAGGGCAAACACAACAAGGGGATTGGACTATGAGCACATGATAAAAGCGAGAGCACACAAGGGAGGGGTGAGGATAGGTAAGACACCTAAAAAACTAGCTAGCATTTGTTGCCCTTAATGCAGAGAAACTAAAGCAGATACCTTAAAGCAACTGAGGCCAATAGGAAAAGGGGACCAGGAACTAGAGAAAAGGTTAGATCAAAAAGAATTAACCTAGAAGGTAACACCCATGCACAGGAAATCAATGTGAGTCAATGCCCTGTATAGCTATCCTTATCTCAACCAGCAAAACCCCTTGTTCCTTCCTATTATTGCTTATACTCTCTCTACAACAAAATTAGAGATAAGGGCAAAATAGTTTCTGCTGGGTATTGAGGGTGGAGCGGGAGGGGGTGGAGTGGGTGGTAAGGGAGGGGTGGGGGCAGGGGGGAGAAATGAACCAAGCCTTGTATGCACATATGAATAATAAAAGAAAAATGAAAAATAAATAAATAAATAAATAAAAATAAACTTACAGAAAAAAAAAAAGAAAGTTAACTAAATTCACATCTTTGAGAAATGTAGGAAACCTAGGTTTTAATTTAAATACTTAATATTTATTTACTAGTCTCGCCTTTAGATGCTCGGGAAGAGAAAAGGGGTAACTTTATAATGTGCAGGTTACCAATTCTCAAGGGCTTTACCAACATGGAAATACTTAAAATGTTAGCAACAGGAAAGGCTTTACTTATTTTCACCTTTATTTCTAACTTCTCACACTGGTCTCTAATTTTATATTGAGAAGGAATTTCTAGACAAAACCTACTGACTTAATGTTAGTAATAATTTTTAATACTTTTTATAGTTTATACTAAATCATTATGTACTAGATGACAATACTCAAGTCAATTTTTTTAATGAAGAGCCTCAGAAAACTGGCTTGGTATCACAAAATGCCGTACATGCCGTTACCATGTACAGGTCCTGACAATAGAGACAAAGTTTTCAATGTACTTTACACTCTACAAAGCAGCATATCACATAACTGTTCCTTCTTATTGTAAAAACTGACATACAATCAGGGGTTCATTTGCTCCCACAATTAAGGAAATTTCTCTTTTTTAATTGCAAGTTTTGTGGTTTTATGTTATTTTGATTTTTTTGGTTATTGTCATTGCAAGTCAACAAAAAATACAAAACTTAAAAAGTAAACAGTAAAGTTATTACGGTGAAGACAATAACCACTCACTCTGACACTCGAGGGAAGCAAATATATATATATATAAATGTCTGCATGCCAATTGGTGGTGAAAGCAATTATTAGAAGGAGAAAAAATAAGCCAAGAAAAAATTGCAATTGCTGTTCTCATTCACATCCACTAAGGTGAGGACCCATTAGATAAATGAACCATTGTTTTTCTCTGCCTCTGGAAATAGCTTCCCAGGAGTCAAAAGAGAAAGAAAGACTCATGGAGCAGATAATGGGTTATACAACTCATAGCAAATAATACCACAGCCAAAAGGGTAACTTCTCAGGCTTTCTGGATTTCACAGAGCAGGAATCCAAAAGCAGTAAATGAGAGTAACCTGAGAGAATGAGCAGAACCTGAGAGGCTGAAAGACAACCTCAGCCCCTCACTAAGGGGCGCAGGCAAATGGCCAATTCATATGGGAAGCAATTCACCCAAGCAAGGTGAAAACAAAAGAGGAAGTAGAGCACATTAAGGTCATTGCTGTAATGGACTGATGGCGCACATGAGACACTTCATTCTTTGTGAGGGTAGGAAAGAAATTCTTTCTTAAGTAAGTAAGAATATTGAAAGAAACACTACCTGCATCATTAGCAACAGAAAAATAACATGCAACCAGATCAGATGCAATAATGTATTAAAGCATTTATGACAGGACCTGGTACCCAGTAGATAATTTGTAAGTATCAATTCTCTCCACCCCAAGTTGAAAGATATAATTAAAAATTGATACAATCATAAGGACAGCTTATTCAGTCTTACTCATTTGTTATCATTGTTCCATTAATTTAAATCATACTTTTAAAACAAAATCCTGAAAGAAATACATGTTTCTCTCATAACTCTTTCAAAATTCAGTTTACATCAGATTAAAAACCCATTGCCAGTTTTGATGAAGAAGTTCTAGAAAAGAAGCCAAAGCTATATAGATAACTACTGAAGATGATACATGTCAAACAAGACCCTAGATTGTTATAGATGTAACACTGTGAGGACTATCATTCATTTGCTTATATGCTCATTTATTCAACAGGATACATTTATTGCACAATCATGGCTGCCTAGTGGAAAATGAAAAATAGGAACATGGAGCACATAACGAGATAATATATGTAAAAATCCTCTGAAAAGGACAAAAATGCCAAAGTTGATGAATGGTGGTGATGCAATCACAGCATATTGGGTGAAAGGCAACATGGACTCTTTACATAAAGGACAATCATGTCTGTCTATTAGTATCGAAAAGAGATCATTTATTATCATAATTTATTTAGATTTTCAAGTAGCAATTGAAAGATTCTATAAAAAGTCTATTTTTCCATTTCAAATCAGTTAACACAGGATATGGAGAAAGCTTTGAGTAAAAAACAGGTAAAACTGGTGACGAGAAGTATTAATTAGAATCATCTCATTGAATAGTTTCATAAATCACTCAAAAGAGACTTCAGAGTGAAGTTTTCCTATATGCAGACAATTCTCAACTTCCAGGTTAAACAACAAGCTGGTTGGCATCAATTAGATCTCATAAGGGAACAGCATAGAAATTGACAAACCAGCTCAATTATCAAGAATAAAAAGGGATGTGTACAGGGAAAATTATGGGATAAAGGTTTTGAGAGGATGGCCTCCAAGGAAAAAAACGGAGAAGAACCTGTTGTGAGATTATTGTCATTGCCTGTTTGCACATGAACTTGGTGTTGCTGTCCATACTGTCCTCTCTTCAGTCAAGTTATACACATTGTTGTTTTGACAGACATTGTCAAAATGTTTTGACATGCTTGAAGTTTGCCATTGAGATGAAAGGTGATCGTGACTATAAACAAATATAGTAACAACAGAGACCATCATCTTAAAGAAGCAAATATTTGTTGTTGGATGAATCAGTTCAACTCTGCATTTTTTCTTTGAAAGCAACATCAAAATGTATTTTGCATCATAAGAAAGGAAGATGCTCACATGTGGCTGACGTCAGGATAGATCTTGTTACTGAGCAACTTGTAAGAAACTGGCTTATCACAAGCCACATAATTGGACTGAAGCAGGAAATATGTCAACCCCTTCAAATAGAAGAAAGAAACTCAGTGCAACAGTAGACTCCTGAGGCCTAAGTTTGCATTACTCAGGGGTATTAACGAGACGTTGAATCACTGTTCAATTGGCAGTGTTTTTTCCTCCCGTAGGAAAATAATGTTTCTCATGATCATTAGGTTGTTAGATCTACTAAAATGCAGTCAGTGAATATTTGGAGTAGAGGAACAGCATGTGAACAGTACTGTATATGTGCAGAGGAAGGGAAAACGCGAGGGCAGAATGGGGAGACAGAGGCTACAGAAAATGAATCAACAAAATTAGGGACACATGCCTAGTCATGCAGGGTCACATCTAAGGTATGTTCTTTGTTCTAACAGCAATAGGAAGCTCAAAATGCTTCCAGCAAGAATCAGTTAGGGTTGAGGTGAAGAGAACAGGTTTGCATTTTCAAAGCTCTCTCTAGCAGCTTTGTGGAGAACTCATCCCAAAAGGGCCCTGAGAAAATGGTTGTGGCTAGACAGAAGTCAGACGTGGTGCTTCAAAACTCAGATGTGATAGGGAGGACTTGGGAAGTGACAGTGAAAGAGGAGCACACATTATTTAAAGATATTTGAAGGGATTTTAGTAAGTAGACAAAATATATTTTTTAAACTTTTGTCTTGCCCTGTTTTAACACAGTGACTAAAGACCAGTCAGTTCCCTTTCTTGAAAAGCTGTTAAGTCCACACTCCCAACTACTTCCTTTGTTCAGTACTCAAATAGTAGACGATTATATAACCCCACTAATCACCCCAAAGCCAAGTATCAGATAGCCAGGAATAGTCCTTTGACCCAGAGTATGCTAAAAATATTAAAATTAGACAATCCTAAACCTGCTTAACCTGCCTCACTCATTCTTTCCCATGAAAACTACAATAAAGGATCTTCCCATGTTTTTCCCTTGAAAGCTACAATAAAGGATCTTCCCATGTTTTCCCTTCAGTTCTTCTGCCTCCTGGCTGGCACTGATGCTTCCTCACGTGACCCTGCATGGTGTGCTGTGTTCTTCCCAAGTTCTACAAAATTGTAGGACTTGTTCTTGATTTGCATCTGGCCTCATCACACTTAGTATGGATAAAACTATACAACTCCATTGAAATAAAAAAGGTAAATCTGAATTTACTTAAGTCTCAATTAACAACATCCTTAGGTGACAGAGAGAAAGGACAGTGTAATCTAAATGCTGCTGAAATATTTAATTACTCAGAGACCAAACTTGATGAAAGCTACCAAGGAGAAAACCAAAAAAATTCTTATAATATCTTTTCCTGCCAGATTTACACACAAGTAGCAGAAATGTTTGATCTGATTTTTACTTCATTTTATTTCTCCTGTCCGTCATCTGGCAGAGTTCCTAAAGAACAATGAAAAATTACACTTTCAAAAGCAAGCAGAGAAAGCAAGAGTTTGAATAAAAGTCCTATTTAATCTTAAAATTAGATAAGCAATATTTGAATAATTGTGCTTTGACTAGAATAATAGCATAGCTCCTGTCTATAACAGACCCTTGATAAATGTTTGCTTGACTGAATAAAAGAACTGACAGGATTCTTTAATTGCAAAAATGTCATTAAATTAATATTAATTATAGGAGGAAAAGCTCATATATAACTGAAAACAGATTATATTCAAGTAAATAAGACATGTCCTTTGACATGTGTTCATGTTAAGAATCCTAAAATAGTGTTTACAGTTTAATCCAATTGTCTTCATAGATCTACGTATATGCATGTTTACATATTTCAATTAATTTTGGACCTATTCAATCTGGGACCTACTATGGCTTTGGATGTGGTTTATCCCTAAGATTCATGTGTTGGAGGCTTGGTCCTCTGTGGTGGTGTTGAGGTGGTGGGACCTTTAAGAGATAGAGCCTACTACAGACCATTGTATCATTGAACTTGCTGCTCTTGGAAAAGATTTAAGTAGTTCTGGAATTCCAACTTAGTTCTCACAAGAGCAAGTTGTTACAAGAGTAATTCCAACTCCTGAATCACTGTCTGGTTTCCATGTGGATGATGAAATCTGTCATAAGGCACTTACCAGAAGCTGAATACATAGGGCTACCCAATTTTGGACTTTCAACCTCCAAAACTCTGGGTTAAATATATCACTTTGCCTTATAAATTTAGCCAGCCTCGAGTATTTCATTATAGTAACAGAAAATGGATTAATGCAGGACCTATTTTTCAGCTTGATCATACTGCAAAGTCAGCAGTGTTTACTCTGTATAAACTCAGCAAAGGCACATGAAGCATAAGGTCCATATTTCTAAATTTGTTTGCAATTCTAAGAAAATTCTGGTTAGTTCAAAAGAATTACTTTTGTTGACAGGAACCCAACTGGGATTAAGATATTATGACATATACACTTTTACCAGATAAAAATGGGAAGAAAGAGACCAAAGCTGAATAAAATGTCAGGATGAATTGCATATTATCCTTCAAGATAAATTTTTTCTTACCTGTGGGGAACCATCTCTAATGTACAAGGCAAGAGAGATATAAATTAAAACTTTTTAAACTACAGTGTCTATATATGAAAGGGGATAAAATTATAAGTGAAGCCTATATGCTTTGAAAGGAACTCAAAAATGACACAGTCAGATGTTTTGTTTTGTTTTGTTTTGTTGTTTTGTTTGCAAATTTCTGTGGCAGTTGGCTCCTAGCGTGTATGTACAGGAAGCACTCACATAACACTAGGTACATCTGATTGTGAAACCTACCTTGTTGTTGTTGTCATTGTTGTTGTTGTTTTCAATACTTATGATGGAACCCAGGACCTCATGAAGGCGAGGCAACTGCTCTAGCACTTAGCTACACCCCCAGTCCAAGGTCTATGTTTATCTTCACCATAAAAGTTAAAATTATGCACTCCTGAGAACTGATGTTACAGATGCCTATATCTGAATGGATGATGCTGTTAAAAAGGCCATATGGCAGCATTCATTTCTTTTAAGCCATTTAGACTTGCTTTGCTCTTTCCACAGACTTCCACCATTCCATAAATTCATACCTTTGGTTGTAAGTAAATCTGGTTGTGCTTACCTAGAAAGCTGAAGGCCCTAAGTTCAAAATCCCAGTGCAACCACCAAAAAAAAAAAAAAAAGAGGCAATCTGGCAAAATGGTCTGGTAAACAACTATTCCAACCTGTTATGAAAGGAGCTCAGACTTAATCCTAGTCATAACGAAGACATCATCTAATATGGGAAAATCTTGTCATCCATCCCTGACTCCCTCCCTAAGAAAATTTTCCATTGTGTATAAGTACCACATTTTCCTAATCCACTTGTCAGTAGTGGGGACACATGGCTGTTCCCATACCTTAGCTATTGTGAATAATGCTACAATGAACATGGGTGTAGAGGATCTTTGTTGTAACCTGACTCACATTACTTTGGTATACCCCTCAGAGTGGAATTGCTGGATCAGATGGCTCTTCTATTTTCAGTTTTTTAAGGAGCCTCCCTACTGTTTTCCATAGCGGTTGTACTAATTTACATTCTCACAAGCAGTGTATGAGGGTTCCTTTTTCCCCACATCCACACCAATATTTATTGTTGGTGGTGTTTTTGATGCTAGCTATTCTAACAGGAGTGAGGTGGAATCTTAGTGTGGTTTTGATTTCCATTTCCTTTATGGCCATTTTAAGCATTTTTTTCATGTGTTTTTTAGCCACTTGGATTTCTGTCTTTGAGAAAGCTCTGTTCAGTTTTTTTGTTGTTGTTGTTAATTTCTTCATTGGTCATTGAATTCTGGGGAATTTAATTTTTTAAACTCCCTGTGTATTCTGGTTATCAAACCCTTGTCAGATATATAACTGGCAAAGAGTTTCTCCCATTCTGTGGGCTGCCTCTTCAGTGTAGAGACCATTTCTTTTGTTGTGCAGAAACGTTTTAATTTCATGTAGTCCCATTTGTCAATCCTTTCTCTTAGTTGCTGAGCCATTTGAGTTATAATGAGGAAATCATTGTCTCTACCTATTAATTTCAGTGTATTCCCTGCTTTTTCCTGTACTAGCTTCAAAGTTTGGGGTCTGATATTAAGGCCCTTAATCCACTTTGAATTGATATTAGTACAGGGTGACAAGCATGGATCTAGTTTCAGTTTTCTGCATGCAGATATCCAGTTTTCCCAGCAATATTTATTAAAGATGTCTTTTCTCCATTGTATATTTTTAGCACCTTTGTTAAAAATCAGGTGGGCATAGCTGTGTGGATTCATACCTGGGTCCTCTATTCAGTTCCACTGGTCTTCTTGTCTGTTTGTGCCAGTGCCATGCTGTTTTTATTGCTATGGCTCTGCAGTGTAGTTTGAAGTTGGGTGTTATGATACCTCCAGCATTGCTCTTTTTGCTCAGTATTGCCTTGGCTATTTGCAGACTTGTCTGCTTCCAAGTGAACTGTAGGGTTCAATTCTCTGTGACAAATGTCATTAGAATTTTGGTGGGAATTACATTGAGCATGTAGATTACTTTTGGTAATATAGCCATTTTAACTATTTTTGGGGGGTTTTTTGGGTTTTTTATTATTCATTTATTCACATTGTTTAGGCCATTCCTCCCCACTCCCCTCCCTCCCTCTCCCCCCACCACTCCCCCGTGCTTCCAGGCAGAACCTGTTCTGCCCTTATCTCTAATTTTGTTGAAGAGAAAACATAAGCAATAATAAGAAAGACAAAGCATTTTTGCTGGTTGAGATAAGGATAGCTATACAGAGAGATTCCTAGCATTGCTTTCATGTACAAATGTGTCACAACCCAGGTTTATTCATCTCTAACTGATCTTTGCACTGGTTCCTGATCCCCTTCTCATTTTGACCTCTGTCACTTTAAGGTTTCTGTATTAGTTCCTCTGGAGTGAGGATATCAAATGCTTTCATGCTTTGGTTTTTTATCTATTCCTATATCTCCCATATGTGCTCTCACCTTGTCATGTGATCCAAGTCAACAACATTGCTGCATTTGCCCTAGATCTAAAGTCCTCATATGAGGGAGAACATACAATTTTTGGTCTTCTGAGCTTGGCTAACCTTGCTCAGAATGATGTTCTCCAGTTCCATCCATTTACTTGCGAATGATAAGATTTCATTTTTCTTCATGGCTGAGTAAAATTCCATTGTGTATAAATACATTTTCTTGATCCATTCATCAGTAGTAGGGCATCTTGGTTGTTTCCATAACTTGGCTATTGTGAATAGTGCTGCAATAAACATGGGTGTGCAGCTGCCTCCAGAGTAACCTGTGTTTCATTCGTTTGGTTATATCCCCAGGAGTGGGGTTGCTGGATCATATGGCAGATCTATGTTTAGTTTTTTAAGAAGCCTCCAAATTTTTTCCAGAGTGGTTGCACTAGCTTGCATTCCCACCAGCAGTGTACAAGGGTTCTTTTTTCCCCACATCCTCACCAACACCTGTTGTTGGTGGTGTTTTTGATGATGGGTATTCTAACAGGGATGAGGTGGAATCTTAGTGTGATTTTGATTTGCATTTCCTTTATGGCTAGAGATGATGAGCATTTTTTCATGTGTTTTTTGGCCATTTGAATTTCTTCTTTTGAGAAAGTTCTGTTTAGTTCAGTTGCCCATTTCTTAATTGGTTCATTGATTTTAGGAGAGTTCATTTTCTTAAGTTCCCTGTATATTCTGGTTATCAGTCCTTTGTCTGATGTGTAGCTGGCAACTATTTTCTCCCACTCTGAGGGTGGTCTCTTCAATTTAGAGACCATTTCTTTTGTTGTGCAGAAGCTTTTTAATTTTATGAAGTCCCATTTATCCATCCTTTCTCATAGTTGCTGAGCTGCTAGGGTTCTGTTGAAGAAGACCTTGCCTATACCTATTACTTCCAGAGTGTTTCCTGCTCCTTCCTGTACTCACTTCAGAGTTTCGGGTCTAATATTAAGGTCCTTGATCCATTTTGAGTTGATACTAGTACAGGGTGATAGACATAGATCCAGTTTCAGTTTCTTGCAGATGGATAACCACTTTTCCCAGCAACATTTGTTTAAGAGGCTGTCTTTCCTCCTCCATATATTTTTGGCACCTTAGTGAAAAATAAGGTGTGCATAGCTGTGTGGATTTATATCTGGGTCCTTTATTCTGTTCCACTGGTCTTCGTGTCTGTTTTTGTGCCAGTACTGTGCTGTTTTTATTGCTATTGCTTTGTAATATAGTTTGAAGTCAGGTATTGTGATACCTCCAACATTGCTCTTTTTGTTGAGTATTGCCTTAGCTATTTGCAGTCTCTTGTGTTTCCAAATGAACTTTAGGATAGATTTTTTCAATCTTTGTGATGAAAGTCATTGGGATTTTGATGGGAATTACATTAAACATGTAGTAAAAATGGTAGTATAGCCATTTTTACTATGTTGATTCTACCAATCCATGAGCATGGGAGATCTTTCCATCTTCTGTGGTCTTCCTCAATCTCTTTCTTCAGGAGTTTGTAATTCTCCTTGTAGATGTCATTCACATCCTTTGTAAATTTACTCCTAGGTATTTGATTTATTTTGAGGCTATTGTGAATGGAATTGTTTCCATATATTCTTTCTCAGTTTGTTTGTTGTTGGTTTATAGGAAAGCTAATGATTTTTGTAAGTTGATTTTGTATCCTGCTACTTTGCCATAGCTGTTTATGGTGTCTAAGAGTTTTTGAGTAGAGTTTTTTTGGGTCTTTAAGGTATAGGATCATATCATCTGCAAATAGGGATATTTTGACAGTTCCTTTACCTATTTGTATTCCATTTATTTCTTCTTCTTGCCTTATTGCTCTGGCTAGAAATTCCAGTACTATGTTGAATAGGAGTGGGGATAGTAGGCACCCTTGTCTTGTTCCTGATTTTAGGGGGAATGGTTTCAGTTTTTCACTGTTAAGTATGATGTTGGCCGTAGGTTTGTTTGTACCTTTACAATGTTGAGGTACATTCCATCTATTCTTAGTTTTCTTAGAGCTTTTATCATGAATTGGTGTTGGATCTTGTTGAAGGCTTTTTCTGCATCTATTGAGATGATCAAGTGGTTTTTGTCTTTGCTTCTATTGATGTGCTGTATATATTTACAGATTTGCATATGTTGAACCACCCCTGCATCCCTGGGATGAAGCCACATTTGTCATGGTATGTGATCTTTCTGATGTGTTGTTGGACTCAGTTTGCCATTATTTTATTGAAGATTTTTGCATTGATATTGGTTAAGGAAATTGGCCTACAGTTCTCCTTTTTGGAGGTGTCTTTGTCTGGTTTTGGGATAAGAGTAATATTGGCTTAGTAAAATGAGCTAGGTAGTGTTCCTTCCCTTTCTGTTTCATGGAACAGTTTAAGGAGGGTTGGTATCAGTTCTTCTTTAAAAGTCTGATAGAATTCAGCAGAGAATCTGTCAGGTCCTAGACTTTTCTTTGCTGCTTCAATTTCATTTGTTATTATAGATTCAATTCATTTGGTTCAGTTTTGGATGGCCATAAGTTTCTAGAAATCTGCCCATTTCTTCAAGATTTTCAAATTTATTAGCGTATAGGCTCTCAAAGTAGTCTCTGATGATTTCCTGGATTTCCATGGTGTTTGTTGTTATCTCCTCTTTTGCATTTCTGATTTTACTGATTTGGGTTTTTTTCTCTCCTCATTTTAGTCAGGTTTGACAGGAGTCTGTCAATCTTATTTATTTTTTCAAAGAACCAGCTTTTCGTTTCATTGGTTGTTTGTTGGTTTTTTTTGATTTGTTTTTATTTCATTGATTTCAGCCCTTATTTTGGTTATTTCTCTCCTTCTGCTTGTTTTGGGATTTCTTGTTCTTGTTTTTCTAGGACTTTGAAATGTATCATTAGGTCATTGACTCAAGATCTTTTTGACCTTTTAATATATGCACTCATGGCTAAAAACTTTCTTCTTAGGACTGCCTTTGCTGTGTCTCATAGGTTATGGTACATCATGATTTCATTTTCATTAACTTCCAGGAACCTTTTAATTTCCTCTTTTATTTCATCAATGACCCATTCGTCATTGAGCAATGTGTTGTTTAGTTTCCAATTGTTTGCATGTTTTTTACTGTTGTTTTTGTTGTTGATTTCTAGTTTTAATGCATTATGGTCAGATAGAATGCATGGGATTACTTCTAATTTCTTATATTTGCTGAGGCTTGCTTTGTGCCCTAAGATATGATCAGTCTTGAAGAAGTTTCCATGAGCTGCTGAGAAGAATGTATACTGTGCAGAAGTTGGATGAAACATTCTGTACATATCAGCTAGGTCTATTTGATCTATGGTATGATTTAGTTCTAGGATTTCTTTATTGATTTTTTTTTTGGATGACCTATCTACTGGTGATGTGGGGGGTGTTAAGGTTTCCCACTACCACTATGTTGGAGTTTATATATGTTTTTAGGTCCTTCAGAGTATGTTTGTTGAAATTGGGTGCATTGACGTTGGTGTATATAGGTTGATCTTTGTTATTTCCTTTTGGTCTATTTCCCCTTTTATTAGTATGGTGTGTCCTTCTTTATCTCGTTTGATCAATGTGAATTTGAAGTCTACTTTGTCTGAGATAAGTATTGCTACCCCTACCTGTTTTCAGGGGCCATTGGCTTGGTAAATCTTCTTCCAGTCTTTCACTCTCAGCCAGTGCTTGTTTCTGTCGATGAGGTGGGTCTCCTGTAGGCAGCAGATTATTGGATCTTCCTTTTTAATGCAGTTTGCCAATCGGTGTCTTTTGATGGGGGAACTGAACATTAATGTTCAGTGTTAGTATTGATAGGTATGTGGTGATTCCTGTCATTTAGTTGTCTTTGTTGTTTAAGGGTTTGCATTTTCACTATGTTGATTCTACCAATTCATGAGCCTGGGAGATCTTTCCACCTTCTGTAGTCTTCTTCAATTTCTTTCTTCAGTAGTTACAGTTTTCCTTGGAGAGATTTTCACATTCCTTGTTAAGTTTATTCCTAAGGTTGTTTTGTTTTGTTTTTTTTTTGAGACTGTTGCAAATTGAATGATTTTCCTATATTCTTTCTCAATCTGTTCATTTTTGGTGTACAGAAAGCCTACTGATTTTTGTAGATTGATTTTATATCTTCCAACTTTGCAGAAACTGTTTTAGGAATTTTTTGGTGGAGTTTTTTGGATCTTTCAAGTATAAGATCATGTCAACTGCAAAGAGGGATAGTTTGACTACTTTATTTCCAATTTGTATTCCTTTTATTTCTTCTTCATGTCTTATTGATCTGGCTAGGAATTCCAAGACCATGGTGAATAAGAGTAGAGAGAGTGTACACTTTGGTCTCATTCTTGACTTTAAAGGGAATGTTTTCAGTTTTTCCCCATTTAGTATGATGTTGGCTATTGGCTTGTTATATACAGCCTTTATTATGTTGAAATACATTCCTTTTATTCTTAGTTTTCTCAGAGCTTATATCATGAAATGATGTTGAATTTTTCTGCATCTATTAAGATGATCAAGTGGTTTTTTGTCTTTACATCTGTTAATATGCTGTTTTACAATTAATTATTTGTATATGTTGAATCATTCCTCCATCCCAAGAAATAAACCAACTTCATTATGGTATAAGATCTTTTATATATGCTGTTGAATTCAGTTTGCCAATATTTTATTGAAGATTTTTGAATCTATGCTCATTGAAGAGATTGGCCTGTAATTCTCTTTTTTTGTTGTGTTCTTGTCTGGTTTAAGGATGAGTTAGAATGAGTTTGGCAGTGTTCCTTTCTTTCTATCTCATGGAAAAGTTTGAGAAGTATTGGTATTAGTTCTTCTTCAAAGGTCTGGTAGAATTCAGCAGTGAATCCATCAAGTCCTAGACTTTTATTTTTTGCGAGACTCTTTATTGCTGCTTTGATTCCATTGCATGTTATAGATCTGTTTAGGTGATTTAGATCCTCTTGGTTTAGTTGCAGATTGTCATATGTATCTAGAAATTTGTTCTATTCTTCTAGATTTTTCAATTTATTTGAATATAGGTTTTCAAGGTAGTCCCTGATAATTCCCTGGATTTCCTTGGTGTGTTGTTATCTCTACTTTTTCATTTTTAATTTTATTAATTTGGGTCTTTTACCTCCTCATTTTAGTTAGATTTGCCAGCTGCTCATTGATCTCGTTTGTCTTTTCAAAGAACCAGCTTTTTGTTTCATTGATTCTTTGGGTTTTTGTTGGGTTTTTTTTTTTTTTTTTTTTTTTTTGTCTCTATTTTGTTGATTTGGGCCTTATTTTTATTATTTCTCTCCTTCTGCTAGTTTTGGGTTTAGCTTGCTGTTGTTTTTCTAGGAGTTTGAAAGGCAGCATTTGGGTTGTTTATTTGAGATCTTTTTGCATTTTTAATATATGCACTCATGGCTATAAATTTTTCCCTTGGGACTACCATTGCTGTGTCCCATAGGTTCTGATAGGTTGTGCTTTCATTCTCATTAAGTTCCAGGAACTATTTGATTTCTTCCCTTATTTCTTCAATGACCCACTTATCAAAAGCAATGTGTTGTTCAGCCTTCAGTCATTTGAGTATTTTCTGCTGTTTCTTTTGTTGTTGAATTCTAGTTTTACTGCATTGTGGTCAGACAGTATGTAGGGGGTTGTTTCAATTTTCTTATATTTGTTAAGACTTGCTTTATGACCTAAATAATATGGTCTATTTTGGAGAAGATTCCATGGGCTGCTGAGAATAATATATATTGTGCTGTTGCAGGATGGAATACTCTGTAGACATCATTAGATTCATTATATTTATGGTGTCATTCAATTTTAGAGATTCTTTTTTGATTTTTTTTTCTGGATGACTATCTATTGGTGATAGAGGAGTACTGAAGTCTCCCACCACACTGTGTTGTTGTCTATCTGTGTTTTTAAGTACAGTAGTGTATGATTAATGAAGTTGGGTGCACCGACATTGCATATAAGTTAATGGTTATATTTCCTCTTGTTGAATTGCTCCTTTTATTAGTATGAAGTCACCTTCTTTGTCTCTTCTAACTAATTTAGTTTGGAAGTTTAATTTATCTGTCTGTTTTCAAGAGCCAATAGCTTAGTAAATCTTCCTCCACTCTTTCACTCTAAGGCAATATTTGTTTCTGTCCACAGGTTAGGTTTCTTGCAAACCACAGATTTCCAGGGCTTGCTTTTTAATCCAGTTTTTCAAATGGTGTCTTTTGATGTGGGAGTTGAGTCCATTTACATTCAGTGTTAATATTGCAATGTATGTGGTTATTCCTGCCATTTAGTTGTTTTTGTTGTGTAAGGATTTGTGTGTACATAACTAATTCTATGCTACTCTCTGATTACTTATCTGGTCTTCTCTTGAGGTTTATTAATTCCCAAACTTTCATGGCTATGTTTGTCTTCATCTTCTGTGTGTAGGATTCCTTTCAGGATCTTCCGAGTGGTGATTTAAGGGTCATCCTTCTTGGGTCATCCTTCATGGGTGACCCATTCTTCATGGGTCAGCCCATAATTTGCAGATTTGGTCTTTTGATTGAATTCTTGTGTGTTCTTTTCACAGCTCGAGTCTTTTGCCTAAAGATTTTTCTGTTTTTTCATATATATCTATTTTGCCTTCAAGCCTTGAAATTATGTCTTCCACTTGTTCCAGTCTGTTGCAATGACTTTCAACTGTAGTTTTTAGATAATTTAAGGTACTTTTTATTTCAGGATTTCTGTTTGATTTTTTCCCTGAGACTTTCCATGTCTTTTTATACTCCTTTTTCATATCTTGTGTTGTCTTCTTTTTTTCATATACCTCTTTTTTAATAGTCTCCTTGATTTCATTTTAGAGTTTGTTTAAATCCTCTCTGAGTTCTTTTTGTTGTTTCTGTGTCTCCTCAAGGTTTTTGTCCATTTTCTCAATATTCATTTAATTGTTTTTGCATATTTTCTCTAAGCTCTTCTTTAGCTTCATCAAACATTCTTTTCATCATTCTTTTGAAGTCAGCAACTGGGGATTCATCTCCTTTGCATTCCATTAAATTTTTTATTATGTTATTTTTAGCCTTTTGAGGACTCATATTCTCCTGCCTTCTTTTTCTCCCCATGTTTCTATTTTGTGCTTTGCTTGTGTGCTGCTGAGGTTGCAGATTCACTCCAGTGTAATTGGATCATCTCTGGCAAGACAAGGTAGGCAGGAGTCCAAGATTCTGTGTTTGGATACTATGGTGGGTCCAGGATATCACAGATTCTTGCTCAACTTGTTCTGCAGTTCTCTGTGTTGTCTTTGCTTTTTTCCAGTGGGCAGAGAGGAAGCAAGAAGGAAAAAAAAGGGGGGGAAATGGCTTTTTCAGCAAACAAACTGTCAGTTGTGCCAATCCCAGTCCACTCCAGAACTTCCCTAGTTGTTATGTGCAATAAAAAGCTATTTTTAAGGGTCAGGCATTGAACCTTATGTGCACCCTATGTGTTGGCAGTAATTTAGTTGGTTAAAAAAATCAAAGTTACCTGATCCTTGATTCCACGACTCTTGAGTCTCTCACTTTTATGCCAGCATGGATCATTATCTTATTTACACTTATAAACATAGCTGGAATAACAAGCATGCACTACCATGCCCAACTTTTATTGGATGAGATGGAGTCTTGCTAACTTTTTTCCCAGGCTGGCCTCAATCCTTTGTCTCCCAAGTAGATAGGATTATACATGTAAGCCTCCCACACCTTGTCAGAGCACCATTTTTAGCATTTGTCAACACCAGAATAGACTTCTTGCCCATTTTTACCAGCCTTATTTCTCACCCCTCTGCATACTCATCTCTCACTCCCTCAAGATGCCAAAACTCTGCCTTAGCTTTAGATATCCATTCCATCCCTCTGTGATTCCATTCTCTGACCCTCACTGCCACTCCACTTTCTTCACTTAGTTATTTTCTACTTATTCTTCAGGCTTATATGAAATATCCCCTCTTTGAAAAGCCTTCTTACACAATCCAAGGCCCCCTCTAGTGGCTACTTCACTATGTTACACATATCCTTATTTTATCACTCATTAAACATTGTTTACTTGAATTTATTTCCAAGTATAATTTTAGTGGCTTGAGGGCCAGGAATGCATCTTAGCTCCCACAGAAGTCGGTGACTTTTCAATGACTCTTTAATTTTTTTAAAATATTTCCAAGTATGTTCTCATAGTGTATTAATAACATATAAAACACATCTTGTAACACAGCATAAACCATTGTATAAAACTGGACCTGTTTTTCTAAATGGTGTTTTATTGTATATATGGAGAGTTAACATAAGAGGTACTATATTGATATTAACATAGTCAGTGACACCTAGTAAAGCTCACTGAAACCCAGCAGGTGTCCAGATCATTTGTTAATAAGTATCAATGATCAAAATTTTACTTTAGTAGATAAAGACTTAAATGGTTCCTTTCATGTCTCCAAATACTACATCATAAGTGCAACAATACCACCAAGTTAGCATATGCCCAAGCTGATTTGCAAGTGGTACTTTCTCTTTCCTTCTTAAACATACATAGGAATGACCTGGAGTATTTTTCCTTTTCCACTGAATCCTGAAGGATAATGCTCATATTTCTGATTGCTAGGCCAATTCAAAAGTGTTTGTGCATAAAATGTTAAGTTTATCAGCAAAGAGTGCATTTTAGTACTGGAGGTTGAATTCTAGGCCTCAAGGTTGCTAAGCAGGTGCTCTACCACTTAAGCCACACTGCCAGTCCAAAGAGTGTATTATTTATTCTTCAAAATACATGGACTGCACTATAGAAGTATCTAAAAGAAAGTTTTACAACAGCTTAAATGTGTAACTTATAAGACAGAATTGCAGTTATCTTGTAAGATGTTGGAGGGAAGTTTTCATGCTGAGAGTTTCCTGGGTAACTCAGGTTAAAGTCTTTTGCATAAGAGGGACTCCATATCCACAGGAATAGGAAGTACATTCCAGTAAGTTGTAATGACCCCTCAGCTTAGGCTAAATGCAAACCATCCTGTTTCCCTTGCCTAGAATTTTTCCTGACATTGATGTTCCCATTACTTCTGCCTTTCCTGCCATTTACAAAAACTAGGAAAATAGAAAATTCTTAGCAAGCCAAAAACAAAAAAATAAAAAATAACAAACAACAATAATATCTTAAGTATTAAAACAGTAATAAGATGGTTAAATGGTGAAATAAAATTAATTTACAAAAATAGAATGCAATAAAAATAATTCTGAAATATATTCTTAAATAATAAAACAAAGTTTTAAAATTCTTTTAGGTTTAAACAAATATAAGCAAATTTGGAAATAAGTACCATCAAATAAGAAAATAAGCAGGAGATTCTCTCAGCTGCATAGACCAATATACCTTCTCCATTTTCTATGCACCTACAGAGCCTTTTTCTCTGGCCATGTTGTCCCTCCTTCCTCTTAATGAAAGGCTACACTTATCAGCCCACCTTGCAGTGATGTGTAGCCCAGTAACCATTTCTGATTCACAAATTTAAGCAAGAAAGCTGAGGAAGACTTCTGGAAGGTCCCAGAAGGGACAACTTTTAACCTTCTAAGTTTATTCCTTTTCCACAAAGGTCTTGCCAAGCAGTGTGAGAGATACACATCTCTCTGTGCATTAGACACACCTGCTGGGAGTGGTGGTGCACACTTGAAAATTCAGTCCTCAACAGGCTAAGGCAGGAGCATCATGAATTAGAGGCCAGTCGGGGTTACATAGCAAGACCCTATCTCAAACAGTACAAAACAAGAAAGACTGGATCCTGGTCCTGGATGACAAGTGGCCACCACCCTGTTCCCAAATACTGCTGCAGATATCTTATATGATCACAGAGTCAGCACAGCTTCTGTCTTCTATCAGCCACTTTTATTTGTGATTTCCATTTTTGTCCCTGAACCTAATCCAAACTACAGCAGGTCGAAGGTTAAGAGAAATTGTATATAATCACTAAATATTAAAGTTGAAATGAGAAAAATTCTAAAACTATAAAATAGTCATGTGTCTTAATATGATATAGATTACGAGCCATTAAGATGAAGAAAATAATACAATAATGAAACAAATGACACTGGATGAAAACTGATGAATGCAAACTAAGATATTGAATAAAGACTACCAAAATTTAACAAGTGGCAGCAGTTTAGGGCAAATAAGCTGAGTAAAGAGTATCAAAACCAATCTGGGTATCAACAGCTATTACATTCCACCATATAGATTATATTTTAAGGATCTCTGTTCATTGAGGTTCCCATACATACAACTTTAAACCAAAGGCTTATCATAGAACTTCATGCAACCAGTAAACATAGCTTTATTCTTCTTTCAGAGGAAAAATATACAACCATCTATGAGGCAGGTCATAAACACAAATTCTCCAACCAAGAACAGATCAGTAGAGAATAGTCTCATTTCATACTAACAGCAATGGGGTGACTTCCAAGCACATATTAGAAATTGATCTTGCATTTTCTTTCAGGGATGCTCATAGTTAATAACTATAATGTTATAACATAACAAATAATGGATATTAGTTTAAGAAACTCAAATTTCAGTTAGTTCTTTATTAGAAACCAAACATTATATTTTCTTAAATATGCCAGACAGCATTTTTTCTGGCCTTAGTTTGCTTTTGAGTTTACAGCTTCAGAAAAACATCAAGTTGAAACCTTTGGCAAGATTTTTCTTTCCATCTTGAAGTCTGTAGACTCTAGGTTTTAAATGAAATTTGTCTTTTTATTGGGGGTAAGAAAATCCCTGGATTCTGAGCCAAACCTGAGGAACAGAGCTCCCCGGGGTCTGATGAACACGCCTGAGGAGGACGCCACCCCATCTGCACTCCAAGGACTGAAATGGCCAACATTACTAAAAACCCAGCCTCTTTCAAGACATCATTTTTTTCTAAGTGTCTCAGAGATACAATTCAAAGAAAAAGATAGCACTAAATTTCACTGATTAGCCTATTTCAAATCAAGATGATCATGTACAGAAAAATGCACAATCATTTCCATATAATGACTCTCTTGTTTGAGATTATGACAGCAATTTTCCCAACACACCCATACCAATGTTTGAAAAGAAAAATGAAAGTCTGAACCTTAGATTTCTTACCCATTCTCCAATCTCTTAATTCAGTCTTTAACTTACACAATATTGATACTCAAGACATATTTGGATCTTAAGAGGGAAATAAAGTAATAAAATAAAAATACAAATTTTCATTCAAGCTACTAGAAGCCTTAATTCAGGGTGATTGTAGTTTAGGGAACCACTCATTTTCCTCAGGGTCGCCCTTCCCAGCCTGCCTCCCTCAAGTACCTGGGGCTACTGGTGCAGATGCAGTATCATATCCCAGCAAATTTAGACACGGTGACATGAAGGAACAACCCCCAACACATCTGGACAGGCAGAAGCAGAGGATCCAGCCAGGGGCCTGTGCATTAAGACTGGAATAGGAAGGTCAGAGTCAAGGCACTGCCAAATAGCATAAACATATAGCTATGAGTATAGCCATTCAACATTTTGTAAATTGGATGTCAAAGTGGTCTAATCCCAAGATCAGTAGAAAGAAATGAAACTACCGCAAATGAGATGTTCAAGATCCAGCAAATGTATTTCTTTTTGTTTCTTTTCTTTTTGGTTGTACGAAGATTTGAACTCAGGTTTTTGAGTTCTAACCCCAGCTTTTTTGTTGTTGAGGTGGCATCTCAGGAACTTTTTTTTTTTTTTCCCCAGGCTGGCCTGGAACCACAATCCTCCTAAGCAGCTAGGATTGCGAGAATTAAAGGCATGAGGCACCAGAGCACAGAACAAATATATCTCTTCATTTGAATAAGAGCTGATTATGTATGCTGTGTATTAAAGCTGAGCATGTCTACTCTTTCGGTGAGTGGTCTGCTCTGCCAGTGACTTTACAAATAACTCAAATTCTATTTGTTGGAGTAGGAAATTTTTGTACATGTGTTTTGTGTGAATTATCTAAATGAAGCTGTAAAAAATGTATTACACTTTTTCACTTATATTGTTTTGTTTTCCCAGCACTGGGGTTTGAACTCAGGACTTCATGTTTGCTAGGCAGGTGCTCTACCACTTGAGCCAGTCCCCTCAGCCCTTTTTTGCCTTATTTATATTTCAGATAAGTCTGGGACAGTGATTCTCCTACCTATGCCTGAGATTATAAACCTGCACTACCATGCCCTAACACTTTGTTACTTTTTTAAGCAAAGCACATTGAAGCACAAGCTTATCTTCTCTGAGGACATGAGGTTGTAATTGTAACATAACTATACACTACCTTTGACATTAATATAGCCACATACCTATTGAAATCAGTATACTAATATGATGCCGAAATATTCCATTAATTACCTTGATTTGCTCCATATATGCTATCTTCACATATTGGAATACTGCACTGTACCTCCTAAACATGAACAATTATTACATGTTAATCAAAAACTTCTAAGCTCTTAAATAGATGGAAATGCTAACTCACCTGATTTGATTATTATGTATATATATCAGATTATCACATTGTACTCAATAAATATGTTCAATTAAAATAATAATAAAAAGGCCTATCCTTAGGGACACCCATTTGGATTAATGTATTATCATATATCATTAGATGGGGGACTGTGGAGATCAGACAACAAGGTGCTGAAGAAGAGGGAACAAGACTTGAATTTCCATGGCAGGACCAACAAAGTCCTATAAGAGAAAAGACAGGTGAAGGGAGAGGATCTGAATGGGAGTCTTTCATCTGAATGTCGGGGGAAGGTGGAGCAAAAGAAAGGGAGACTGGAAAGCACTGGGCATCTGGGGACAGCTAGCTAAGGGGGTGACTGGCAGCAAAAGCATTAGGTGACTTTTCCCAGTGCTGTGCATACGTATGGCATCAGCTCTAGTTAGGAGGGGTAGACACAGGGAGGAGGAAAGAGAGGGAGACAAATCATCTCCCACACAGAAGCTCTGATATATGCACAGAGAGATTTTCTTGTGTGTAGAAACAAAGTAAATGTATCAAAAATGGATTTTAAAACAGTAGGGATGATTTAGCATAAGCCATGCTGCCTCTGATGAACCAGCAACTGGTATAGGAAGAATTTAACAGCTAAAAATATCCATTGCTATCTAATAGTTCTCCTCAGAAGGAATTATTGCTTAATTTTACCCCCAGTTTGTTATAAAAAAATCCAATTCACTCCCAACATAGAAAGTCCCATTTTTGGCCTTGTAAACAACTAACTGATGAGTGTTGGGGGAGTGCTGGCAGCAAGAACTTACCTTCAATAGTTTGATTAGTTCCACTTGGCTTGTCAAAATTGCCCATGTTAAGTCAGGCAATGGCTTTGCAATGAGTTAACAATTATTCTGATATCATATTGGTCACCAACCCTACAGATTTCATGAGACAAAAGTTTTAAAGAGATCATCATTACATCTTAACAATTTTACTCCCCCCAAAATGCTATCAATTCACTTAATATACCGCTAAAAACATCACAAGAGCAGAATCATAAGCAATACAATTGTTCTTAGGCTGAGTAGAATTTTCTCCACAAGATCACATAAATTCAAGGAAGCATGAAACAAAATAATTCCAGACTGTAAACTGGGGATTTATGTATTCAAAAAAAAGCCTAGATAGAGTAACAAGCCTGTTACACATAAGAATAAAATTAAAGCCTAGAAAATCCAGTTAGACAGGAGGAATAAGTTCAAGCACATTGTGGTAACTATAGTTCATAAAAGTGTTTTATACTTCAAAGTTACTAAAAGAGTATGTATTTTAAGAGTTCTCACCACACAAAAGGAAAAGTATATGAAGTAATGCATATGTTAAATAGTTTGATTTAGCCAGATCTACAGTGTACAAATATATTGAAACATCATCTTATATCCTCTAAATATATTTAATTTAAAAACAATTTATTTTAAACATATTTTAATTAAAAAAATAAAAGTAAAGCTAGACATGGTGGCATATGCCTATAATCCTACCACTTGGGAAGCAGAGCTAGGAGAGCTCCAGTTCTAGGCCATCCTGGGCTACATAGTAAAATTCTGTCTCAAAGTAAAAAAAAAAGAATAAATACAATATAATAAAAATAAATTACAACCTGACAGACAGACAGGTGGAATAAAACATCAGAGAAGTGAGAGAAAGCCCAATCCCCATAAATTTTCTTACCATTTTGCATTCTCTCAATGAAGAACATATAAACTACCTGAATGTTTCTGTAAACTCTTGCTATTTAACAAATCTCCCAAAAACTTGATGGCAAAAAAATCAGGATTGATGATTTACCTTGATTGTGTGAATCAAATTTCTTCTCCTGAGAAGTCTGGAGTCACTCATGGGCTGGAAGTCTGGAGCTGGCTGGGTCTCTCTCCAGTGTCTTCAAGGAGCTTCTCTCTCCTCAGTGCAGTAGTCTAAGCTTTCTTATATTATTGTAGCCAGGCTCCTAAAACTAAACGCAAAACCAAAGACCTTCACGGAGGAAGTGCATTATGGTAGTGTTCCAATTTCTTCTAGGCAGAAATCATTCACTATTTCATGACATGTGGCTATCCTAAGTAAAAAGGACCACCCATAGCTTTGTTCTTACCTAAGAATAGAATGGCAGAGGTTGAGGTGATGAAAATAACACATTATCTAAATATTTAAAATTTAAATATTTAAAATCAATACCCACAGAACCTTTCTCACTGCATTATGACTGTGGTCTTGGGATCATTTAAAATATTTTTTAAATGCATGATGATTGCTTGCAGAGCATAATTGCATTCTGTAACTATGCTTAAAGAATCCTTGGTTAGTAAAGACAATCCCACTCCATGAAAAATAAAACAAAGGAGCTACAATAAGGTAGATATATTTTGTAGGCTATGCTGACACTCAAACTCAATATTGGCATAGCTAGACTCATCTTTGTCTCCTCCCATGTAATTTTGCTCTGAGAAAAGAACTAACATTCAATCAACCCTTTAAAAATGTGAGGTTATTCATTTTTAAAAAACAAAATAAACCTGTTCAGCATTCATGATGTCCCAACCAAATCCAGCTGGTATCCAGTGCAATCAATTTGAACCCCAAAAACTGTTTGGTGTTCATTCTTGCTTCACAATTTGTTCTTCTCTCTGTCTAGCTCAGGCCCAGTACCCCTCTTCTTACCCCTCTGGTAATGATGCCAACTTCCATCCCTATCCCTAACTTTGTCTTCTTAGTCCATAATACATATTACTGCCTGGTGATTCTTACTAAATTCAGCACATGCTATTTTATTTCCTTTAAAAGAAATTCCTTCAATGGGATTAGAATGCACACTAATTAACCAATTCAAAGAAATGTTTTAAATAGCTTCCTTTTCATATCCAAGAAAGCATATGAATAAGATGTAAAACTCCAGTGAGAATGTCAATGGGAGGAACACAAATGCGAATAGCTTATGAACATTCTACCTCCCGAGTCAAATGATGTGACAGAGAAATGAGAGATAGTGAATCTGAGTGCCAACTCTTCCTACAGGGACAAGAAAGCTGTACTAACATAGCAACAATAAGTACACAGAGGGAAAGATAGACACAGTGAGAGAGAGAGAAAGAAAGAGATCTAGTAAAATGCCACATAAAAAATAAAAATTAAAGATTTCCCTTTCATTTTCTATTTTTCTCTGTGCCAGAAAAAATTTTTATGCTACAACAAACATTTGATAGGTAGATCCAAATTGTGAGGTGATGAGCTGCATACATGCTACTCCCATGGCACTCAGATGCATAGGGCAGGGGCAGCGGGACCGGAGGGGCTGCAGTGATAGGCAGCTTGATTTCATAGGCTCTGTAAATCCTGCTGTGAAGGCATTGCAGTTTGAGATGAGCGGAGCAGTACTTGAAGCCAACAGCCTGGTTACAAAGAAAGGCAAGTGCACTAAGGCAGAGAACTTGATGTGAAATGGGAGAGAGCTATATTAGAGATGTTAACAAGGCAGAACCCACAGGACTTAGTGTGTGACTCTAGGAGCAAGTGAATGCTGTAAGCTTTAAAGTCATCATCATCACTGCAACAGCTACAATAGCCGCTAGAACTTACTTAGTATTCTTTGTAGCCCCATTTCAAAGAAGAGCAACGAGAGAAATTAAATAGCTACTATATAGTTAGACATAGTAAAAGGCAGAACCAAGGTTTGAACCTAGCTGATCCCGAATCTGCTTTTTTTTAAGCACCTCATGAGCCTATATGCATGTAAAATAGTTTTGACATGGCATGTGCTCCATCTACTGACATGGTTTCCGTTCCTACCAGATGTTGTCCTGTTCCATGTCCTTTGGATGTGCTCTTCTGCTAGGAGGCCCTCACTTTCCAGCCATCCTCTCTCTCAGGGCTTCCCTCAGAAGCCTTCCCAGTGCCAAACCAAGGTCTCCTGCTTCTTCCACACACTCCTGCTGTAGCAGTTACCAAAGTGTTTTGGGACTATTTCACAGAAAAGGGCTTTGGGGTTTTTTGTTTGCTTGATTTTGCTTATGTTTTTCTTTTGATGAAACAGTTCCACTTTTTGAAGAGTTAAAAAAAATAATGTAAGATACATTCACCATCCATGAATCTGCCACTCGCACATGTAATGATGACCTCCTGAACAGATCTCTCCATCCCATTGCCTACCCTGACAGTGATGTCTCCTTTGCCACGTGTGCCCTTATATTATATAAAATAATCCAGCCATTTTATGTGCTTTTAATTTTATATACCTGGTAGGAAAAAATACTCTTTTGCACTGTCCTCTTTTTTATTCAACATTTTGCTCTGACATTAATCCAGGATATTGTTCTGCTCCATTCATTCTAATTGCTGTTTCACTGTTTTTCAATGTCTCAACATATTTTCTCTTCTCCTAGTGATAGATATTTCAGTTGCTAGCAGGATTTCACTCTTCCAAACAATGCTGAAATGGCTTTCTCACATTTGGATGTGCGTGTATGAAAGTCACTATGGGTTGCATACATACATCACAGAATCTGTGCATGATCATATCATCTATCAGATACTGCCAAATATTTATTAGAGGTACATAAAACTCCCTGTGGCTTCATACACCTGACAGGTAATATAATACCTTTTCAAACTGATGGATATAAAATTACAGTGTGATAGATATGAATTTCATGGTTATTTTCATAAAAATCATTGAAATTCAACACCTTTTCATCCATTTGTTGACCAGTGCATTTCCTATTCTGTGAATAACCTATTTCTATCATTTGCCAACTTTTTTGGTGGAGTTGTTTGAGTTTTTTCCTTACCAATTTCAATGAGTCCTTTGTATTTCCTAGATCATAACAAATGAGGTTTTATATTCTGTGGATATCTTCTGGCAGTCTTTGGCTTTTTTGTCCTTTTTTGGACAATCTTGAGGGATGTAGTTTTTTAATTTTTATTTGGTAAGTTTTATCAGTATTTTATTTATACTTTTTATTTGTCTTGATTAAAGAAGACTTTCCAACTTCAAGTTCATAAAACTGTACTACTACATTTTCCTCTTATGGTTTCATTTTTCATATTTATATCCTTAATTCATTTACAATTGATTTTTACATGTGGTATAGGATACTGTTTCTTTTTTCCTTAAAAATGCCCAACATCACTCATTGAATAGTTCAGTTTGTACCACAGATTGATAATGACACCCATTTCCTAGATCAAGATTTATCACTATATTCTTCTCTCTCCTTAGATGATGCTTAACTTACATATTGATAACTGGGTATCAAACTGTCTTCAACACATGACAGATATTTACTGATTGAATCATCATTCAAGTGGAAAAACTAGAATCAGAGAAGTTAATGAATTGCCCTACATAACACAGCTAATAAGTGGCACTGACAGGTTTCAATCCCAGTTCACTGTCAGAATCCACCCTCTTAACTATCAGGATGCTCATGACGTTATTCTACACAGACTTATTTTCACTCAAATTTACCATTCACTGTTCTTTTCTTCTGGCACCAATTTTATTTTTCATGAATGATATCCTCTGTGATGCCTTTCACAAGAGTCAAGGTAATAACCTCTCCTTTCTCTCTCTTCTTTCTCCATCTCCTGTTTGCTAATCTGAAATTATCTTTACTCCCTACTCATCTTTTCATGCAAGGTTAGCTGAGTACACAATTCTAATTTCACCATGACTTTCTCTCAATGTTTTAACAATATTCCACTCTGTGGATTTCCTTGCTCAGAAGTCACATATCAGTTTGTGTCATTCTTTGTCTTGTCTTTGCTTCAACAAATCTTCTTTGTCTGTGATGTTAATATGTTTTTGCTATGATTAGACATATGTGAATTTAGTTTTCATCCTCCTTGAAACTCATTAGGTTCCTTAAATATGAAAATCTATGTCACTCAGAAATTTATGAAAAATTCATGCCTTTTATACTGCTTCTTCCAAGTCTCTCCAATCTCTCTAGAACATCAACTAGATATATTTTAAACTTTTTATTCATATCATCATGTCTCTATACTCTAGGGAAATGTGCTTTAGGGAAAAGCATAGAGTTTCTTTGTAAAACTGAAGGAACAACTACCCAGCACTTCCACTCCTACAGATGTGCCCAAAAGAAATGAAACCTTTATCTAAATAAGACTCATACAAGAATGCGCATATTGGCTTTATTCACATAGCCCAAATCTGGAAACAATCCAATGTCCATTAATAGGAAAATAAGTAAATGAATTTTGGTATTTTCAAAAAACATAGATGAATCTTAAAAATATTCTGAATGATAATCTACATTAGAGTACGTATTTTAAATTTACATTTCTATGAGTATTTTTAGGATAGGAAGAATTTGTCTACAGAAAAAACAGAACAGATGAAGGTGTGATTGCTTAGGGGTAAGAAGTAAAGGAAATGTTCTATACCTTGGTTAGGGTTTGAATTCCACTAGTGTATACATTTGTCAAAACAGAAATGATGCACTTAGAATTTGTTGATACCACCACATACAAATTTTACTTCAAAAATGAACCATAAATGAATGTCTTTATTTACAATATACTTAATGTTGTTCATAAAAATAGTTTATGTATTTTTGTAATATAGTTAATATGATGCATTCTGAATTGCTTAGGTACAGAGAGGACTTACGTCTGCAACTCAATTTGAAACCATATAAAAATAAATGAGACATATTTTAATGCAAATGTAACAAAATGTTAATAATAACAAAATCTTAGTATTCTGTATAAAATTTTTCAGTTTTCTCTACCCTTGAAAATTCTCACAAAATATCAGGAAAATTTTGTTTGCCTTTTCACGTCATCTTGTTTCATACGTTTTGATTCTAGTTTTTATATCTTAAATTATTTTGAAATTTTTTCATGTTTCTATGAGAACTATTGCCTGAACTTTCTGAAGGACTGAGTTTGGTTTTATACTCTGTCTGAAGACTGTCAGTCTTGGTGAATTTCTTTCCTGTGTATTGTAAACTCACATTTAGATGGGCCTAATATTTTTCAACAGCCAGATTCTTTTTTTTTTTCCCCCGCTTTTTGTTTCAAGATTAATTTGGGGGTTTTTTGTTTGTTTGTTTATTTTTTGTGATACTAGGGACCTTATGCTCGCTAAGTAAATGCTCTACCACTTAAGCCATGCTCTCAACTCCCTTTTGCTGTAGATCTTTCTTTTTTCTTTTAGATAGGGCCCCACACTCTTGCCTGGGGCCAGTCTCAGACTGTGATCCATTCACCTTTACCTCCCCGGGTGCTGGGACTACAGCATGTACCACCATACCCAGTGTAGAAACACTTTTTAACATTAATTCTCAGCACAGGCTCTTCAAATCAAACAGATAATGTAAGTTCTACCCAAATCTATTCCAGTTGACTTCTTCTTACTTCGTCTCCATGATCAGACCAAGAAAAGCTTTCCTCTTCCTGGAGTAGCAACCAGTAATTTTCCTGATCTACACTGTGCCCTAGCACCCAGAGCCTTGGTTACTTGGGTTCTCAGTTTTATATTGCCCTTCACTGCCCCTATGGATTTAGCTCACTTTTTTAAATTTTCTAGAATTTCTAGGATTTGGTGACAGGATTTGCTACAAATCGAAGTCACCCATCATTTGTGCACACGTTGGTCATCACTGATCTGTGGTCTTAGACTGCGTTCTGACCATGTCATCAACTGCTTACATAATACAGTATAGTACATGATCAGTAAATACTTATGGAGTTCATAATTGTGAGTTTAAATTGAAAATACATTTAGAAAATATAAATTTAATCTATATATTCAGTATCTTATTTAGGTTTCAAAATAAATTGTGAATTAGGTAATAGTCTAATTTGCAGACTAGAAAATTTAGGCTTAATATAGTTAAATACATACATTTCCCAAAGCCTGATATCTATCAAAAAGTAGATTTGAGTTTCATAAGGAAGGTTCTTTGATTCTAGAGTTCACATTACCATACAAATTATTAAAGTGAACTAAAAATGGAGTAACAGTAAATGAATAATTAAGATATAAATTAATACAGTTATTAAAATATCCACAAAAGGTTCCCACCAAAGATGCTATTTTCAAACTCTCTAGTAACAAGTGACTCCCATAAAATGTAAATTGTTCTTTCATACATTAATTGAGCAAAAGTATTTCCAATAAATATCAACTCAGGGAAAGTATGTGCACACTATGAAGAGCTCATAGAAAGGCCTCAGGTAGTCATATAGAACAACGTAAGTAAAGCCTTGAACACAATAACCACACTGAGGAGACACTACAAAAAGGAGAGAAATAGTAGCTACAAAAAATAATCAAAAAGTTAAAGTAAAAATAAAAAACATAAAGAACCCAAATATGCAGCAAAAAGTTATATGTTACAACCATCTAATAGTCTGTCATGCTGGCAAAATAAGACAAAGTAAAAACAAAAGAACACTGGAAAACCCTTATTGATTTAAAAAAAAAAAGCAGCAACATAAAAAATCTAGAGAATGTTTACAATTGGCAATATAGTTTATGTGTGGAAAAACGCTTTTAAAAACGTATGCTCAAATACCAGGAAGGTTTAGGGTTTACTAAAGAGAATGTGTATGTTATTTGGGAATAAATTTCTCTATTTTTCAAATTTGTTAAATGAAATTTTCATTATTATTTGAAAGATATTTTACAAATTTGCACGTATAGTCAGTCACAGCCACATGATAATACTTCAGTCAATGATGGGTCAAACATATTAGGGTATTTACAGGATTACAGTGGAGCTGAAAAATTCCTATTGCCTGATATTTTTCCTGTATCTTTTCTATGTTTAGATACATATCACTTTCACTGTATTAAAATCACCTACTGCATTCAATAAAGTAAGGTGCTACATAGGTTGGTAGTCTAGGAGCAATAGGCTATGCCATATATCCTAAGTGCATAATACGCTATACCATTTGGGTTTGTTAGAGTATACTCTATAACGTCTGCACAATTATGAAATCTCCTAACTTATTTTTCAGAACAATTCTTAATGATTGCCCATCAATACGTGATGCATGACTATGTAACATATATGTATAGATTGTTCTCAGAAGTTACAATTGCTCTTAAATTTAAGATAAGCTACAATATGTCAGAAACTTCCTTTTCAATCTTACTATCAACTATTTGCCATCTTGAATTCTCTGCAATGGAGAACCAGGATTTTCTGGCTTTTTCTCTTTCCCCTTGCTCAGATTTTCCTCCTCTCAGAATCTTGTCTGGTCCCTTCTTATCTTCTCCTGCTAAAAGCCTGAACAGTGTTTAAGGCCCAGATACAATGTTCACATCCTTGGAACATGTTTCTTTATTCCCTCACCTTGTCTTGATCACCTGAGTTGAGTTTTACTTATTCCTAACCTTGGCAGAACCATTTGTGCAGTAGAAATAGTGAGGCTGGAGGCAATGCTGACTTTGAAGTAAATGGCATTTTTTAAGGTCACAAGCTCTTTTATTTGATTTGCTGGAGTGTTTTTGCATAAGCTCAATACAAGTCTCTGTGTTTGTTATCATCTTCCAAATAAACAAAATTTTTGTATTAGGTATAAAAGTACTGCATAACTTTTGTCACTCTTCATTCACAATTTACTTTTTCCAACTGGTATCTGTTGCTTCTAAATTTCTACCTCCACCATCTGTACAGCATCACTTCAGAGGATGTCAGAGCACTGCATATATCATTCATTACCCATCTTCCTGATAGGGACCTTTCCTTAACCTCTGTGAACAACATCCAAGATGGAGCATGGATCACATTATCTTGTTAGGGCCTGTTACTTACCAGCATCTTCCTTTAACCTGGGGTCTGGTACTTTCTCCTTCACTAATGTATTCCCAGCATGTATATGCATGGCAAATACTTGTTCAATGGAAAAATGTATGTATGATTGTGGCATGATGAAAATAGCTGAGTTCAGATTAATTGAACCAACTGGCCACCTACTCAGATCACTTCTCAGCAACCCAGCTTTGCAAGAGTGGAGGCTTCGGGAACTGCTCTTGCTGAGAAATGACACTGTGAACATGTTATATGTTACTTACTTTAGGATTGTTTTTAACTTCAAAAATGTAAAACCTGACTGTGCATTTTAATAAATAGTTTTGCTGAAATGAACTTCAAGTACAATTTTCTGACCCCAAAATTAGTGTTCACATTTGCTGTCTGGTTTTACAAACTGTGCCTGATTGAAACACAAAGTGAAAACATATTTATGTTGAACAATGGAGTCCTCTGCACTCTCCTTTTCCTCAGCAAGGGTGTTTATGGTTCACCTGGGGAGTCCAAAGCTCTTCCTTTTGCATTTTATGCATTAATGTGAGGAAAGTCTGAACTGGTAGGGTTGACCTTACAATAAGTGAAGTTGCCCACTTCTTCCTCCCACACCCTCATTCCTCCATTTGTTCCTTCTCCTCTCTTTATTAGTGACCACAAGGCTGTGTGTTAGTACCTACCACATGTTTAACTTACACATAGGAGGTTCTCTGCATGTGTCAAATTGAGTTATTAATAAACCAAACTGAATATAGAAAACTAGTAAATTCCAGCTTTTAGCCAAGCAAAACTCAAATTTGAGGATAGACTGACAATAAATGAGATACCTGCACTAAAAATCTTTTCAAGAATAATTTTTAAAATATTATTGTATAGTTGAGATTTTATACAACCCCTTTTAAAAGTATACAGTTCCAAAGAAAAGCTTTGATCAAATACCTTAGATCAATCTGTCTTCCCTTTTTCTATTTTTCCTTTTTCCTTTTTGTAAAGCATATTCACTGACTTGAAAGATGCCCAGAAAAATGGCCATCTACATGTTGTTCTGAGTAGCAGTGACTATTTTTCTCTAAGGCAGCCACACTGCATTAGGTGAAAGGCGGTTTGTAAGTGTCTTGGCAAATCCAACTCCCCCAACACAATCAGTCCATCAGCCTAATCCATATTCAGGATTTTCAAAAATGGTAGTTTTCAGTTTCTCAGGCATCTAAGAGTCTGTAATGTATTTTGTGCAATGAAATAAAACATATTTTTAATATTTGGCCACGACTTAAATCCTCAAGAGCCAAGATTTCAGAGCAAATATTTTCACATTAATTGAAAATTTTTATTGTCAAATATATTTCATGGTTTATTCATGCAGCACAGTGCTTCTTTTCGTTCCCCATTCATTCCAATGATTTCACAGAGAAGCCAAAGGCTATTTTCAAAATTGGGGTGATATTTAAAATCAGGGTGACATTGTTTTTCTCACATGAAAAAATAATGATTTCTGCTTTTATGCTGAATATCTCCTCCACTGGGTGATTTGCTGATAATATCTTCCTTGTCTAACTCACAAGATAGTTATGGGGATCCACAAAGAGGTAACACATATGAATCTGCTATATAAACTGTAAAGAGTTTTACATTATAAATTATTATAGATTAATATCATTATTATTCATCCAAAACAAGACTGAAGTAGCAAGGACTCATGGAATGCAGATGAGGAAATTAGTTTTAAAGTATACATAGAGAGGAGAGAAAGAGAGAGAGGGGAAAAAATACCCTTAATTATAAGGCCTTCTTCTGGGATCAGAGAGGCTGCGTTCGGTTCCGGCCTCACCGTTACTATCTGTTTAATCTTGTGCAAGCTATTTAACTGAGCTAAGATTAAATACTTTTAATTTGTAAAATAGGGAACATAAGAGTATTTTATCAAATTTTCATATTAATAAGTTAGATAATACCTGTGAAGCAATTTCTGCAGAGTAAATGCTTGTTAGCAATTTTTTTTTCACTAGAGTATAAGAACCACAGAAGAAAATGTTGTATCTTCTTCATAGGAAAGAGGTTGGACAAGCTCTGTACTAAGCAGAAAATAAATAAGTAATTAAAGTAACTTCAAGGAGGGCAAGTACTATAAAGAAGCTAATAGAGGTTAGTCACATAGAGCTATAGTGCACTTTAGACATAGTGATCTATGAAAGAAAGCCTTCCAAGTGCGTGACATTTGACCTAACTGCTAAAGATGAGGCATTGGAATACACAAGCAGCCACACGAAGATCTAAGAGAAAAGCAATTCGGATGGAGGAGGTAACATTTGCAATGTGTCTGGGAAAATAACGAGTATTTTGTGTTCAGAAGTTGAAGGGTTTCCAATGTGTCTTATGCATGGTAAATGAGAGAGAAGTTTTATGATGTGAAGGTGAGAAACAGAGAGAAGCCATATCGCATAGGCGCCATCAGCCATTTTGAAAACTAGATCGTGTTCCATTTGCACTATGACTTCAAATCCCATTGCACCTTTCAGGGTCTAGAAAATATTAGACGCAATACTCTTGAATAATCTAACATATACACGAAGTGTAAGTGTTAATTACACTAAGAGGGTGATTATGCTTTTGCCAGGTATAGAGATACATCTTTTTCAGAGCAAATCAAGATTGAGAGATGGTTCAGAATTTGCCTAAACCTTTTACTCCATAATTCAAGGAATTATTTTTTTTCCAATTAGTTAAAATTTCTAAATATATTGTACTATTAATATCATTAATAATGAACAACTGGATAATCATTTTTTCTTTAAGAAGAGAAATAAATGTTGGAATTTTTTTGAACATTTAACTTTTAAACATAGCACTCCATCGTCTCTTTAGCTGGGAGGCAAAAAAATAAATGTAGGCTTCTTTTGTCGTTATTTGTATTTGTGTCAGTCCAAGAAGTTAATCCATCACAAAGACGATTATAAGGAACTTCCTATCACATTACCAGAGCAATATTTAGGGTGATTTTAACTGAATCATTTATGTCTTATTTTGTGCTAGAAAACATGACTTTCAGACTAACATTTTTTACAAAGATTATTTAGGTTCCTTGAACTTCAAAGAGCACTTTAAAAACAGACTTTGATAAATCATGTGAAAATAAATCAGGGGCATGCAGATTAAAAGTATGCGAGGAAAAAAAATCTCAAAAGTGCATGAGGAAAAATTCATTTGAGATCATTTTGAAACCAAACGACTTGAAAAGTGTTTTTCATGATTTACCTGATAGAGAATCTAAAATTAAAAGCTTCTTTGGGTAATCACATAACAGATGCTACTGTTCCCCTATATCATATATAATAATATCAAGGCATCCCACCATGGCTAAGTTCTTTTTGGTATGTATAGAATCCCCAGTTCCTGAGGATTTCTATGGAAGGTATAATTACGTCCTTCAACAATCCTACAGGCATTCTCTCCACCTGAATCTCAACAGCACCAGCTACAGCCTCTGCAGTGTTAATAGTTTAAGTTTCCTTTAATCAACCCATTTTCTAGCAGAGTAAGGAATGAATAGAGGTTCTCAGACCTAAGAAAATGTGGTGCTCTTTGATGGCGCTCTGCTCTCTAGAGTGGCATTTTTCAAAAGCAGATATCTAAGAATTCAGGAATATGTCTTTAAACTCCCAAAAGGGCAAGAATATCAGTATGACAGTTTTTTATTTTGTCTCTAAAATAAATACATTCATGGACATCCAAAGTTCAAAGATAAAGTGATTAGACTAATTGTGTGGTTTGGGCCTTATATTATTTTTAAAGTATATTCATAATGTAAAAACAAAAGAAGAAATTTTCAGTTCTTGGCACTGAACATAGAAGTGCTCACTAGTTTTCCAATTTACGAAGGTGTCCATGGTGTCCTTCTGTTCACCAGTAAATGCAAGGTAGTGTTAGACTATTAGAAGCTGATCTGACCAAGAGCACATCCTCCTTGGAAATGTCAAATATAGGTGTCCTGATTATTCTTTTTAATTTATCATCACTAAAATTACTACACTGAACTTGAGGTCAGCTAGAGAGTTGTTGACAGAAGAAACAGGCCCAGACATCTGTGAAAACTTGCTTTTCAGCCACTATTTCAAGGTAGGACATGGGTTGATTTAATAAACATCTGTTAAGTGTCTGTTACACACAAACAATATGAATAGCTTCTGAGGTGTGTGAATATGTATCAGAACACATATTCACAAGAAACTGTGCGAGTCAGCACATATTCACAAGAAACTCACTAAGTAGTGATGAATGGATGGAATTTTAGGATAAGAGATGGGTGGACAAAATACCTTCGAACACTTTGCCTCTTGGTAAATGTTTGTTCTTTGGGAAAAGTAACGGTGCATTTATAAAGTTAATGCTTGATAAAATCTTTCCAGAAAAAATTAATTGTTTTAAACATAACCCCAGAAATTTTTCATTCAACTGACATGATTTCTCCTTTGTAACAACCTCACATTAAGGCAGCTTAAAAGCAGCTAGCACTGTATTTCATTTTGGGCAATTACTGGCAGTTTTATACTATTGACTGATGTGATAATTGAATAATGACACAGATGCTGCAAAACTCATAATCCATGCTATTGTTCTGGAGAAGCTATCTTACTCAGAAATATCTATTTACCAAAACTTGTACACATGTATAGTACAATGAAAACTCATGTTTACAAACATTTCCTGCAGATACTTGTAGATCTCAAAATGCCTTCTAAAATGTTTTCCAAATCACAAAGCAATCAAAATCAATCAGTAACTATATGTTAATCTTTATTACTATAACTAGAAATGACATGAAAATATGTTAAGATGTTTCTGTTCTCAAGAAGTCTACAGCCATAGAGAGATTTATAACTTGTCCAACAAACAAATACAATGTGGAATGTAAAAAGGGAGAACATTTGCCTCTATCCCATATATTTTCTATTCCTGCTGTCCTCAAATGAAGACAGTTTGCTATTGACTACAATATAGGATTTTTACTAGGCTTTACCAGCAGAGAAGCCAGTATCAGGATATGTGTTGCCCATCTCTCACTTCCTGTGGCCATCTTTCACTGTCTCCATGTGGTAAGCAAACTGCCAAGACCTAGTTCCAGATTTAGAGGAGTGATGTCAGGCCGGAGCCATGGTCTCCTGTAGATATAACCAAATAGGACCTCACTGGAGGAGACAGGATGATTACCAGTCATTGATTCATTGGTATTTTATTAAAACTTTCTATATATAATCTCTTTTTATGACACAATGAAGGAAAGAAGAATGAATAATAAGTTTACAGAAATTCTACCTTGAACTCCTAGCATAGTATTTGACCAGAAAGTAAAACTATTTGTGTTGTCATAAAGTTACTATTTACATTTCCCTTTAACTTTAGTTGGAAAATGTATGTGGTTTCTACGTATTAATTCTGTAAACAATATTTATATGTGTTTATGCTTACCCTCTGCATCTTAAGAGGAAATGCCAAAAAAAATGAAAAGGGGAGTGCATGACATAACATGAATGAATTGGACATGACTAATTCTATCTACCTCATTCTACCCCCTCTTGAGTGAGGACATTTACAGGGGAAAATGATAAATTCAGTCCTTAACCCAATAGCTGACACTTAGCTCAAAAGTGCTTGCTGAGCTGAGCATGGTGGTACACATATTTAATCCCAACACTCAGGAGACTGAGGCAGAAAGAGCTCAAGATCTAGGCCATCCTAAGCTACAGAGCAAGACCCTGCCTCAAAAAAAATGTTTGTTGAATGAAAGAATGAACAGATAATCAGGGTTTGAAGAAAAAGTATGTGGCAACTGATGCTGGAAATGGTTTTCAGAAAAGGAGAAAATTATGCTCCTATGAAGATTTCTTTGTAAGTTTGTACTTTGACATGACTAAACTTACAGAAAAGTTGCTGGTATATACTACCCTTCACCAGCTCCATTAATCAATTGTTTACATTGTTCTTCATTTGCTTTAGCACTCTGTGTGTGTGTGTGTGTGTGTGTGTGGTGTGGTATCTATGTATATATGTACATATATTTGCATTTTTCCAAGCCATTTAAGAATAAGTTGCAGATATCATGACACTGTAACCTTATATATTTATTCTAAGAATAATAATATTTTCTTATATAATTATGATAGTTATCAAAATTAACATTTTTAGAATTGATATCATCTAATTGACAGCCCATTGTCAGATTTTATCAGTTCTTCCATTGTGACCCCAACAGCTCTTTTTTCTTTGTCTGTGATCACACATTATATTAAGCTATCATGTATCTTTAGTGCACATTTATCTGAAGTTGTTCCTCAGCCTTGGCTTATGATACTTGCTCTTGGTATTTTTGAGGCAGTTAATTTTAAAACAAGTTTCCTAGTTTTGAGTTGTAGTTTAAGGAGTCCCATGGGGTCCCAGTTGCTATTTGTTCACTTGTGCATCTGGGATGCCCAACATCAGATAATGGCTTTAACTTAAACTATAATTTTCCTAAATGTTCCTGATAAGTCATTTATATTATCTTTAAAAACAATCATAACACTCTTTAACTGCAGTCACTATAACACAGCTATAACAAAAAGACCAAAGGTGACCTAAAGAGAACTTTACTTCTCTCTCCTGTACTAGGCCAGGAGAAAGTATTCCCCAGATATTGGACTCCTCTGCCCTATATACCACATGACTTCTATCTCTGTCTCCAAAGCAGTTGTTCCTGGTTTTTCTATAGCCCAGACAGTAGGAAAAGCAATAGATTTTCACACTCATCCCTCTTAGGAGACATAAACTTGAAATAGAGATAGAGCAGCATCACTTTTGCTTATATCCCAGTGCCCAGAACTTACATCACTGCAGCTGGCATAGGTACCTCCCTCCTACTAGCACTACCTCAGGAACCAGAGCTTAACACATGGACATTTGGGGACACTCAAGATCCAATTGTAGCACTGAGAAGCCTAATCTATAGAAAAGTCAATATATTCAAAATGAGAAAATCCAGAGAATTGCCAAGATAAGAAACCTCTTGAAGATCCAATTAGACGTCTGGAAAGAGTTCAGTTGTTCATATCTTTCAACCTTACTTCTTACCAAGCACTGCCTCTTGCACTTACACTCTAGTGATATGCAATCACTGGTAAGTTTCACCCTACCTATCTATTGCTTCATTCTTCTTTCAAGTTGGCTCTTACTTATATCTGTGTCTGCAGCATCCTTCTCACCACTTCTACTACCAACTGGCAAGTGCCAACTCATCTTTCAGCATACATTCAAATCTCAGCTCCTCTGTGAGAGCTTTCTTGACTACTGTGACATAATGACCACTCCCAGTCTGCTTACACTGACAGAATCCATGTATCCCAATGCATTTGGTGTTTGTCTCATTCTGTGCACTTTAAGCTTCCAGAGGGCAGAAACTATGTTACACTAGTTTTATAGCCTGCATGACCTTTAATTCAGAAGTTCAGTCCCATGTCACATATTTTTCTAGCATGTTAGAAGCTAGTAGTGACAAGGTTCAGAGGGTGACAACTAGGAGAAATCTAAGAGGTTGAGGCAAAGGAAGATTATCTAGGATATTTGAATGGAAGCTTGAGAATAATTGATGCTTGAGGGGAAGAAGCCAATGAAGAGGGTGATGGTGTAAACACAGAAAAGAAACAGAAATTGAGTAAAGAAAAGGGGAGATAGTCAAAATAAATACACTGAGAATTCCAAAGAAGAATGCTTAGAAGTTAGACAGAGAAAATATAGTAGAAGAAGTGACAGAAATGCTAGTACAGGAAAAGTAAATTGAAGCTACTTATTATACATATACTTACCTATATCAAGAAATCATCTACCAAATTCCTCTCAAATTTATATGTGTTTATACTAAAAATTAAATTTTATGTTTGACTTTCTACCAAAACAATTTTTAATGACTTAAAAATTTTTTGTTATTGTTACACTGGGGGTACATTGTGACATTTACAAAAGTTCTTACAATATATCATAGCTGAATTCACCCCTCCATCACCCTCCTTTATCTCCCTTTCCCTATTCCTGGAATAGTTTCAACGGGTCTCATTTTTCCATTTACAAACATGTGTACACAATATTTGCACCATATTCACCTTCCTACACCCTCTCCCCATATCCTCCCCCACCACCACTGGTACCAAGCCCCCAAATAGGGGGCTTGTTTTTGTAAAAAAAATTGACATTTTTGTTTGTTTAAGATAGCTATACAGGGAGTTTCTTTGTGACATTTCCATGTATATATGTATTATAACCTGAATTAGTTCATCTTCTCTGTTTTTCTCCTTTATACCTTAGTCCCCTTCTTATGGTTATAGTTCAACAGGTTTAAAATTTTTATATTCATTCTTATATAAGAAGTACATCAACCATGTTCACCTTCTTAACTTCCTTCTTTTACCCTCCCTCTCTTGTATGCGACCTCTCCTTAGCATGACCTATTTTTCATAATATTGCTGTATTTGCATTAGGCCTATAGTCCACATATGAGGGAGAACATGTGGCCTTTGGCCTTCTGAACCTGGCTAACTTCACTTAAAATGATGTTCTCCAGTCCCATCCATTTACCTGCAAATGACAAATTTTCATTCTTCTTTATGGCTGAATAAAATTCCATTGTATATAAATACCACATTTTCTTAAACAAAATACTTTTAAACAAAGCAAATTCTTTCCTTAATTGAGGACCAAATTCTTTTTACTATAACATATTTATCAAAAACTTGACCTTTGCATACAGTTCTGGAAAAATGTAGCAGCCTTGGTCATAGTTACTTGTAAGTAACTAGAGGAGTTTTAACATATAAATTGAAGAAAGATGTCAAGAGAAAGATTTAGTAAATGCATTTTTTCTCATAAGTAATGACAAGGTTCTGATATATTTCCCCAGGTGGCTTTTGTTTGGAAGGGAGAAATTCCCTCTATTACTCTTAGTTCTTATATGGGCTCTTTAACTGGCTCTGGGAATCCAATTAATACAAGAACAGATTAGTGAGAGACAAGAATAAACATTTTATTAAATTTTCATATACATGGGGATCCTCACAACAAAGTGAAGTCCAAAGAAATGACTAATACATGATGCTTTTATACATTGTAGACAAAAATCAATAAATTTGTGAAAGATTAACAGGACAAATGGATATCTGGACTTGGGTAGTAAATAGTAGAGATGTTATTAAGATATATAGAGAGGCAGGCAGGATGGAAGATAAGGGCTATTTCAAAGAGGTTGCTTATTCAGGTTCAAAGCAGCCTCAATTACCAGTCTCTGGTGATCAAAGCCATTTTTCAGCCTTGGGATGGGAAGGACATCCCCTCCAGAAGAGTTTCGGTGGCTTGCTGGATACTGAAAAAGACAGGCCAAATGATCTTTTTTGCAGTTATGTTTCTTCAAGTGTTTCTAGCTTGCAATACTCAGTTTACCAATTTAATTTTTTTTTTGAGATCACATACCCTTATCCTTTTCATTTTCTAAAACTACTGGGTTTTTTTCCAAAAAAAAAAAAACTATGTTATTAAACAATGGTAAACATCAACATTCTAGCTCAGATACCATACTCACACTGGGCAGAAAGAAGCTCTCTCTGTCATCTCTTCCTAATATCCAGCCCCCCCTTCACTCCCATGGGAGAAGGTTCAGGCGTGTGGCACATGCTATCCAAAATCCTTGCTGCCTGAAATGAGCACTTCCCAGGAGAGCCCAGTGCATGCCAATTTTACCTTGAGCCTTCCTTGCCAATCCCAAATAAGCCAAGACTTACTATTGCTGATGTCACCTTCATCCCTTTGAAGAATCAGCCTTACCTTGGGTGAGTAGGGATCAAATGATATAATCAGTGGTTCTGGTGAATTGCCTCTTGTGAGACTTTCTTTCCACATAATTCAGGGAAATCTTCAAATTTTCTGATGATGAGTTTTTCCTTTCCCCCCAAACCTAGCAGAGTGGCTCTAAGTTTGTCCTTTTCAGGGTACAATTATGGCCAAAAAATTTTTTTAATGAAGTAATGATAGTTGGTATTTATTGAATGCTTACTACTTGCCAGCATTGGCTACTCACTTTACATTTATCATATCTATGTCATTTTCATGATAATCCTATGAACAATTACAGTCTCCCAGTGCCTTGATGGTTTGCATTCACATAATAAGCAGCATGGGCAGAGTGTGGTAGCAGAACTCCAGGTGCTACCTCCAAACATTTCCAGGAAAGAAGTTTTTACAACTCTCCCAATTGTCCCATACTACTGTAACATGAACTTGACCTGAACCCAAAATCTATCTACCTATTCATTCCATGCTTATAGGGGTACCTTTGTCAGTTCTTTTTTGTTGTAAGAATTATAGCTGTCACTGAAATTTACATAATTTATTTCATTATGTTATTATGAGAACATTATAAAAATAAATGAGCACATAATAAAAATAAATATATTGAAGTATTATTCACTAGTAGTCAAGATGGGAAAACAACCTAAATATCCATTGACAGAGGAATGGATAGAAAATATGTAAAATATATACACAATGGAATATTATTCAACTTTTTAAAAGAAGGGAATCTTGCAAGATGTGACAACATGCATGAATCTTGAGGATATTATGCTAACTGAAATAAGCCAGTCAGTCACAGAAAGGCAAGCATTGCATGATACCACTTCTATGAAGCAGTGCCACTGGTACACACTATCCTGAAATCCTTGCTGCCTGAAACAAGTACCTCCCAACTCAGCCCCAGTGCAGATTTACTTTACCAGGGGCTTCAGAGAGAGAGAGAGAGAGAGGAAGGGAGGGAAGGAGGGAGGGAGAGAGAGAGGCATGTATGATTTACCCTTAACAACATATTGCAGTTACTGATTTTAATATATATAATCTCACATGCCCTTGCAGCAGGTGAAAAGAATGCAATTTATACTATGATGTTAATTGATGGACAGATGGTTGTTTTTCTCCGTATTTTCTGACATTTGACATTTGGTACAAATCTTGCTGTGATATATCAGTTTTTAAAACTCTTATCAACAACAGGAGCTTTTGTTACCCTTTAAATAGTATTTTATAGTATTTTTTGGTTGTATGTAAACCATATTTCTATACTCTTCCTCTTCCCTGAAGAACACTAAACTAAAATTTCTCCTCAAAAATCTCATTTTTTCCCTCTTCCCTATATCTCTACCTACCCTAGTCTCACTACAAGAATTACAGTGATAATAATATATCTTTTTTTAAAATCTATGACTGCTTTCCCAAAACTCAAAAACAATTGTAGTATGAGTAGCCTTAGTATCCTCTCTATCAACCATGCAGTCAAGGATGAAATCTAACAGATTTCTTACAAATATCTTTGCCCATCACTATCATGGTAATGACTCAAGAACAGTTAGGCTAAATGCCTCAGACCTTTCTAAACATGTAGCCAATCCATATTCTTTTGTTTTATGAGTTGCTGTTGACATTGAGATTTTCCACATCCCAGAGCCCTAATGCTCTTTAGGAAGGGCAGGCTATTTTAGTCAATGTGAGTTGCTTAAAAAAAAAAAAAAAAAAATGTACCTACAACATCCTCTGGTGGCCACAGTGGGAATTATCAGTTTCCACACAAGTACAGGCTCCTTGTCCAGCCCCATTCTCCACTCCTGACACTACCAGGGAAACACAGAAAAGAAGAGACAGCAATCCCGGCTGTTCTAAAGACATTACAGCTCCCAGTTTAGTCTGCTGTATTAGTTTTCCTTCTCACCACAGGACTTTTTTTGTCATACTATTATACATGTAAATCTGGAAGTAAAATGTAAAGATGTCTTACAAATTTGTTTGTAAAAAGGCAAACTCTCACAGGATGCCTCTGCAAATTTCCACAAAAATAAACAAATCATTAATGCACTCTTTGGATTTTTTTTGTCATGACAATTAAAGTTTCATTAAATCTGTGTAGTTGTGACAGTTTGAGGTTGAGAAGCAACAGAGTAGCATTTCCTCTCCTGATGACTGTGGACTTCAATGGTTGGCTTCAAAATAGCACTACCCCACAGAAACCTTTTTTGTTTTTTTGGTGTTTATTTTTTCCAATAGTAAATTACAGAAATCACTGAACAATGACTCTCTTTCTGGAATGGAAGGGCTAATGTATCAATTATGAATTAATTAAGCTTCTGTGGCAATGAAAACCTGTGAAGTAGGTGTAAAGCTGTATTCATTGACACTGGTGACAAGAGCTGCTGAGAACATCATTCCTCCTGATACAGGCCACATGTTCTTTGTGTTTTATTACACATTATAGAATGAATTAAATTTAATGAGGCTGGTTTCTGTTACTAATTTTTTAAATGATTTTGATTAGTGTAAAGTTTAAAGGAGGTGGCACCTGAATATCTGTTGAATGTTCTGCTAATGACAACATTTTGTAGGTTACCTGGCTTCCAGAGACATCATTATCCAAAGGAATTACTCCTTTGTAAGTGTTTCCCTTATAAATTCTTTAGGATGTAAGAAGGTAAGCATGAATATTTTTTCTGCATTCATGGACTAGAACATTAAGTTTAAGACAATTCCTTGAAAGTAATAATACTATAATAAAGATGGAAGTATTATTTGCCTTATTTGGAACCAAACATATAACTGACAACACAACTCTCCCTACTACTTATCATTTTTACTGGTATAGGTGCCTCATCAATTGCAAGAAAACATAAACCAGAGCTGGTGGAGTAAATCACATGGAAGAGTGTCTACCTAGCTCCAGTACCTAATTAAAAAAAAAAAAGAAAACAAAACCAAAACTCCATAGGGTGATATAGTTTTAAAAATATAGAAAAGCCTCCAAGGCTGGAGGGAAGACTGAAGAACCCAGCTTGGAAAAGCCAAGACAAAGCAGCTCGCCAGAATTTCAATGGCTCACCTTTCCATGCCCAAGATAATGGTACCAAGATCAGAGGAAGATCATGCCAGATGATCCTCTGGCTTCCCTCACAGCAGAATTTACCATCCCACTCAGTGGAGGTAAACCTGGTCACAGTAGAGAAGCATGTGTCCAAAGGGAAATTGGGTGGAGGGATTAAGGATATAACTCACTGGTAGAGTGCTTGCCTCAAATGCAAAAGGATTGGGTTCAATCCCTTGCACAGGACAGAGAAAGGAAGAGGGAGAGGAGGACAGAGAGAGAGAGAGACAGAGACAGAGAAAGAGAGATAAATTGAGTTAGGAGTAATGTATGCTGGGTGGCCAGAAAAATAATGACAATTTCCCATCACTCAAACCATGGGGATCTGCCTGAGCATGAATCTCTTCACATGATCTTAGATTTGGAGTACTATGAGCTATGTGCCATGTATTTTGATTTAAAAGCCTTTTCATATACAATCTTTTCATATAAAATCTTATTTTAGATTTAAAAAATTTTAAACTTACAACTGAAGTTTGCATTACAATTCAGTTGTCAGGCAAAAAAAAAGTAGGTAGGACACAAGGGACATTTATGTGGTTTGACAAAGAAATTCAAGTCGGTAGTCACTGTTGATCCATGGGCTTATTGGCTTAATGACCTGGCTAAAGCACAATTCAAGTAAGGAGTCAAAGGTGGAGAGTGGTAGGACCTAGAGACTCAGTCTACAGAAATGGCTTCCTGGAAAAGGGTCCCATTGACTAGAAATCCCAAGCACACAACAGAGCCAAGTCTAGGGACTGAGCACACACACATTGCTGGTAAAAAAGGATGACCTCAAACACTAATAGGAGACTGAAAGTGGACAACGAAGCTGGCACAACCTATTATTAGGAATCGGCTTGAGTGCGCTTGCCCATGTGCCCTGCAGTGACTATACAACACTGTGCAGAGCTGAGCTTGCCATGGATAATTCCTCAATTTAGTAGCTGAAAAGCATCAACATTTGCAAAGTAATAATTCCAATGTGTGATAGCATCTCTGGAAAACAGGAGACCTATAAAATGATGATATTATCTTGCCATCACTAGGCAATTCTGTGGCCCAGATTAACAATCAGAAAAAACACAACCACAGTATGGCTCCAATTTTGCTCCTCTTGTCCCTCCCCTCAAGGGTTAGGAAAAGCATTTTGAGTTCATTAAGGGGATTTGGAGAAGAGATCTTTTAATTTCCTAATTAGTAAGAGGTGGGAGGTAGAAATTAACACCTGTCCCCATGCTTTTACTAGGTTAGAATGAATTAAGTATCTTTAACATGTTTTATGTGTTATCTTTATTGTTATTATCTAAATAACCATAAATATTTATAAGGGCCACAATATATTTAATCCAATCATTGTTTAACAATATTATTTCTGCCTCAGAGAAAAATGTCCTTCAAGGGGGAGAGAAAGAAAAAAAAATGTGGAGAGAAACCACTTTATAAATTTAAAGCAAAGTAGTAGGGAGGTTTGTCTTGGAATATTATAGGGAGGAAAATGTTAGGAAATAATCAGTAGAATTGATTCTTAGTTCCTAGTGGGCAGAAAACATGCTTGCTGTTTTCAGTATCATTTATCATAATTTGTCATTAGGACAGATAATAACACAAATAAATAGCAAAGGTTATAGTTTAGTTCAATTTAATTAGCTAATTGTTTTCCAAGTTCAGATCCTGAAATATTTATGTGTTCCAAATGTAAATAGGTGCTGTAAAGATGTAGAGATGAAGTTACATGATTCTTGATCTCAAGGAGTTTATGGTCTATTGCCATACAGATATAACTACAAAACCACATGTAACAAGTCAATAGCCAATACTAAAGGATGAAAGATAAAACAATCTCTATGGAATAGGATATTCTCAGAGATGCAGAATAACTTCTCACAGATCTTTTACTTGGTAGGAAACCTTTCTAATTAAGAACTTTATACATTCACTGTTAGTCTTCCTTAGATATTATAGATAAAATGATATATTTTCCTTCTAGTAGATCTCAAACTTCAGTATATATATATATATATATATATATATAGAGAGAGAGAGAGAGAGAGAGAGAGAGAGAGAGAAATGGAGATATATATATATATGGATATATATTTATATATGAAGATTATATATATATGGAGATATCTAAAGAGATAGTAAATATATGTCTTGGCTTCCTCAGTTTTAAGCATCTGATTCAGTGCTTAACATTTTAATATGTATTCAAGGTGACTTTGATATCTTTAGCCTATACTTTGAAAACTATCATTATATTGCTCAATGCCCTTCAAAGATTTTACCTTTTTAAGATGGCTGAAGTAAGGTATAAATGTTGAGGAAGTTTTATTGACTACTTTGTAAAGATACTACCCCTTCCATCCAGGGAACACCACACACTAGCATACTGACACAACTGTCCTAACTTTGCCTATTCTACATTAGGTAAAATGTGGGTGCTGCATTTTACCAGAGCTAATGAGCAATGCTGACGAGTTTAGAAATTCACATACATTAAAGTATTCACAAACCGTTCTTTGAGAAGTACATGTATTTAACACAGCAAGAAACATAGAGAATTCCACTTTGTTGCATATTTTATGCACTACCTTATCCTTGTATTTAAAAGTTATCAGGTTTATGTGGCATTTATTTTCTCATACCTCAATTCATTTGATTATAGAATTCTGAATAGACTATAAAAACAAATTTCTAGAGTTAATGACCTAAAAAATTATCACTAATTGAAGTACAAGCATTTATTTCAATTAAAGAATGTCACAATATTTAGTTTACATCTCATAGCTACTACCATAAATCTAATCAATGGCATAATTTACACAGACGAGCAATTTGAATAATTTAATACACTGTATTTAATGCTGGTCATTAGCTATAATTGCAAGTTTATACTAGTATAAATACAATATGTGCTGTATCATTCTTTGTTTATCTCTTATTGTGTTACATATTATTACTTAACTATTAAGGAAAAAACACAGAAAACCATACCCTTCTTATCAAATACCCTCAGAGAAAGTTTAACCAGTTTAATGCCCCTGGGAAAAATCTATCTTTCATAAATAAACCATAAAAACAACAGACTTTATAAATATTTAACATGCACTTACTCAAAATTCATAAATAAACTCAATTATCTACATTCTGATTTCTTTTTGTGTGTGTGTGCCAGTCAGCTCTTGTGAAAGCATCAGTTTGTCCAAAAGAAGAGTAAAAATCAGACCTATGATTGCAAGTCTCTGACTCACCTAACACTTCTATTTTGAACACTCCCTTCTTTGAGTGACACAGGTTAACATCATCATGAGTGATGTTGAAAGCATATGCCTGCTATAGTTTGGGATTTTTATTGTTGTTGTTGTTGTGCTGGGTACACTGGAGTATTTACAAAAGTTCTTACAATTTATCAAATATCTCATATTCGAATTCACCCCCCCCTGCTCTCTTTCATCCCCCCTCCCCCAATTCCTGGAACAGTTTCAACAAGTATCATTTTTGCATTTACTTACATGTGTATACGTTATTTGTGCCACCTCCCCCACCCTTTTCCCTCCTATCCCCATTACCCCCTTCCCTGCCTCCTGGCAGAACCTGTTCTGCCCTCCTATTCTCCAACTTTGTAGAAGAAAAAACTTAAAAGATAATAAGAAAAACATGGCATTTTGCTAGATTCAGATAAAGATAGCTATATAGCTAGATAGGGAGATTCCTTGTGTTGTTTCCATATATATATATTACAATCCAAATTGGTTCATCTCTACCAGAACTCTTCACTACTCCCTACTCCCCCTCCCATAGTGGCCTCAGCCAGGTTTAGTTTACTATATTCGTTCCTATACAGTGAGCACATCAACTACATTCAAGTTTTTTGTTTCCTTCCCTTTCCCTATTCCTCCTGTGCACATTCTCCCCTTAGTGTGATCCATGTCCTATAATATTATTGCATTTGTTTCAGGTCTATAATCCGCATATGAGGGAGGACATGCAATTTTTGGCCTACTGAGCCTGACTACTATCACTTAAGATGATATTCTCCAGTTCCATCCATTTACTTGCAAATGACAAAATTTCATTCTTCTTTGTGGCTTAATAAAATTCCATTGTGTATAAATACCACATTTTCTTAATCCATTTGTTGTAGGTGGAGCATCTTGGCTGTTTCCATAGCTTGGCTATTGTGAATAGGACTGCAATAAACATGGGTGTGCAGGTGCCTTTGTAGTAACCTGAGTCACATTCCAATGGTTATATTCCTTAGAGTGGGATTGCTGGATCATATGGCAGATCTATATTTTTTTGTTTAAGAAGCCTCCATACTGTTTTCCATAGTGAGTGTATTAGCTTACATTCCCACCAGCAGTGTATGAGGATTTCTTTTTCCCTGTATCCTTACCAACATTTGTTGGTGATGGTGTTCTTGATGGTGGCTATTCTAACAGGAATGAGGTAGAATCCCAGTGTGGTTTTGATTTGCATTTCCTTTATGGCTAAGGATGGTGAGCATTTTTTCATGTGTTTTTTAGCCAGTTGGACTTCACCCTTTAAAAAAGTTCTATTCAGTTCAGTTGCCCATTTCTTTTTTGGGTCATTGATTTTGGCCCTTATTTTTATTATTTCTTTCCTTCTGCTTGGTTTGTGTTTAGCTTGTTCTTGTTTCTCTAGAAGTTTGGAATGTAGCATTAGGTCATTTATTTGAGGTCAGTCTGTGTTTTTAACATATGCACTCACGATATAAACTTTCCTCTTAAGACTGCCTTTGCTGTGTCCCATAGGATCTGATAGATTGTGTTTTCATTTTCATTAAATTCCAGGAACTTTTTAATTTCCTCCCCTATTCCTTCTATGACCCACTGATCACTGAGTAACGTGTTCAGCCTCCAATTATTTGAGTACTTTCCACTGTTGGTTTTGTTGTTGAGTTCTAGTTTTATTCCATTGTGATCAGATAGTATGCTGGGGTTATTTTAATTTTCTTATATTTGTTGAGGCTTGCTTTGTATGTAAGATATGATCTATTTTGGAGAAAGTTCCTTGGCATGCTAAGAAGAATGTGTATTGTGCTGTTGCAGGGTAAAATATTCTGTAGACATCAGTTAGGTCCATTTGATCTCTGGTGTCATTTAGTTCTAAAATTTCTTTATTGATTTTCTTGTCTGGATGACCTATCTATTGGTGATAGAGAGATATTGAAGTCTCACACTACCAAAGTGTTGGAGTCTATATGTGATTTTAAGTCCTGTAGTGTATGTTTAACAAAGTTGGGTGCACTGAAATTGGGTGCATATAAGTTGATCATTATTATTTCCTTTTTGATGAATTGTCCCTTTCATTAGTATAAAGTGACTTTCTTTGTCTTGCTTGAATTATGTAAGTTTGAAGTCTACTTTGTTTGGTATAAGCAGTGCTACTCCTGCCTGTTTTCAGGGGCCATTAGCTTAGTAAATCTTCTAGCCTTTTACTCTAAGTCATTGTTAATTTCTGTCAATAAGGTGTATCTCTTGTAAACGACAGATTGTTGGATCTTCCTTTTTAATCCAGTTTGCCAAATGGTGTCTTTTGATGGGGGAATTAAGTCCGTTGGCATTCAGTATTAATATTGATAGGTATGTGGTTACTCCTGTCATTTAGTTGTTTTTTTTGTTTAAGGATTTGAGTGTGTGCAGCCCAATCAATGCTCTAATTACTTGTCTTTTCTTCTCCCACAGCTTAATGCTTCTTGTTCTCTCATGGTTTCATTTGCTTTTGTCTTCTGTGTGTAGAATTCCTGGCAGAATCTTCTATAGTGGTGGCATGATGGTCATATATTATTTTAAATTCTGTTTATTATGAAAGACTTTTATTCCTCCATCAATTTTGAATGATAGTTTTGCTGGGTGGAGTATCCTAGGGCTGAAGTTGTTTTCTTTCAGTGCTCACTTTAGGAGGTTGACTTGTTGTCCCACCCCCACTCTCAGCTTGCTGAGAGTTCAGCTTCTTGCCCTACCCTTGTTCATTTAGGTTAGTTCAGCATTCCATCCACCCCTACTTTCAGTGGCAGATCACTGTTTATGTTTCTCAGTTTTGTTGAGGGTGGGGGTTCAATCTGCCCAGAAGCTAGACTGGATTGTGTTCCAGGTGGGTGGAGGGAGTCACATGTGGTGTGTGGCACTCACCTGTTGGGTCTGCAGATTTACACTGGCAGCTTTGAGACCTGCCTGTGGGAAGAAATGGTGTGCTGCTTTTCTCAAGGGACTTACTGGGACTGGGCTCAGCCTGGTGGAGTGTAAATAGGCTTTCCACAGGTTAAGGGTCCAGTATGTCACAGTGTGCTCTATCTTCTGATTTTGAAAAAAAAAGAAAGGAAGGAAGGAAGGGAGAAAGAGAAAGGAAGGAAGGAAAAAAAGAAAGGAAAGAAAGAGGGAGAGAGAGAGAGAGGAGAAAAGGCCAGGGGGCTTTTTCCCAGGGCAGGCATGCCCTATTGGCTGTGCCACTCTGGGATTTCCCTGGCTGTTAGGTGCAATTGGAAGCTGTTTTAAGGGTCAGTCCTTGAATTTTATGTGCACCTAATGTGTTGGCAGTTATTGTTTTGGCTAGAAACAATCAGAATTACCCAAGTGGTTTCTGAAATCACAGAGCTCAAGAGTTCTAATTCCCTACCCTACCCACCATCATGGATCTTGCTATAGTTTAGAACTGCAGTGTCCCCAAAGGCCAATGTATTAAAGTTTTGATCACCAACTTGGTACTATTAGGAGGTATCAAAAACTTTAGGAGATGGGGTCTAGTGGAAGGTATTGTGTCATTAAGGGTGTGTCCTTGAAGGGGCTTGTGGGCCCCATCCCTTCCTTTCTTACTCTTTCATTCCAGCCTTGAGGTGAAAAGGCTTCTCAACCATGAGTTCCTGTCATGATTCAGTGCCATACCATAGACCCAGAAGCAACAGGGCAAACCAGACTTAAATCTACAAAACTATGAACCAAAAATCAAACATTCCTCTTTTCAATTTGACTGCCTCAAGTGTTTTGTTATAGTAACAGAAAACTGAATAACACAGCACTCTTGAAATTGTATGTTGATAACAGTACTGCACTGCTACTTCACTTCCCCAAATTACAAGCCCAGTCAAGCCATGAGAATAGCTTCAGACAAACCCAAAATGAGGTATGTTCTAGAAAACATCTGGCCAGTACTCCTTCAACACTAAAACAAAGGAAGTCTTCTCTCTAGCTCTCATTTAAGGCCACTTCCAGAAGAAAAGTTCTAGTTACATCTAGAATAGCAAATCACGTGACTGAAAGAAATTACTGTGCAAGTAAGTTTGTAGAGCTAAATGACCTAGAATATCTATAGATACTGAAGATGAGTTAGAAGTAGCTATTTTCTGTTTAGCTAATACAGAAAATTTAGATATATACCTACTTTTGTGCCACTTTGTAAACATTTACTAGATGCCTACTGTATACAAAATAGTATGCTAGGCACTGTGTTGAACAGAAAGTTAAATGTTTTGTACTTACCCAACAGAGTAAGTACAGCTTAGGTACAGTGATTCCAGAAGCTATACAGTTTTTTATTTTCTCTTGTTGCCTAAAAGTCCTCAATGGCTTATTCAGAAAGGACAGATTCAGATGGCCCATGGACTTTTACCTCAGATACATGGCAACTAGAGCACTGATGAGGAGTATGGCTGCATCAAAATAACATTGAAAAAAAAGGGAGTGGGAATGTTGACTCAGCCAAACTTGTGGTCTGCAGAATACTGAGTTATTACCCAACTTGCCAAGATTTATTTGTAGGTTGATGTCTACAAATATACTAACAGCTCCCAGACATTTTCCCTGTCATTCAAGACTAGAATGACCAGATGGTGTAGTTGTTAGAAAACAATTTTAAAGTACCAGTTATTATGCTCAAAGGAACACAAGATATATTTGCAATGAATGAAAAGATAGGGAACTTCAAGTGAGAAGTAAAACTGAAAAAGAATCGAAATTAGATTTTACAACTGAAAAATACAGTACCAGAACTAGAAAATTTATTGAATAAGCTAAATAACAGAATAAAAACAACAAAAGTATTGTTTTATAAATGTAAAAATGAGAAACAAAATATAAAATAAAGAGTTTCACAATGTGTGAGACAATTTCAAAAAGTCCAACACCTGGCTACCTGGAGTTCTGCATGGAGAAAAGAGTAAGCTCATGGAATAGAAGAAATTGAAAAATAATGGCAGAAAATACTCAAACTTGGTAAAGGTTGAGATTTTATATTTGTAGGTGTATAGATTCAACAACCTCAACAAACTGCAAATGGGATAAATTTAAAGAAATAGATGCCTGAGCACATCAGAATCAAATTGGTTAAAAAAATAGATAAAGATAAAATCGTGAAAATAGTAAGAGAAAAAATGGCACATTACAGAGGAATGATGGTTTGGGGTGCTACATCCTTCTTATGAGAAGTCATAGGGGCTGAAACTCTGTTGAGCATCTACAAAGTTCATACAAAAGATTTTATAAAAACCTCTCAACCCAAAAATTTGTGTTGAATGAAAATAATCTTTAAGGATAAAGCTACATTTTTAAAATATATTCATATAAAGAAAAAACGAGAGAATTTACAGCACCAGTGCTGCACATCAAATTATGCTAAAAGAGAGTGTGGGGTGTTGCTCAAGTGGTAGAGTGCCTGCCATGCAAACGAAAATCCCTCAGTTCAAACCCCAGTCCTGCCAATAATAATAACAGTAATAATAATAATAATTTAAAATACGCTAAAGGAAAACCTCTCACAGGAATAGAAAACGCACCAAGGGGAAGTTCAAAACTTTCGGAATTGAAAACAGCATTATATATTATACATCTGTCTTTATACATAAAATATTATCTCTTTTTATTTGAAATTTTTAATACTGTCTGAATCATAATTGATACATCATCATGGAATATACATAGTATAATACTTTATGCCAAAAATAATATGAAAAACAGCTGTAGTGAATGGACATATGTACTGTAAGTTTCTTACATTTTTTAAGAAGTGGTAAAATATTAAAATGTGAGAAGCTTAGCATGGATATTTTAATCAAACTTTTAAAAGTAATATCACCAGATACAGCTAAACAGTCAATTGATAAATTAAGGAATTCCAAAACATATTCAAATATTCCAAAAGAAAGCAAGGTTGGAATGAAAGAATAAAAAGCATAAGAAATGAACTGAAAATAAGTCTTATCGTATAAATAATCTCATTAAATGTCAATGCAATAAACATTCCATTTAAAAGAGAGGTAAGGGCTGAGGTTACAGGTCAGTGGTAGAGCACTTGTCTAGTATGTGTGAGGCCCAGGATTTAATACCCAGTCCCACAAAAAAAATAAAGTTGGTCATAATAAATATTAAATCAATAGCCAAGTATAAGTTGTCTATAATAAATGTATATAAAGATGCAGATAAGTTGAAAGTATACACTATACACATGGCAAGTATAAACATGCTGCAGTGACCACATAGCAGGTAAAACACACTTCAAGAGAAAGATAACGACCAAAGATTCAGAAGGTTATTTCATAATAATAAAAGGAAAGATTCATCAGAAAAGACCAATCATAAATAGGTATATACCTAATAACAAAGCCTTAAAATAAATGTAACAAAATGAACAGCATCAAATAACAAATAGATAATTCTGTAAGCATTGTAGATTTCCACAATTGATTTAACAACTAGGCAAAATTCAGTACCCATGGTGATCTAATTAACATTACTAAGCACCTTAATTCACCTTTATAGAACCTTACAGCTAACATTAACTTACATGTTAATATTTATTAACTTAGATCAATGGAACAGACTGTAGTTCAGAAGTAGGCTTGCGTGTGTGTGTGTATGTATGACTGCAAAAGTGTCAATGTAATCCAATGGAAAAAGGAAAGTATCCTCAAGAACTTGTGGCAAACCAAATTGGTATCCCAGTTCTCAGAATAAGGGCAAGAATTAATGCCCACCCTTATACTATATCACACACAAATTTTTAAGAAGTTGATCATAGACCTAAATACAAAAATCTAAAACTATAAAGTTTTTGCAATTCAATAGGACAATCCAACAAAATCACTACCAAAATATTTTTAAATTCTTACAAAAGAAAATGTACAGATAGCCAATAAGCATGAAAAGATGATTGATTTCTTACTTTGAAAGACAAAGTATCAGTCAGATTTGAAGGTAGAATGTAGATGTGTAAGACCTTAAGAATTATATATCCTTGTGAGGCCTTACTCAGAACAATCTTGGAGGACTGTCCAAATGGAGATAGTCCAAAAGAGAAAATAATCCAAAAGAAAAAGCACAGCCTGCAGGACACAGGGGTTCCAAGTAGACCAACGGGGTGAAGCAGAGATCAGATGGCCAGCAAAGAGGGCAGTCAGATTGATGGAAGTGAAACAGAAGGTTTCTCAAGGTGCTTCTTGAAGAAGATGAAAATAATAAAATTCTTGATGAGAAAATTAGGGTTTTTGACAACTGGCTAAGACTTTGAGGTTGAATTAGTAATAAATACATAGAAAATTAAGCAAACAAAATAAAAGGCAGTCATTCTTTCTAGTGCTTGAGGGGCATCCCAGAGGCAGAAATTGCCACTGAATAGAAAGGAATAATGAGTATAAGCACCTACCATTAACTTTGACATATTTGCTGTATTGGAAACACTGGATCCTGGCAGACTGAAGTGACAATGTAACAGTATTGAGAGAATGGGGACGGTGCTTATTGGTGGTGCCACAGAAGAATAACAGAAAGCTAAATCAGCTTTTGAGGAAGGTGATTAATAAGAATTGCTGAAAACATTTTTTTAAGAAGGCTTTAACATACAGACATACAGGTAAATCCCAAGTGAAAGAAACGTACCAGTGACCTCAGAAGTGGGTGAGAAGTGATGTAGCAAACTGGTATTAATAGGTACAATTAATAGGTATTAATAATAGGTATAAATTACTAGGTATTAATTGATATAAAAGTAATTTTAAAGTTTTTTGGCCAGGCTACTTGGAAGCTAAGATTGGGAGGATTGCAGTTTGAAGCCAACCCGGGCAAATAGTTTGGTAGACCTCCATCTCCAAAATAACCAGAGTGAAAAGGACTGGGGTGTGGCTCAAGTAGTAGAGCGTCTGCTTTGCAAGCATGAAGTGCTAAATTCAAACCCCAGTCCCATCAAAAGAAAAGAAAATTGTAAAATTATTGAATCATAATGTGAGTTTTTGAATATTTCTTTATCCTCGTTTTTTTCTTATCCTCATTTTAAGGATGAATAAAATTGCTTTAAATTTTTTTTTTTTTTTTTTGGCAAAACGGGTTTGATCTCAGGGTCTCATGCTTGCTAAGCAGGCACTCTTACCACTTGAGCCATACCACCAGCCCTAATATGTTAAAAAATATGCAGTGAAAAGTATTAAGTATTATTGTTCACATGTAAGTGAAGTCATAGAGATTTGTTACTATGACTGTTTTTTTGAAGAGTGACAATAAATGATGAATGAAAAATGACAGAAATTGCAAGTTTTAATTAAAATAATTCAGCTTCTCTTACTGCTTTCTAATTTTAGCTAGATATTGAAATGATAATTTATCTGCATTATATGTATAAATACTTGAGCTATTCATTGATGTAGTATATTATATGTCATGCTCCCTCATATATATGCTGATATAAATAAATGCTGAATAATCATTTAGAAAAAATAAATGTCTGAGGCTGGGCACCGGTGGCTCACACCTGCAATCCTAGCTACTCAGAAGGCAGAGATCAGAAGGATCACAGCTTGAAGCCAGCCTGAGAAAATAGTTCAAGAGACCCTATCTCGAAAAGCCCTTCACAAAAATAGGACTAGTGGGGTGGCTCAAGGTGAAGTCCCTGAGTTCAAGCGCCGGTTCTGATCCTGGTTTACTTCAGTTAACATGATGTCCTCCAATTGCATCCATTTACCTTCAAATCACATGTCATTATACCTTATGGCTAAGCAGTACTCAATACACATCCTTATATCCTCTACCTTCACATATTATGTTATGCAATATTACTGATACTCTATCATTTTATTTTCCTTTTCCTCTTTCCCCAAATTCCATAGAGCAATTCCACTGTTACAAACATGTTCTACATCTGAATTTGTGTATGATCATGCTTGTTTTTGTGTATATGATTATCTTTGGATCTATCTTTCATGTATGAGAGGAAACATGCATCTTTTGTGTTTCTGATCCTGGTTTACTTCAGTTAACATGACGTCCTCTAGTTGCATCCATTTACCTTCAAATCACATGTCATTATTCCTTGTGGCTGAGCAGTACTCCAGTATGTATATATGCCACAATTTCTTGTTCCATTCATCAGTTGAAGGGCACTGTGTTGTTTCCATATCTTGGCTGTTGTGGATAGTGCTACAATGATCATTGGTGTACAAGTGTCTCTATCATATCCTGTTTTATGTTTTTTATGGGGTAGATGCCCAGGAGCAGTATCATTGGATCATAGAGCAGTTCTATCTCTAGTTTTTTTAGGAACCTCCATACTTCTTCCATAGTAGTACTAATTTGCATTCATTCCCACCAGCAGTGTATAAGGGTTCCTGTTTCACCACATCCTCACCAGCATTTGTTGTTATTACCCAGCCATTCTAACTGGGAGTGAGATGAAATCTAAGTGTTGTTTTGATTTGTATCTCCTATAAAAGAGCCAGGGAAATTGAACACTTTTTTATGTATTTACTGGCCATTTGTACCTCTTCCTTTGAGAATTCCCTGTTTAATTCATGTGCCCATTTCTTTACTGGAATGTTGATTTTGGGGGGCTGAGTTTTTTGAGTTCCCTGTAGATTCTGGATATTAGTCCTTTATCAGATGAGTAGCTAGCAAAGATTTTCTCTCATTCTGTGGGTTGTCTCTGAGTGTGATGACTGTTTCCTTTGCTGTGAAGAAGCTCTTTAGTTTGATTCAGTCCATTTTGTTCATTGTTTCTCTTAGCTGCTGACTGAGCCTTTTGAGTTCTGTTTAGGAAGTTTTTACCTATACCTATCTGTTGCAGTGTATTTCTTACTGCTTCCTGGAGTTGTTTCAAAGTTTCAGACCTTATAATCAGGTCTTTGATCTGATTTTGGTACAGGGTGAAAAATAGGGATCTATTTTCAGTCTTCTGCATGTGGATATCTAGTTTTCCCAGCAGCATTTGTTGAAGAGGCTGTGTTTTCTCCATCATGTGTTTTGGGCTCCGCATAATGAATATATCTGAAAAAAAAAATGAAGTTTTATCTGAGAACCAAAAGCACGTGTAAATTATATATAAATAAAAACTTAAAATAAAAATTATGCAAATATAAAGGATGTCTGCCACACAGAAGGTAATGTAAGTGATGCACAGCAGTGGGATAGGCGAGGATAAACCTTGGGAGTGGGGAGGTGGGACAAGCTCTTGCATCACAGGACTCCAGCTGGAGTGTGCTGACCCAGGTCTGGCAAGCGGCTCACACCCACATGTCTGCTGGTTTCTAGAGTGTAAACACCCCCTGTGAGTCACAGCTCAAAAGAATACTAAAATTGTTAGCAACTATCTCTTCCAATCCTGTACACTTCACTGACTCTAGCCTTACCTTGTTTGTTGTTGTTAACTTGTGTTAGGAATTATTTTAAAGTTAAAAATATTTTATCTGAAAGATCCAGAGGCTCTCTGGAGACAGAAATTTCCTGAGTTGAATTAAAACCTTTATAGACCCCAAATTATTCTTGATGTCACTTAAAGTTTCTATGTTAGCAATTGCAGTTCCAGGCCATTTGGATGTTAGACGATGTCTTTCTGACATAGGCATGAATGAACTTAAAATAATGTTAAACAAATGCCTTTTATACTTTGTCATCATTAAGCTTCCTCATCCAACTGAATGAAGGTACAATAATTAAGGATACTGTGTTAGTTTTCCTTTCTTTTCAGGACCTCCCTTTGTAGCCCAGGCTAGCCTGGAACTCACTCCTCCTGCCTCTGCCTTTTAAGTGCTATGATGTATTATTTTTCTATTCCTGCAATAAATATCAAAGCTTAAAGCCACACAAATTTACTATTTTTCAATTCTGTAATTTGAAGTCTAAAATGTGTCATACTGAGCTAAAACCAAGGTGCCAGCAGAGCTGCATCAGAAGCTGTATGAGAGAATACCACCTTGCCCTTTCCACCTTCTTGAAGATTCCCACATTCCTTGGCTGTGGCCCCTTGGTCTATGCTCTAAGCCAGGATAGTAAATGGAGCACAGGTGACCCCTCACACACACACACACACACACACACACACACACACACACACACATCTATGCTATGCTGACTTGGAATAGGAATAGTAAGTGGAGCTCTTGAAATGTTAAAACCTGAACATCCCCTGCTTTTTAATTATTCTTTAGCAACAGAGAAAAGAACCATTTTATCTAATGTTCATACCAATGGCATCAACAATGAACTTTTTAAAGATAAAAATTGTACAATGAAAGCTTTTCAAGCACTAAATGGAAAATCAGTATTGTACGCATGAAACAACTAATGAGAAAAAGATGTAATTGAAGGTTTCCGGGTGCTTTCAATACCAATATAATGAATACACATTGACTTGGATACTTATCAAGTAAGAAGAAAAAAAAGACTAGTATTATTCCTTCCATATAGAGAAGGAATTTTGTCCTATAAAAATATATATTGTGTTTGAGATCACTGATATATTCACCAAAATAAAATTCAAGCATATTGAGGGTATCTTCCATACTTAATTTAGTCCTGTGACAGTTTGGTTAAAGTGCCCAAAGAATTTCCAGTTTGTTGTTAAATCTGTCATGAGAGCAGATCAGGAAGCCAGCAGCTGTGTCTGTCATGCCTTTGAGAGTCAGAAGTCTACCGCTCACTGGGCTTCTAACCAAGTCTGAAGGTCTAGCTTCTGCTCAAACATTTAGTAGAACTTAGGTAGTCAAAGAGCCTACAAGGCCTAATAACATCCAATCTTAATCTGGAAAGCTCAGATAACTACCTGTTTTTTCACTCTGTTCTGCTTTTATATACCCACAGAACTTTTCAGGAATCCTGTTCTGTGAAAAAAACAAAGGTTTTAAATTTTTCTTATATACAAATCTTACAGAAGATTTTTAAAAAGTATTTAAATTTTTGAGAAAACTAATAGAAAAAGGATGTAACCCTATCTGCTTCAAGAAAAAGGGCTAAAAAACACTGCAGTGAGAAGTTACTAAGAAGTAGTAATCCATTTCTGCTTCTACCTCCTTTTTGTTTTGTTTCATTTCAATATGGAGTCTCTATGAGGAAAAAGTAATATGATGAAGTAAAGAAGTATGGGATAAAAAGAAAGATAATTGATTCAAAATAATTTTAATTCCCTCATGTAAATATATTCTGCTCTAATATCTAAAGCTTGGATATGATTTTGTCCCCTGGAGGAAAAGAGAAATATATCTAGTTATTCAGTTACAAAGAGATAATATTTATTCTTATGTTTCAAAAGAAATAAGTTTTAAGTAAGCTGATATGTATATAACTTATTAGAGTAATATTGTATTTTCAATTCTGGAAGCACTTGGAAAAATATTGTAATTCAAAGACTCATTTTCCCCTAAGGAATAATGTTATAATCAGACAGAAAACTGTAAAATGCTCATGGTTAGTGTAATAAAGCTGAAGAAAGAAGATAAAATAGGATGATAGTCTGACAAGAAATGAGAGAGGGAAAGAGGAATTCTTATGACTTACTCAATTTGGTTTTCTCTTTTTGTTGGAATGAATATTGAATTGAAGGAGGCACAATTACCAGCAGATCTTAGAAAAGGTTGAGTTCCAGTGTGATGATTAATAAACTTAAAACCTTTGAAGTAACTTTTAAAACTTATTTCTCTTATCTGTGGTTTTCTGTGATATCAGGAGGAGCTGTGGGAGAGAAGCTCTCAGGGACCATATCGCTGCAATCAGAATCTCTGATTTCATAAGATGCCATCTATATAATCACAACAAATTGTAGTGTAGCATCTATATGCCTGTGCTTGTGAAAAAGTATTATTATTATTCTATTAGTGGCATCTCAACTATCATCTAAAGTAATAGGAACAGAAGTGCAGCATAGAAATATTCTAAAAAACAAGCATATAGATAAACATATAGATTCATTTATTAATCAAAACTCTAAAAGTTGTGTGACTCGAAATGTTAAATCTAGAATATTTTTTAGATGTTTTCAGTATAGAACAGAGAGATCAAAAGAGGAAACTAGAATATTAATTAAATAATTTTAATAAAATGTGCAAAAAGCAGGAATATAAATGCCTAGACCAAAGTTAGTTATTGGCTTAATTTAGCATTCCTAAATTAAGGGATTTAATTATATGACTAGATAAAGGTAGATCAATGCAAACATTTCTTAAAAATACAATGGGATCTCACTAATTTATACTTCACTAATCAATTTAGATAAGTACCACAGTTATTTTATAATTTGTAAAGAGCATAAAGATATTCAAAAGAGGATTATATCAGCTGGAACCTCAATTTATACCTATAATTTCAATATGCAACAGGGTCAGAAATAACTCAGCACACAAGAAAACAAAATCATATGAATAAGCATCATGAGAAACAATAGAAAATGAAAATAAACTCACAAGAACTCTAAATAGTTAACTTAGCAGAATATGAAACCACTATTATATTATTTGACAAGATAAAAGCAAGGCCTTAAATTATCAGCAGTGAAATGGGATTTATAAAGTGACATATATGATTTGGAGATGATCCAAATAGAAATTATAGAAATGAAAAATACAATGACTAAAATTAAGAGCTCAATGGAAGGTATTAGCAGATTAGACTCAATTGAAGAGTTAGTGAGGCAAGAGATAAGTTAGAAAAGACTAGCTCAATGAAATGTGGAGAATCAAAAAAATAGAACATTTTTTTAAAAAAGTACATGACATATAATACATAAATTAAGAAAGACTATCATATGCTTAATTGGGAAACCCAGGGTAACAAAATAAAGAGAATAAATAGTTCTATTAAAAGACACTGTAACTAAATATTTTCCAAGAATGATGATACTATGTTAGTTTTCTTTTTGTTACTATAAAAAATCCCTGAGATAGCCAATTTATAAAAAGAAAGAGCTTGTTATTTTTTGACTCACAGATTTAGACATTGCAGTTCATAATTAGTGGACTCCTTTGTTTGGGGCCCTGTGGTGAGGCAGCACATTGTGTCAGAAGAACAAAGCAAAACTGCCTTCCTCATGTCCAAAAAGTGAAAGTGAGGAAGAGAGAGGGTCAGGGTCCCACAACATACTTAAAGAGCACACCTGCAATGACATAAGGATCTCTCACTAGGTTCTACCTCTTAAGGTTTCCACCACTTCCCAATGACACCACTCTGGGGAAGCCTTTAATGCGTGGGCTTTGGGGAACATTTAAGATTCACACTACAGAAGTACCAATTCACATATGGGGAAACCTAACGAATACCAAGCAGGAAAATGTGAAAATGAGTACACATCTACACTAATCATAGTGAAAGCATGGGAAATCAAAAACAAGTGGACACTGTTAAAAGAATCTAATGAATAAATAGACTTTCTTTAAATGACAGATAAAAATGACTTAATTTTTGTTGGTCTGAAAATGTCTTTATTTTGCCTTTATTTTTGAAAAGTACTTTTCTGGGTATAGAATTTTAGCAGATTCTCTAGGGGAAGTGCTTCTATCAGGCAACACAACAGGAACACTAAAATTTCTATGGCCATTCTGGGCTCCTTATGCCACTGAACCAATACATCATAATATTATAATAATTTTTAAAAGGTCTACTGACTGAAATCATTCATTCCCATTCCCAAAGGAAACTATATTACAGCTATATGACTGAGGTAAAGAGGACTATGTCTAGAACTCAAGAGATCCTTGAGGGTTCCTCTATTAGTCAGCTTCATGTTACTGCAAGGAAATACCTGAGACAATTAACTTTATAAAGAGAAAAGTTTTATTTAAGTTGCCATTGGAGGTTAAAATCCAAGAAAATGCAGCTCATTGGTTTAGTCTCTGATGAGGGCAGCATATGGTAATGACAGGAGCACATGTCAGAATAGAATGATCATGTCATGAGCCAGGAAACAGAAAAAAGACAGATAAGGTCGTGTAATCCCTTCAGGAACACTACCTCAAAGACCTAAGAACATTCCCACGAGGCCCTACCTCTTAAGTCTGCTGCACCTCCCAATACTGTCAATCTGGGGACCAAGCCTTTACATATGGTTTGGGGACACTCATCCAAACCACAGCAATGTCTTTTAGTACTTCTATGCCCAATAGTAAAAGTTATTTTTAAATTTTAACAAAAAGCAGGATAGTAGTCTTAGACCATCCAGGAATTACATTTTGGTTACTTCCCCAAGTAAAGAAAGAACAACAGCGGTTCTCACTGAAAGCAAGGATAATGCAAGACCAGCAGTTGAAGGAGACAAAGATGTCAGCAAACAACTTGTGATCAGTTACAGACCCAATGACAAAGCCGCACTGCTCTTGGTTATGTGGGTATGCTCACCTATAAACCGCAGCCACCTTCTTCACATCCTTATTTCATACACAAATTATATTTTACCATTAGCAAAATGTTCAGTGGGTCAGTGACTGAATTCGAGGAGGAATGAGTGTAGTTAGCAATGAATACCGTGACTATGGGACTGTGTGGCTTTCATTTTTAGGAAAGGGTGAGAAGTTTTCCTTGCTGGAAGTATCTTGTTAGGCGCAAATGTAAAGTTGTTTTGTTACTGCACAGAAGCTCAATTGTGTAGAAGAGTGTATTCAAAAGTTGAGTAGCCAATAGCTGCATGGTGCCAACAGCACGTCAGGCCAGCTACATCCCTACCATCCCCTCAGAGTACCTTCTGTGAAGCATCTCCCCAGGTACAGCTTTCCCTCTATTCTAGAGCATGGAATCCTAACAAGTTCCAGAAGGTATCTTTCCAGCAAGTTCCACAAGCATGGTCCCCCACTGATGTCTCCACCATCAGTGCACCAACAGCTGCACCCTCTCCAATAAGAACAGGACCTCAGCGCTGAGGGATCCCATCCTCAGGGCAGTGACTGCTCCTGGCTGCTGCTCTTGTGTCTTTTAGACTTCACTTTGCTTCCTCCTAAGTCAGGCTCTCACTAATCCAGTCGCCCATTATAGTCAATATTTCTTTGCATTTAACTTTCCTGTTCCTTTTTGTCATTTTTATTAGGATGTATTCATTGTACGGGAGGATTCATTTTGACAATTTCGAATAGGCTTATATTGCATATTGGTTAAATCGCCCCCACCATCTCCCTTCCCCCGCCCTGCAACACCCTCCCTGCATCACTTAAAGCAATTGCAAGAGGGTTCATCATTCTATTTCATATATATATGAAGATTGTTCCAACTTCTGTGTGGGTTCTCTCTTCCAACTGGATAGAAATACTGTGCTTTTCTTTATTTTAATTTTTATTCTGGGTTTTATTCTTTCTGGACCACCTACTCTTTCCCTTCTTCTGATACTCTAATTAAACATGTCAGACGGCTTGATATTGTCCCAAAGACCACAAAGATTTTGTTCCTTTTTAAATCTTTCATTGACACAATAATTATACAAATTCCTGGGGTACAATGTGATGTTTCAATACATTGTGTGGTGATCCAATCAGGGTGCTGAGTAGCTTCACCACACCAAACATTTATCATTTCTCTGAGGCGAAGCATTCAAACCCCTCTCTTCTATTTTGAAATATGTATTATTGTTAACCGTAGTCAGCCTACTGCACAATAGAACATGAGCGCTTCTTCCTGTTTAACTGTAAGCTTTTTAATTTATTTATTTATCTATGGATTTTCCTCTGCATGCTTCATTTGGGATCACTTCCATTTCTGTGTCTCACCCACCATTAATCTCATCTGTTTTCATTTGTGAGCATTGTATTTTTCATTTCTCAAAGTTTCATTTAGTTCCTTATCATGTCTACCATCTTCCTTTATCATGTTCATATTTTCTTTTATGTCTTTGAACATATTTAACTTCTGTTTTAATATCCTTGTCCCTAATTCCTTCATCTCTATCAGCACTGCCTCTTTTATACTGATCCATTCTCACCCTGGTTATTAGGCATATTTTCCTACTTATTTGAAAGCAGATTGATTTTTGTATGACTGATTGGTCATTGGCTATGAGTTTTATGTCACCGAGTGTTAAATTTGGCTGCTTTCCTTTCATGAGTATTTGGCTTTGCTATGTCACTTTTCTTTGCACATCTTATTACTCCTTGGAAGGCTTGCTCTTAAGGCTTAACAGGGTAAGTATCGCGCACACTTCACTCTAGGACTAATTTAGCCATCAAACTAAGTTATGACCCTTCTGAGATCTCAACAGCACAAGATTTCTTCCCCAGGGCTGGTGAAAAAGTGAACTATCCCCAGTCCTACATGGGCTCTGGGAATTGTTCAGCCCACAGTTTTCTGGCAGCTCTCCCACTGGCTAGGAAGTTTCACTCCTTGTGTGGGCAGATGAGCATTTTAGCCAAAGACTCAAAGGGATCATTCTCAGATCTGCAGAGCTCTCTGTGCAGCTCTTCTGTCTGTTCTCTCTTGTACTCTGCTCACAGTTGCTTATGTCTCTCCCAGCAGCAATATCTGCCTCCTTCAGTCAGCAAACCACCAGCATCATTTGGGTTCTCCTTCCCTCCACAGCAACCTGGAAACTGCCACTCAGCAGTAACCTGGGATAGGTATGGGGTCTACCCATTGTTTCCTTCTCTCAAGTGCCACAGTCCAATTTTCTGGAAGTCCCCAAGCATTTCATCTTTTATGGGCAGAAGAGAAGTTCTGCAATGTCTTTTTTTAAAGTTTTTCCTTAGTAATTAATAGTATAAATGCCCTCTATGTTTAAGCTTGTTGAAAAACCAAGTATTTCAAGCAGTATTATGAAAAACAGGTCATGCTAAGGGGAGGTCACACACAAAAGAAAAAGGAGAACCGAAAAAAAAGGAAGTTAAGAAGGTGAACGTGGTTGATGTACTTCCTATACAAGAATGAATAAGGAATTTTTAAACCTGTTGAAATCACCACAAGAAGGGGACTAAGGTAGAAAGGAAAAAGATAGAGGGGATGAGCCAACTGGGGTTATAATACATATATACATGGAAATGTCATAATGAATCACTCTTGAACAAGCAAAAATGTCTTTTTTTTACAAAACCAGAGAACAGGAAGGCAAAACAGGTTCTGTGTGGAGGGTTGTCACCAGTGGGAGGGGGAGGATGTAAGGAAAGGGTGTAGGAATGTGAATATGGTGGAAATCTTATGTACTCATGAATGTAAATGGAAAAATGAGACCTGCTGAAACTGTTCTGGGAATGGGGGGAGGGAGGATAAAAGTGATGGAGGGGTGCATTTAACTATGATATAGTGTAAGAATTTGACAAATGTCACAATGTACCCATAGTACAACAATAATTTTTAAAAAGCTTCTATTTTTTAAAAAACAAGTATTTATTTCCAATATATAATAATATCCACAAATGATTTATTTCCATCTAGCAAAGCATCTCTCATTTGTGTAAATCTATTCTTTGCAATGAATATGTCCGAAATTAAAAATATAGCCTGTAAGGCTTTTTATTCATTCACGTAACAAGTGCCTTTCTAAATACCACCAGTTTTTATGTCTGAAACTTCAATCGATGCATTTGTTACTTGTTGGCATGCTGAGGTAAAAGAAGCTGGAATAAATGAAGCTAGCTTTGACCCTGGTGAAGTGTGAGGGACCCTGTAGATTTCATATATATGTAACATAGGAGCACTTGCCCAGGGTCCACAGCTGAGAAGCCATTGTGACTGCAACTTCAAGCCCCTAAAAGCCATGACCCTTTCTATACCAACTACCCTGCTCCTTGTAGTGACAGCACCTGTAACATGAGTAGAAAAGAGAAAAACGTATTTTCATCACTTCAGCTGCTGCACTGCACTGGCCCTCATAGACTCAATGTAAACAGCACTGGACACAGAGCAGGTGGCATGCATTCTAATACTATCTTGCCACTGGCAAAATCAGTGTGGCCCATGCAAGCCTGTTTCCTCTTCACACGCCAGATACCAAGCAGTGTGGTAAAATTTTAAAGTCCCTTATTATGTAAAAACAGAAATATCTTGTCTACTTATGTCTAGGAGCTTTTAATTCACTCAAATTCTATGACAAAAACTGTGACCATCCAAGTCTTCCTCCATTCCTTCCTCCCCTGTCACTGGTCCATATTACCACTTTGCTCCTTCAAACATTTGCTGAATTACCTGTTACCATCATAAAATATTTACTGATGAGGTCTGACACAGGATGGAATGGATGTGCCTTGTATGCAGGAGACTGCCTGCTGCCCCATTTAGGAAATAATTAGGAAATCTTATCTGTGTTGATCTGGATGGCCAAGGGTTAAAGATTAGTAATTTCTGTCTCCAAATGACAATGCATTACTTGTCACTTCTTGAATCTGAGTCATTCCTATCAGCCTGATAGCTGGCATTGTAAAGAATAGATCTTTCCCTGTGATTTTTCCATCATACTTATTTTCGCTATTTCTAAGGAAAGTGTCATGAGAAACCATATGTATATGCATTGTCTGGGTAACGAGAGTGGTTGAGTCATTAATGGAATAGGATGTTGGCTGACTAGATTTATGGGAAGGGGTGACAACAAGGGTGGTATAACTGAAGCAAGAATACAGAAAAAAAAACTCTGAAAACTTGGAAAACAAAACAATATCATCAATGCTAGAAAACAGAAGAGAATTTTTGCAAAATTTTAAACCTATCATGCCTTCATGATTACATGATTTTAACATTGTATCATGTTTCCTATAGTACAAAAAATTTTATATCTACATGTATTAGAAAAGTTCTCATATAGATAAAGATGTGTATTATGACATCTTGGAATAGAAGCAATACAAGTGACCATCAAGATGGAAATAAACAAATAAGACACAGCTATAAAATAGAATAGTGCTTATATAAATATCAAAAAGAAATGTTAGGTGAAGAAACAAAATAAAAATATACTTCTATCATAATAGATGAGTGAATAAAAATATGCAAAGCAATAATATGTAGTTACACATATATGCATTTAAATGAACTGTGAAGATGCCCTTATTTACAAAAGTTGCCACTGAAAAATGGATTAAGACACCCAATCGGCAATAGTGGTTGAAGGGGCCGTTAGCTGTTTGTTACATTTCACTTCTTTGACAAACAGGGCAAATGAATACAGCATTTAATTTTATAATTGCTAACTCACAGTGGTGGGAAAAATAGGTGTTTTTAATTTTATTATCATTACTTTAGATTTCTTAAAATTTTAAATTTATAAACTTTATTTTTCAAAATCAAGATAAGATATATAATCAAAGAATGAGTTTATCAACAACTTTCAATAGTGGGTTTTTTTTGACTGGTGAAGAGAGAATATTGGAATCTTCTTTATTTTGTTTTGAGACAGGGTCTCACTTTGTAGCACAGGCTGGCCTTGAATTTTTATTTAATTATTATTCATTTATTCACATGTGTTTACATTGTTTGGGTTATTTCTTCCCCCTACCCTCACCCTCACCTCTTCCCCCTCTCCCCCCTTGCGCTTTTCTCCATTTCTGTTGAAGAGTAGAAATAAGCAATAATAAGAAAGACATAGCGTTTTTGCTACTTGAGATAAGGGCAGCTATACAGAGAGTTTCCTAGCATTGCTTTCATGCACAAATATGTTACAACCCAGGTTGATTCATCTGTAACTGATCTTTACACTGATTCCTGATCCCCTTCTCATGTTGACCTCTGTCGTTTTAAGGTTTTCTGTATTAGTTCCTCTGGAGTGGGGACATCAAATGCTTTCATGTTTTGGGTTTTCTACCTCTTCCCATATCTCCCGTATGTGTTCTCCCCTTGTCATGTGACCCAAGTCCAACAACATTTGGACTTAGATCTAAAGACCACATATGAGGGAGAACATACGATTTTTGGTCTTCTGAGCCTGGCTAACCTCGCTCAGAATGATGTTCTCCAGTTCCATCTATTTACTTGCAAGTGATAAGATTTCATTCTTCTTCATGGCTGAGTAAAATTCCATTGTGTATAAATACCACATTTTCTTGATCTATTTGTCAGTAGTGGGGCATCTTGGCTGTTTCCATAACTTGGCTATTGTGAATAGTGCTGCAATAAACATGGGTGTGCAAGTGCCTCTGGAGTAACCTGTGTCACATTCCTTTGGGTATATCCCCAGGAGTGGGATTACTGGATCATATGGCAGATCTATGTTTAGATTTTTAAGAAACCTCCAAATATTTTTCCAAAGTGGTTGCACCAGCTTGCATTCCTACCAGCAGTGTACAAGGGTTCCTTTTTCCCCACATCCTCACCAACACCTGTTGGTGGTGGTGTTTTTGATGATGGCTATTCTAACAGGGATGAGGTGGAATCTTAGTGTGGTTTTGATTTGCATTTCCTTTATGGCTAAAGGTGGTGAGCATTTTTTCATGTATTTTTTGGCCATTTGAATTTCTTCTTTTGAGAAAGTTCTATTTAGTTCAGTTACCCATTTCTTAATTGGTTCATCTATTTTGGGAGAGTTTATTTTCTTAAGATCCTTGTATAATCTAGTTATCAGTCCTTTGCCTGATGTATAGCTAGCAAATACTTTCTCCCACTCTGTGGGTGGTCTCTTCAGTTTAGAGACCATTCCCTTTGTTGTGCAGAAGTTTTATGAAGTCCCATTTGTCTATTCTTTCTCTTAGTTGCTGGTCTGCTGGGGTTATATTGAGGAAGTCCTTGCCTATACCTATTAGTCCCATAGTGTTTCCTGCTTCTTCCTGTACTAACATCAGAGTTTTTGGTCTGATATTAAGGTCCTTGATCCATTTTGAGTTGATACTAGTACTAGCTGATAGACATGGATCTAGTTTCAGTTTCTTGCAGACGGATAACCACTTTTCCCAGCAACATTTGTTGAAGAGGCTGTCTTTTCTCCATCATATATTTTTGGCCCCTTTGTCTAAAATGAGGTGGGTATAGTTGTGTGGATTCATATCTGCATCCTCTATCCTGTTCCACAGTCTTCATGTCTATTTTGGGCCAGTACCATGCTGTTTTTACTGCTATTGCTTTGTAATATCATTTGAAGTCAGGTATTGTGATAACGCCAACATTGTTCTTTTTGCTGAGTATTGCCTTGGCTATTCACAGTCTCTTGTGTTTCTAAATGAACTTTAGGGTAGATTTTTCAATCTCTGTGATGAAAGTCATTGGGATTTTGATGGGAATTGCATTAAACATGATGATTGCTCTTGGTAGTATAGCCATTTTTACTATGTTGATTCTACCAATCGATGAGCACAGGAGACCTTTCCATCTTTGTAGTGTTCCTCTATCTCTTTCTCCAGAGGTTTGTAAGTCTCCCTATAGAGGTTATTCACATATTTTGTTAAGTTTACTCCTACGTATTTGATTTTTTTTGAGGCTATTGTAAATGGAATTATTTCCATATATTCCTTCTCAGTTTGTTCGTTGTTGGTGTATAGAAAAGCTAATGATTTTTGTAAGTTGATTTTGTATCCTGCCACCTTGCTATACCTGTTTATGGTGTCTAAGAATTTTTGGGTAGAGTTTTTTGGGTCTTTAAGGTATAATATCATACCTTCTGCAAATAGGGTTATTTTGACCATTTCTTTACCTATTTGTATTCCTTTTAATTCTTCTTCTTGCCTTATTGCTCCAGCTAGAAATTCCAGTACTATGTTGAATAGGAATGGGGATAGAGGGCAACCTTGTCTAGTTCCTGATTTTAGGGGAAATGGTTTCAGTTTTTCACCATTAAGTATGATGTTGGCTGTAGGTTTGTCATACATAGCCTTTACAATGTTGAGGTACATTCCTTCTATTCCTGGTTTTCTTAGAGCTTTCATCATGAAGCGGTGTTGGACCATGTTGAACGTTTTTTCTGCATCTGTTGAGATGATCAAGTGGTTTTTGTCTTTGCTTCTATTAATGTGCTGTGTTACATTTATAGATTTGCTTATGTTGAACGACCCCTGCAACCCTGGGATGAAGCTGACTTGGTCATGGTGTATGATCTTTCTGAAGTGTTGTTGGATTCGGTTTGCCATTATTTTATTGAGGATTTTTCCATCAATATTCATTAAGGAAATTGGCCTATAGTTCTCCTTTTTGAGGTGTCTTTGTCTGGTTTTGGGATAAGAGTAATACTGGCTTCATAAAATGAGTTAGGCAGTGTTCCTTCCCTTTCTTTTTCATGGAACAGTTTAAGGAGGGTTGGTATTAGTTCTTCTTTAAAGGTCTGATAGAATTCAGCAGAGAATCCATCAGGTCCTGGACTTTTCTTTTTTGGGAGACTCTTAATTGCTGCTTCAATTTCATGTTGTGTTATAGATCTATTCAGGTGATTAATATCCTCTTGGTTCAGTTTTGGATGGTTGTAAGTTTCTAGAAATCTGTCCATTTCTTCATAGTTTTCAAATTTATTAGTGTATAGGCTCTCAAAGTAGTCTCTGATGATTCCCTGGATTTCCATGGTGTTTGTTGTTATCTCCCCTTTTGCATTTCTGATTTTACTGATTTGGGTTTTTTCTTTCCTCATTTTAGTCAGGTTTGCCAGTGTCTGTTTATTTTTTCAAAGAACCAGCTTTTTGTTTCATTAATTCTTTGTATGTTTTTTTTGTTGTTATTGTTTCTATTGCATTGATTTCAGTCCTTATTTTAATTATTTCTCTCCTTCTGCTTGTTTTGGGGTTTGCTTGTTCTTGTTTTTGGCCTTGAATTCTTGATCTCCCTGTTTCAGCCTCCCAAGTGCTGGGACTATGCCACCATGCCTGGCAGTATTGGGATCTTTATTGGGTTAGAGTTGAGTCCATGTGACTTTATATGATTTACTTCTCAAACTGGGGTTGGGAGAGATTTCAGTGTGTTGCGCAGTCTGGAGTTTGTGGAGGTAAAGCTGGTATATATTGAGATATGTGTATAACAAAACCAACAGACTGAACTGTCTACTGTGAACCCCCCCAAAGAGAATCTCAACCAAGGGGATAAAAGAACATTTTAAAAGATATTTCAGTGGCATAAGATGGAAGCCATCATACAATTTATAGCTCTGAATGAGACTCTTAAAAAGAAAAGCTAAAGAAGAAATTTTTTCACCTGATTTTTCAATATCAACCAATGGAAAGCAACTTCAGACATAGAAAACAGTGAATCTTATGTGAAAAGAAAGAAAGGTGGAAAGCAAAAAAGAAGGGGAAACAAAGACTTTGATGAGAGTCAAATAATCAGAGCAGAATAAATGGGGAAGAAAATCTTTTAAAAAATATTCATAACTTTTGGAGCTCTCCTTCTAAAGTTTAAATAAATCCAATAAATTATGCAAGATATTGCTTTTACATTTTTCATCCATTAGCTGAATAACTGCATGAAGCTATGTTGAATTAGGTAGTATTTCTAACAAGGTCTATTTAGTTAGTAGTTCAAGATTATCTTTACCTATTTGAAAACAGTACCATACAAGTGTTATATATACATATATTTATTTATTTATTCATCTTTCTTATGGACAATTTTTAAGTATCACTAATTCTATACCCTTTACAACAATGTTGTAGACTCCAACTCCTTGCCATTTGTTTGAACATTCGACTTTAGATGTAGATGATTAAAATAAATAGAAGAACAACAACTATACAGACATGTGCACTATAAGTTCAGGAAAGTCTATCATATACTTAAGAATGTTTATTTTCCATATGTTAAATGGTAGCACTGGTATTTAATCTGTTTGATTCCAAAATTTGAATTCTTCCACTAAAAATACTATGTTACCTTTAGAACACTGCACTTTGTGCACAATGCTAGAATAAGTAAAAGCAAAATCTTGAACTTTAGGTTAATTATTTGATATATCAGATTCTCAGAGGGATATTTTTCATTATTCCAAGAAGATCCTTCCTGGGCATGAAGGTGAACACACACACACACACACACACACACACACACACACACACACACACGCCATACTTCAGTATCCAGAAAGAATTGGTTCTAGGGTCCTCCTTTGATGCCAAAATCTGAGAATGCTCAAGTCCCTTAATTAAATGGCATGTTATCTACATATTACCTATGCACATCCTCCATATATTTTAAATCATCCTTAGATTACTTATAATACTTAATATAATGTACATGTTGTATAAATAGTTGTTATGCTATATTGCTTAGGAAATAATGGCAAGAAAAATGTCTGTATATGTTTAGTACAAATGTAACCTTGTAGAGGGAGGGAACAGGTACCAGACACCTAGAGCTTTGTGCATAGGAGATAAGTGTCCACCACTGATCTACATCCCCAGCCCAGATGTAACCTTCTTTCTAATATTTTCAATTCATGGTTGGTTGAATCTATGTCCCATTTTTCCAAATTTAATGAAAAGAAAGATCAGGACAGATGTGGGTCAAAGATACATGTATGTAACTAAAGAAAAATAATGGTTCTTAATCTGCTAGTATTCCCTATCAGGAATACAAGCAGCCAAGCAATAAAATTGGCATTCCTGTTCACATTTCCCAGATGATAAATGCTGACCCAAAATCCATCTCAGCATTTGCATGAGTTTTCTGTCTATACTGAACTGTAAGCATCCTGGAAGCAGAAGCCCATCTGCTATATTCACAACTGTACCTCCAGCTTCTGAACAGGATCTGATCCATAAGAACACTCACAAATATTTTAAATGAATGGACAGCAGAGGCTATGGGAGTTTTGCTCACTTCCTGTTAGTATAATTCACTTGGAATAATGATAAAGCAAAAGATTAAGATTCATCTTAAGAATCAAAACCCTTCCTTAGAGCATCAGAGACCTTAACACATTGCTCATTCTCTCACATTCCTCACCTCAAGGTAAGTGGGACCAGTCCCATTAGACCAAGGGCAAACACAACAAGGGGATTGGACTATGAGCACATGATAAAAGCGAGAGCACACAAGGGAGGGGTGAGGATAGGTAAGACAACTAAAAAACTAGCTAGCATTTGTTGCCCTTAACGCAGAGAAACTAAAGCAGATACCTTAGAGCAACTGAGGCCAATAGGAAAAGGGGACCAGGAACTAGAGAAAAGGTTAGATCAAAAAGAATTAACCTAGAAGGTAACACCCACACACAGGAAATCAATGTGAGTCAATGCCCTGTATAGCTATCCTTATCTCAACCAGCAAAAACCCTTGTTCCCTCCTATTATTGCTTATACTCTCTCTACAACAAAATTAGAAATAAGGGCAAAATAGTTTCTGCTGGGTATTGAGGGGGGGGAGAGGGAGGGGGCGGAGTGGGTGGTAAGGGAGGGGGTGGGGGCAAGGGGGAGAAATGAACCAAGCCTTGTATGCACATATGAATAATAAAAGAAAAATGAAAAAAAAAAAAAGTGGGACCAGTCCCAGTCCCTCACCTGTGCTCAGTGGTGCAAACCACAAGTAATATGTGTATTTCACTTTCACCTACAGTATCTTATTCAATCATCAGCACACATCTTTAAGGTACAAACCATCACTATTATAATTTTACCAATGAAGATCCAAAATATTCTT